>NC_045595.1:14660029-14963059 GCF_009762305.2 Zalophus californianus | reverse complement strand
AAGAAAGTCGAACAGTGGAAAAAATTCACTATATATGAATGTTTCTGAACTTAACCAAAATGTGTCATTGTTTTTTCTTGAAGCAATTAAGGAACACCACATACCCTTAACTATCACAGACCACGGCCAGTCTGTTTCTGATCAGCGATCCCGCCCAGTGCACAAAGAACACTGCTCCTGGCCCAAGGCCGCAGCCTACGCCACCCCCAGGGGCGCACGCTGCACGGGGACAGAGTAAAGGCTCTGTATGTGCTGCAAAGCCAGAAACCTGTGGAACTTTACCTAGTATTTCTGAACCGAGGTGACCACAGAAATCTGTTTTCTGGTGGAGCATTTGTTAAACTCTTGAGGAATCTGTGAAGTGTGGTATCTCGTCGGTGACAGAACTTACACTTATGTCCTTCAGTTCTTGGTTCAGGGTGTCTATGGTTTCTGTTTTCTCACAGACCGCTGTTCTCAGCTCCTGGACCTGGCTCATGAGGTCAGCTACAACTTCCTGACAAGGACAGAAACAGTATCTTCATACGCAATGACATTAAGGAGGAGGTCATTTTTAAAACAACAAATAGTCTTTCCTAAAGACAATAAGAGAAGCCAATTTTATTTTAGCAAAATGTCACCTTACATTATTATCAATTTATATTTTAACGGCTTTATACTATTTTTTTTAAAGATTTTGTTTATTTGACAGAGAGAGACAGCAAGAGAGGGAACACAAGCAGGGGGAGTGGGAGAGGGAGAAACAGGCTTCCCGCTGAGCAGGGAGCCCGATGCGGGGCTCGATCCCAGGACCCTGGGATCATGACCTGAGCTGAAGACAGACGCTCAACAACTGAGCCACCCAGGCGCCCGGCTTTATACTTTTTTTTTTTTTTAAAGATTTTATTTATTTATTTGAGAGAGAGAGAGAGAATGAGAGACAGAGAGCATGAGAGGGAAGAGGGTCAGAGGAAGAAGCAGACCCCCCACTGAGCAGGGAGCCCGATGTGGGACTTGATCCCGGGACTCCAGGATCATGACCTGAGCTGAAGGCAGTTGCTTCACCAACTGAGCCACCCAGGCGCCCCGCGGCTTTATACTATTTTCCTGAGTCATTTGCTTTGGTTTTTCTGAATGAATTAGAGGCAGGCATATAAGGAATTTATACCTAATTTTATACTTGGACATACATATTTCATTTACTATTCTGGTGAAATTCAACAGCAGGGATTTGACAGTTTGTATTACGGGACTCAGAGCCAACAAGAAAAGGTCCTACTAACAGCATCCTAGTTAAAAGGGGCAGGATGTGTTTCAGACACAGTGCCATGAGAAGTGATAGAATGGTTTGCTCTTGCAGTTACATGGAGAATTAGCTTAAATAGAAGACCTTCTTCTCTGGCAACCTTGGAAGATGAACAAGGCCTAAGTGTCTATGAAAATGCCAGCTACCAGTCACCCTGGGGGAAGGAGACTGGAACGTTAAAGCGTCACTTATAAAGACAACGCAGAGGGATGCAGCTTTGGCCTCCACCAACCTTGTCAGCATCTCTAGACTTCTCCAGAGAACGTATTAGTTTTTCTGTAGCACATAAACTCTCTTCCAGTTTCTGTACTTTTGCCATCTATGGAAAAAAGTATTTTTAGAAAAAAAATTAAATCACAACGTTAACCACACACACATAGAAAAAAAAGGAGATGAAATCTGCTTTTCACATTATATAGTGTTCACTAGGATAACACTTGAAAAGGAGAAGCTGGGTTAAAAGGCGATGATTTTGTGGGTTTCCTCCAGGGGACCGCCAACAAAGTATGATTATAGCTATCTAGGAGTTAGAAAAACAAGACTTCAAAAATAATACAACCAACCAACAAGTCCTTCTTTTTATTACCAATTTTTGACACCTGAGAGCTGAAACTATGTTCCTAATACACCTCCTCTGACACCAGGAACAGAAGTTACAGACCTCAAATGCTGGAATTAGAGCACACATCACTCACCTGCTGCTCACACTTGGCCACCTCTGTCTGTTTCTCCTGACGTACGACCTCAAGAACTTCTAAGATTTCTCTGGAAGAAAAGAATGATGTTTTTTACTCATGACTTCCTCCAAGGGAAACAGGGACTGAGTGTGTCTGTAGAGAAGAGACTCAATGAACTACTAGGGAACTCTGTGCAGCGCACACTTGGTGGTAGGCGTGGCGTTCCAGCAGGAGTCAGGGGTCTACCTGTTTCTTCAACAACTATTAAAGGAGATCCCATCTTTGTGCTATGAGTCTTTTTTTCTTTACAGCACTTAGGACTTGCTGACATAAGGACGCGTTTACTACCTATCTCTCTGCTAGAATGTGAAACTCATGGGTCAGGGATATTTTGTTCACTGTCTCACCTCTTATTAAATAAATGTTCTGGCATTTACCAGAATAGTGCCTGGCTTGTTGGATATCACCTAGTATATGAACAAATGACTACATGTTAACTTTTTCCCAGCTAGGATGTATGCCCACTAGATGTATAAACCCCTGTATCCCGAGGCCTAGAGGAGAATCTGAGTCATACTAGAAACTCTACAAGTATCTGCTGAATAAGCAAATGCAATTTCTTCTCACTCGAGTAATGATCATCCTGTTGGCTGAGGCCAACAGACTGACCGAGATCACCAAGGGAAAGAACTCGGAGAGAGTGGGAAGAAAGACAATGGCATTCATATTAAGAGACCAAGAGAGAAATAGAACAGCTAGAAAAAGAAGAGCAGAGACGGAAATAAAACTCAGTCCCCCCATTCGCCCTCCATTCCGTTATAAAATTACTCTGATTTATTTAGAGAAGGCCCTAAGTTCTGATCACTGCCAACTGCTATGCGTTTCATAAGTACCACAGCTTATCAAATAAATTTCTCTATATACCCTCTTACACAAAAGAATCTGATATTCATTTTAGAATGCTTAAAAAAATAACTTCACAGGGTATCAGCAATAAAAAAAAATAACTCAAGTTAATGTAGTAATAAATGATATTCTAGTCAACTAACAGAAAAGATAAATAACACTCACTTAGAACTGTTCTCTTTATCTTCTTCAAATTGTAATAATAATTTGTTATTGCGTTCTTTTTCTGCCTCAAAAAGCTCCACCAAATTCTAAAAGACAACGTCATATCAGATTTTAAGTAATTGTTACTAGCAATGTGTAGTCAACAAACACATCAAGTACCTTCTACGCTGGCAGGCACGATGGGCCAGAACAGGAAGTTAGAACAGGCCTTGCCCTGTGCCCCAGGGAATAATCACACATCCAGGACAAAAGCACCGATTACCAATACCCTTCTTAACTTACATTCAGATCAGATTTCAGAGTTTCATTTTCTTTTTTGCAGTTTTGGAGGTTTTTTGAAAGTTGGTCAATTTCAAACTTCATTACTTCTTGTAAGTTGTCATAGGAATCCTGTAGGCAGGCTTTGCTCTCAAGAAGCTTTTCCTTTTCTAATCTTTATCAGGAAAACATTTTTACAATGGTAAATATAAACATTAAATGTAGTTCTGCTCGTCAGATTATCGGCAGTTCCAGTTCTCCCATCTACAGACCACTCCCAACTTACAGAAGCCTTGACGGATGTAAAGCTCCTCATGAACTTGTGTGGAATGTGCACAGTACACAAACATGTAAGACACACTGGACCACAGAGCAGTGTGATGGGGATGCAAGAGACAGGGTGGGCATGTTAGCCTGTAGCCGTCTACCTCCTCATTCCTCCTCCCGTGGTCTCAAGCAGACATGTGTAACTGATGGGCAGTTTAGGGTCATGGATTCATTTTAGGGGGTTCCGGACCTAACCCTCCCTCATGTAAGCTGGGGACTGGCCATTAAGTCAGTTTTGTTGATAGCTCACCTCTATCCATTCACCACATAGTCTCTCAACTCTAGGAAGGTTTTAAGATGGCAAATGTGGCTTTGATTTGAGCAAGAGAGTAAACTCCCTCAGAACTATCTCTTAATTAATATGATTATTATTTCCTGCTTTCTAAGTTCTCATTCCCTCGTGCCTCTCCGCACATGCTGTTACGCACTCAAACATCCAGAGCTCAGCCAAGAATTCATGTAAACAATGAACGTGACTCTGCACCATCCAAAACAGATGTCCCAGCTTACACACAGGTCATTAGACGGGGATCTATCTGCTTTACTAACTGAAAGGAGGGCAGAAGCAGCATATTACAAAGTGGTATAAATCAGTTGCTAAAGACAGACATACAGGGCGCCTGGGTGGCTCAGTCGTTAGGCGTCTGCCTTCGGCTCAGGTCATGATCCCAGGGTCCTGGGATCGAGTCCCACATCGGGCTCCCTCCTCGGTGGGAAGCCTGTGTCTCCCTCTCCCACTCCTGCTGCTTGTGTTCCTGCTCTCGCTATCTCTGTCAGATAAATAAATAAAATCTTTAAAAAAAAAAAAAAAGACAGACATACAGACAATAGATGGAAGGGAGGGGGGATGTGTGCATTTAGGATACAAACTGTATATATAAAGCAGCCAAATGATTCAAGAAACACACAGTGGTATTGTGCTATTTCATGCAGGGGCCTTCTCAACTCCTGGAGAGCCACGGAGTACAAGCAACCCACAGAGCGATGCACTCAAACGTTAAATCTGAGACATCGAGAAAAATTAAGTTATATCTAATTAAAAACAACGTGGCAATGCGCGTGATTTTTAAGACAGAATTTAAGTACACAAATACAGTGGATTCTTAACATTTTAGATCTAGTTCAACTGACATATAAACACAAGGAAATGAAAATCCAGTGAGATTAGTGGAGTGACCTTTAAAAAAAAAATCACACAAAATTATTTTACGACACAGCCAAGATGAGAGTCAGGGATTCAGATGTTAAAAACAAATGCCACGTGTCAGAAAAAAGGACAGTGCACGAGGGATGACAAAGGGCCACTGACCGGAGGCTTGGTGTTGGGAAAAGAGCGAGGGCAGTGGAGGGCGTGCACACGCCCCTGTCTTACGGGAAAGGAGATCATTCACATGGCAGGGATGGGATTTTCAGAGGATGCCAAAAGACAGATTGTTATAAGAAAGTTCTCAATTTTGAGACTGCTATGCTAAACTTTTTAAAACCAACCACACTGGGCAAGCCCAGCAAAAACATATCTATGGATGGATTTGGTCTGCAGATCTCAAGTTTTCTTCCTCTATTTTAATTCCTTATATATGTAGAAAACACATACAAACTGTAGATTTAAACCTTTGCCACATCTCTCACGCTCACAGTATCACATGCCAGATGTCCATTATTAAATTATTCCCACGGACCCATGAGACGGCATCAAAAACACAAAATGGTTTTACAAAAGGTTGAAACGAGCAAGAAAAAGAACAGTAAAAACAACTTAACATCTGTCATCCCTTTGTTTCAAGGTTACCAGCACTGACTCCCACCAGCCTCTGGCGAGTCACTGTGGACAACAATGATAGCTACTGATTTTGGTCTGCCTTGTACTGCCCTTATGTAAAAGCATACCTTTCCCTCTGGAAAAGGCGCATCACGTATGTTGAGCCTACACCACCTCAAACCTTTGATGAGTGACTGGTCCAGAGGTAAGCAGATTGACTCCAGCAAGACCAATTCAGATTTTCCCTAGAATTGATACATGGCTTCTGGGACAAAGGATTTCATTGCAGGGGTCGTTATGCTAAGAGACAAAATATGGAGTTGTCTGAGGCAATCTTTTCCCTGTCACATAAAGGCAGGCCCTCAATAGTAGGACAGAGTAAGGGCAACATACTGAGGGAAGCAGAGCAGGGACTGAGAGAGGGAGAGGGAGAGATAGAGACAGACAGAGACAGAGAGAACGTGCATTGACAGTATCTTTTGAGACTCAATCTAGATTGTTCCTAAAACCAAAATCACCTCTAGGCCTCCCCAGTGTTGTGAGCCAGTAATTTACCTTTTTGTTTAACTAGTTTGGGTTGGGTTTATAGCACCTGCATGGCAAGCAGGCCTGGGCTGCAGGCCAACCAGGCAAAGGGACACCATCACAGAACAACTCTACCTGACACTATCCAGCTGAAGCTGTGCGTGCGCGTGTCGATCAGAAAGGCTACTCAGTTCTTTCTCCTGACTCTCTCTGAATGAACTATACTCCAGTTTCACGGAAGATAGCTCCTTGTCTGCGGAATGAAGAACGACTCGCAGGTCATGCACCTCACTTTTCAAAACTAAAAAACAAACAAAACAAATCCTCAACAGGTTTCTTTACATCGATTTTTTTTTTTTTAACAAAGTAGGCAAATAAGTTTGACGGGTATCTTCACACAAACAGCAAAACAAGTTGAAGAGACCAATTTTAAGTTAAGACGTTAAACAACCAAGTGGTTGGTTCCTAGGAGCACGGGGATTATTTTCTTCCTCCCCCTTAGGATTTTTGATACATTTCTACGAAAACAGAAGAGTTAACATCTGTCCCTGATTTGCAGGTCACTTGACTGTTCTACGTTTCTCCTGTAGCACGTGCATGAAAACTTAATATAAGGGAAAGAAATCAAGAGACTTAGCATATTTTAAGTGACCTAATCTTACTTATTGAAAACTCCTTGGTAATGTACCAGAACTTTCTGAAATGGGTTAACCATTTCTGATCTTTTAAGGAAACTCCAACTGGAGGGAAAATTAGGTAACTCTTTAGATCAAAGAAAACACAATGGCTGTCTTCTGTTTTAGCTTTATTATAAACTGCTGCAAACACTTCGATGAAAGGAGAAATACACTGAAAAAACTGGGAATCAAGTGATAACTCCCACCTCAGCGGATATATACAAATATCTAATTTATGCTCTGTTTTGTCACTATCAAAACATTATTCATCTTATGATTTCAAGACACTTCATTTTCAAAGCAGTATTAAAACTTTCAGCCAGGGGCACCTGAGGGGCTCAGTCGTTAAGCGTCTGCCTTCGGCTCAGGTCATGATCCCGGGGTCCTGGGATCAAGCCCTGCATCGGGCTCCCTGCTCTGTGGGAAGCCTGCTTCTCCCTCTCCCACTCCCCCTGCTTGTGTTCCCTCTCTCGCTGTGTCTCTCTCTGTCAAATAAATAAACAATATCTTGAAAAAAAAAAACAAAAACAAACTTTCAGCCAACAGTTCAATCACTTGTTTGTGAGCTGTCCTGCTGCAAATTCCCCTTTAGGAGATATGACTACTACTTAACCACTGTCATGCAGACTCAAATCTGGTCATCTAATTAAAAACAAACAAAAAACAACCCACCAAAAACACAGGGGCAAGATTTATTCATAGGAGTCAAAAGATACTGAGTTAACGGTATTCAGGTCACAAAGCTCCCAGCTGTTCAAACTTACAGTCATTCTTAGTCTGAGTGTCCCGAAGCTGCATTTCAAGGACATTCAATTGTGAGAGATGCTCTTGCTGCTGTCTGGTCCAATCAGTTCTTTCTGATGAGAAAAGCTTTGAGAAAGAGATAAATTTACTGGAAAAGGAATACTGGTGTGCTAAGATACACTCCAAATCACTACCTTGCGTCTGTTTTAAAAATCTAGTTTAAGGTCTCTGACAGAAGAAAACTGGCCGTTCCCATGAATTACAGTGAGGATGACCAACAAAGGGAAGGATCACTGTGGGCACCTGGGCCGTCCGTCTTGCCTTGTTCCGAACTAACAGCAAGGGACCTATCTGCACTATTGACGACATGAGCTAGAATTCAGGCTAGGGGTGCATGTGTCATTATCAGAGCAGTATGTGAAGTAATAACACAATAAAGAATACAACTCAAGGGGCGAATGGGTGGCTCAGTCGTTAAGCGTCTGCCTTTGGCTCAGGTCATGATCCCAGGGTCCTGGGATCTAGCCCCGCATCAGGCTCCCTGCTCCTTGGGAAGTCTGCTTCTCCCTCTCCCACTGCCCCTGCTTGTGTTCCCTCTCTCACTGTGTCTCTCTCTGTCAAAAAAATAAAATCTTTAAAAAAAAAAAAAAGAATACAACTCAAATTAGCCTTGACAAAGGCTTTGTGAAGTCATTTTCTTCTTATAATACTCTCACTTTGAGGATCTGTTTCATACATTTTTCTGGGGCCATGCTCTTGGTCTCACCTCCTGTGTTTGTATGGAATGATGTTCCAGTTTGTCAACGTGCTGCTGAAGCTTTAGGTTTTTACGTTCTTCCTCATCCAACTTCACTTGAAGGGCACTCATTTGTTCCTACAGCAACAAAAAAACTTCAGTTGTCAAAAATTCTTTTTAATGGAACTCTCAAACATTCCACTGTTTCTTCTGCATTAGAAAAACAAAAAATAAAATTCAAAACCTCACATGGACAAAGATATCAAAGGCCAGTTTGGAGCCAGAAAACAATTTCAAAAGACTACACTAATGACTTCCCACGTCTTAGAATTATACTTGTGGTCCATCAAAGTGGAAAATTTGAAACACTAAGGGAAAAGGTGATTAAAATTAAATGGGTTCAATCATGGAGCCATCTTGAGACTTCTAAGAAGCTTTCCCAGGGCTGCATGTGAGTGACTTCACCAGAATGGCCTCCAGGCCTTGGAAAGGGCAAAGTTTTGGAATTTGAGGGTGGTCTGGCTCACTCTAAGTTTTACTAGACAACAGAAAAATGCTTTAAAAAAATAAATCACCAAAATAAATAAGTCACCAGAATTCTGAGATAAGCACATTTCACATGTTCTTTCAAATATACCAAAAACTGTCTGAAATTTGATAAGATTCTTTCAATTATTTTAATTTTATTTAGCAGATACAGTACTGTGCCATATCAACCAGTTCTGGAACCTGAAGCTGGTGGCAGACTGGTCTCTTCACATATGAGAGAACCAAAGCCCGAAGAGACTATAGAGTGGGACTTGCTAAATACTGCAGAGCAAACTGTAAGAGCAAAAGCAGGCTGGTTTTGAAGCCAGGGGCTTTCACACACCCCTATTTAGAGATACAAATTTAATATTACACAGGTTTGAACACTACAAATTACAGAGTTAAAATGGTAAGGGAAGTTTGTTTTCAATGAATGTCTAATTATTTATGTTTTCTAAAACCAAACATTACCTGCACCATTCTAAGCTCTTCAGAAATGGCCTCAAAAGCTTGTTCATTCATCTCAGGTGGAACTGGCTCATTCACGATATTATCATCTAACTCACTGGAATTCTGAGTGCCCACAGGGCCAAAGCTCCCCACTTCGGGGCTTAATTTTGGTACTGGTCGAGACCAAAGTTGGTAAGCCTTGGTTGGCGTCGTGATAATCTGCAACAAAAAGTGATGATGAAACAGCATTGGCACACGTGAACAAAACAGCAGAAGTATTTAGTAATTGTGTGAACAGAAAGGATAAAATTGAAATTCTAATCATCAAAAGAAAAGAAAGAGTATCCTTAAGAGGGAGCCGAGAAATGCCCAAGTAGAAACAAATCTAGCAATTCAATGAGGTCCCAAGCAAAATTCTGGTAAGATTTTTAAAAGTGAAACTTGATAAGCTGATTCCAAACTTCATACAAAGAATAAAAGTTCAAGGAAAGACAATTAAAAAGAGAACAAATCAGGAAAACTTCCCTGGCCCACATAAAAATACATTTTAAGGGTATAGTCATTAAAACAGTGATTAGCATATGAATAGTCAAATAGAACTACTGGAAGAAAATACACAGAAGAGTGATCTATATGTGGAAAGTTCAAATTGTGAGGAAAAAAAGGACTATTCAAGGTTAAATCCCTGTGTAATACCATTCAAAAATAAAATGGCAGATGAATTAAACATCTCAATGTAAAAAGAAAATTATAAAAGTAGTGAAAGAAGTAGAACATACTGATGATCTTCAGATTGTCTGGGCCTTTAAAAATACATAAAAGAGGCTCTCTGCTCCTCCCCATTCGACAGACAGTCCACATCTCTGATGCAGTCCCAGCTGTGTCCCCCCAAGACACAATGACATGATGGTGAAGGTGTATGGGGCACCTGGTCACCAGGGCTGCTTTTAAACTCCGGCAAAGTGGATATTGTCGCCATTAATGATCTCTTCATTGACCTCAACTACAAGGTCTACAAGTTCCAGTATGATTCCACCCACGGCAAATTCCACAGCACAGTCAAGGCTGAGAACAGGAAACCTGTCATCAGTGGAAAGCCCATCTCTATCGTCCAGGAGTGAGATCCTGCCAACATGAAATGGGGTGATGCTCGTGCTGAGTATGCTGTGGAGTCCACTGGGGTCTTCGCCACCATGGAGAAGCCTGGGGCTCACTTGAAGGGTGGGGATGGGGGGTCATCATCTCTGCCCCTTCTGCTGATGCCCCCATGTTTGTGATGGGCATGAACTATGAGAAGTATGACAGCTCCACCAAGATTGTCAGCAATGCCTCCTGTACCAACTGCTTGGCCCCTCTGGCCAAGGTCATCCATGACAACTGCGGCATGATGGAGGAACTCATGACCACAGTCCATGCCATTACTGCCACCAAGACGACTGTAGACAGCCCCTCCAGGAAGCTGTGGTGTGATGCCCAAGGGGCTGCCCAGAACATCATCCCTGCTTCTACTGGCACTGCCAAGGCTGTAGGCAAGCTCATCCCTGAGCTGAATGGGAAGC
The DNA here is from genome assembly GCF_009762305.2 of Zalophus californianus. Classification (NCBI taxonomy): domain Eukaryota; kingdom Metazoa; phylum Chordata; class Mammalia; order Carnivora; family Otariidae; genus Zalophus; species Zalophus californianus. The sequence continues at coordinate 14,952,463 of NC_045595.1, read as the reverse complement.
TCACTGGCATGGCCTTCTATGTCCCACTCCCAATGTACCAGTCATGGATCTGACCTGCTGCCTGGAGAAAGCTGCCAAATACAATGGCATCAAGAAGGCTGTGATACAGGCATCAGAGGGCCCCTCAAGGGCATCCTGGGCTCCACTGAGGATCAGGTATGCCCCGCGACTTTAACAGTGACACCCACTCTTCCATCTTTAATGCTGGGGCTGGCATTGCCCTCAATAACCACTTTGTCAAGCTCATTTCCTGGTATGACAATGAATTTGGCTAGACCCAGAGAGAGCAAAAGGAAGAGAGGCCTTCAGCTGCTGGGGAGTCCTTGCCCCAACTCATCCCCAACACACTGAGAATCTCCCAACCTCTACCCAATTTCCACCCCAGGCCCCCTAAGAAGGGGAAGGTCTTGGGGGAGCCCTACCTTGTCATGTACCATCAATGAAATATATTGTACCCAGAAAAAAAAAATACATAGAAGAAGTCACAAAGGTGAAAGATGAATAAACCTGGCTATATCAAAATTTTAAAACTTCTGTATAACAAAAGTATCACATACAAAGATAAAAGACAAGCAACATGATTGCAGAATACACTAGCAGTAATATATGACACATAAAAGAGTAACATGTAAAAACTACAAATCAGAAGACAAACAACTAGTAGGAAAATGGACTCTTTTTTTTTTCATAGAAAAGGATATGCACAAATAGACAGTGATCATACATGTGTGACCTCATCAGAAATGAAGGAAATGAGAATTAAAATCTTCAAAAGATACCATTTCTCACCCATCAGACTGTCAAACATTAAAGAGGCAGTTCTGGGGGCTGGCACTGGGCAGTGAGTGCTCCCACACCTCCTGCGAAAGCACACGGCACAGACACCTGGCAGGCATGACCCCAATGCTGAGATATAAAAAGAGACCACTCCTTCACAGACTCTCCCCAAAGAACACCTACACTGGCAACCACCTCAGCAAGCCATGGGTTGTCCAAAATATGGAAGCCTAGATTTAAAATCAGGTAGAGCTCTTCGTACTAGTTAATGTGGGAAGACCCAAGGCATATCCCAGAGTTAACAAAAACCCACTGCAGATAACATATGTAGGATGATTCCATTTACTTTTAAAAAATAAAGCACAACTGGGGCACCTGAGTGGCTCAGTCAGTTAGGCAACTGCCTTCGGCTCGGGTCATGATCTCAGAGTCCTGGGATTGAGCCCTGCATAGGGCTCCCTGCTCAGTGGGAAGCCTGCTTCTCCCTCTCCCATTCCCTCTATTTGTGTTCCCTCTCTTGCTGTCTGTCAAATAAATTAATAAAATCTTTAAAAAAACAAAACAAAACAAAAAAACCAAATCACAACAAAAAATAATCTATGAAGTAACTCTCTGTATTTTCCCAGTCCCTGCATATTTACTGTACAAAACTGCTACATAGGGGCACCTGGGTGGCTCAGTTGGTTAAGCGTCTACCTTCGGCTCAGGTGATGATCCCAGGGTCCTGGGATAGAGCCCCCTGTCAGGCTCCCTGCTCAGCAGGGAGCCTACTTCTCCCTCTCCCTCTGTGCCTCTCCCTCTGCTTGTGCGCTCGTACTCTCTCTGACAAACAAGTAAATAAAATCTTGAAAAAAAAATGAAGGGAAAATTCTTTTTTTTTCCCTTTAGTCATGGGACAAACTCTAAAGACAAAAAGCAAAAACCCCAGGTATAGAATGATGTATGGAATAGGCATTGTGTAAAATTTAAAAAAAAAGTATAAACAAGTGCGACTACATCAAAGTAAAAGGCTTCTGCACAGCAAAGGAAACCATCAACAAAATAAAAAGGCAACCTACTGAATGGGAGAAGATATCTGCAAATGATATATCCAATAAGAGTTTAGTATCTAAAATATATAAAGAATTCATACAATTCAACACCAAAAAAACCCCCAAATAATCCAATTAAAAATGGGCAGAGGACCCGAATACACATTTTTTCCAAAGAAAACATCCAGATGGCCAACAGACACATGAAAAAATGTTCAACATCACTCATCATCAGGGAAATGCAAATCAAAACCATGACGAGATATCACTTTGTACCTGTCGGAATGGCCAGTATCAAAAAGACAAGAGATAGTAAATGTGGTCAAGGATGTGGAGAAATGGAAACCCTCGTGCAATGCTGGCGGGAATGTAAATGGCACAGCCACTGTGAAAAACAGTATGGAGGTTCTTCAAAAAATTAAAATAGAACTATAATATGGCCCAGCAAAATTCTATTTTTGGTATTTACCCAAAGAAAATGGACACACTAATTTGAAAAGAAACATGCACCCCTATGTTTTTTGCAGCATTTTTTACAATAGCCAAGATATATAAGCAATTCAAGTATCCATCAATAGATGAATGCATAAAGATGTGATATATTTATATACATACGTGTGTATGTGTATATATATGTATATCCACAGGCATACCCCGACACACACACACACTGAAATATTACTCAGCCATAAAAAGGAATGAGATCTTGCCATTGGTGACAACATGGATGGACCCAGATGGTAGCATGCTACCTAAGTCAGACAGAAAAAGACAAATACTACCTGATTTCACTTATATATACAATCTGGGGGAAAAAAAAAAACAGAAAAAGACTCATAAATGCAGAGAACAAACTGGTGGTTGCCAGAGGGAAGGGGCTGCAGGGGATGGGCGAGATGGGTGAAGGGGACTAAGTTGTACAAACTCCCAAATTAGAAAATAAATAAGCCACAGGGATGTAAAGTACAGCATAGGGATTATAGTGAATAATCCCACAATGACTCTGTATGGTGACAGATGGTGACTACACCTACTGCGTAAGTACTACATAATGTATAGAATTGTCGAATCACTATGTTGTACACCTGAAACTAAAATAATATTGTATACCAACTATATTTCAATTAGGATTAAAAAAAAGTTAAAAGATGGAAAATAAAACCCTAAAAGACTTGCTGATAGTGACTGCCTCCAAAAAGGGTGTGGCTGGTTAGCAAGAAGGACAGCAGAGAGAGATTCGTCACTGTATACTCTTTGTACCTTTAAAAATTCCAGTCGCGTGAATTGTCTATTCAAATGAATGAATAAAATTTCTTTTAAAAGCAGTTTCCTAAAAAGTGACACCAAAAATATCACTTCTAAAAATAAGCATTAGAGATAAACATCTGTTTTTAAGTTTAAGCTGTCTAAAGGAAAGATTTTTTTAGCCTCCAGAGAATCTGGTACAAAAAAGCTCAATCACCAGCATCAACATCACCACCTTCTTAATCTTTGGCTTTCCTTGGGCTCTCCTCCTCTCCTCATTCTCAGATGTTCATACATATTTTTTCTTTTATGAGGGCAATGGTTGTTTATGGAAAAAAGTCCTCCCGTTATCACTAGTGTTACCCTGGATCCTTCCACGGTCCTTGTCTTTAGGATTTCTATTCCTCCACCACAAGCTGGGAGCACATGGTACTTTACAGCAACAGCTGCCGAGCTCCACCAGGTGTCAGGCACTCTACTATCTCACTAAATGCTCTAGAAAACCTACAATCACATTCTCCTCATCCCCAATTCGGAGACCATAAATAGGAGGCTCAGAAGTTAGGAAACCCTGCCTAAGGCCAGGGACAGATTAAAATCTGCACCCAGGTCTGATTCCAAATACTGCATTCTTTCCCACCCCACCCCCGCCACTGGAGGCAGACATCAGAACACTAGGACCAGAGTCACCCTGGGGGTCACTGCCTGCCAGGGATTCTAGCATATCTGGGTATCATCTGTGCAGAGTCTCTCCATGATTAACAAAATGAGATCAAACTGACTTAGGATTGAAGAATTGCTTCAGACCACCTACCTTAAGCGTTTCAGCATGAATTTTATTCAGCTGAGAAACTTCTTGCCGCTTGTAGGCTTTTGTTGCTTCCAAAAGGTTTTCAAGATTAAGGTTTGCTTTTTGCAAAGACTGAAGCTCTGATTCCAATTCTAGCTGCTTTTTCCTAAGGGATATTTAAAAATTGAGTATTTCAGGCAATAAGTAATGTCATACACTTGTACAGTTTATACTCTCACATAACTTGATATTTATCTCTCTAAATCTGAGATATTCTCAGATTATTACCCTCAAATTACAGTTGGGTAATATACGGCTATGAGAATGAACTACAGTTTAAAGTATTTGACTAATAAATGGTAGAGTTCCAATTCAAAAGCCTTAATAGTCCGTGACGATACCACACGTGGTATGTTATTTTTAAAATAAACACTTTCTGGGGTGCCTGGTTGGCTCAGTCAATTGAGTGCACGACTCTTGGTTTCAGCTCAGATCACGATCTCAGTCGTGAGATCGAGCCCCAGATCAGGCTCCATGCTCAGTGGGGAGTGCTTGGGATTCTCTCTCTCCTTGTGCCCCTTACCCCCGTGTGCGCTCTGTCTCTTTCTCTCTAAAATAAATAAATCTTTTAAAAAATTTAAAAAATAAAATAAACACTTCTTTATATTTTAGGATAGCATTAATCTTAGTTATACTATGAATGTGGCTTATCTTTGTTTTGTTTGTTACACAAGGAACATAAAGAACAAACCTGTAATTTCCAAAAATCCTGATTTGATTCATAACAACGTTGATTTAAATTTGCTGAACAGATACAGGTGTATCCGTGAAAACATCTGTATCATAGAGTTCGTTAAATATATTAAGGAGCTTTTTCTTCATGTCAAAACAAGGTAATTGCTATATGAGAATTAATATTTAACGTAAAATGCTCAATTAAATTGTCAATGTTATATGCTAAAACAAGATGCTGAAATAGGTAAGCATGAATGTGGATTTACACTTTACCTCGTTAGTTCTTTGAATTCTTCATATTCTTGCTTTGAATTATTCAGCTCTGTCTGAATTTGCAAGAGTTGTGCTTTCAACTTCTCAGTGTTCACTAATGAACATGGCTCCTTTGGAGCTTTAGGAGAAAATCCCTGTTGACCTGGTAATAAGGAAACAACATGGTCTTTGAAAGAAATAACAGAACACGTTTTCTAAGTTCTTGGTCACGTATCAATTTTGAAGCAAAGATTGGAAAGTGGACCCTAAGAAACAAGAGCCTGTAGCTCAGCGGAGACAAAGACACAATACAGTGTGCCAACGAGTGCTGGAAGCTGTTTCTGAGAAGCTGAGAAGCCCCAGGATGTAGGGGCACATTGAAGGCAACACCTTTTCTATCAGGAGAAAGAGCAAACCATGAAGTACAACACACGTCAGGCTGGTGAAACGTCAACAGGCCAATACTGCAGAAATCCATGCTAACAGCTAAAGTGAACACTCAATAAATTATTCAGGAAAGGAACCAAAGCAAAAGCAGCAAGTTGAAAGAGCATGGGATCATCTAACTGGTGGGAAATATTTTCAGGGATTGCTTAGAGGACCGTATATGTTGAAGAGAGTTCTGATGAGTTCCGCTGTGGGAAAACATCATGTAAAAGTTGTTTATAGAGAATGATCTTTGTTTAGAAGATGGTGGGTTATATGCAACTGATGAATCACTGAACTCCACCTCTGAAACTAATAATACACTATATGTTAGTTGAATTTAAATAAAATGAGACTTAAAAAATTAATTTAAAAAAAGATGATGGGATCAAGAAATGACTTAGTATCTTTCCAAGGTAGTAAGTCAAGGAATTATTTGAGGTCAAAATGGCCAATAAAATAGAGAGCACTGCAGGGAAAAATAGCTGAAATAATACACAAAACCCAATCTTAACTTTGCATCTAAAATCAGTCTCTCCACAACCAAATTTTATTTTTATTCAGTCATAACAGAATGGAAGAAGGCTTGCAACATGAAAATTTTAAATGGACACAAACAGGCTTCGTTACAATTGCAGAATGAGATTAGAGTGTTCTCAATTTCTGTTGGAAATGACAAAGGCTGAGACAGAATCTGATAAAAGCCCGTGAAAATGTTCACTCAGAGTGGGGCAAATACAGACTTTGTTTCCAAATCCCAAGGCATTAACACCCGTAGCTGCCCAGTGTGTGAGATTCGGTACCAACTAAACCACTTTTCACAGAGCAAAAGCAGACAGAAATAATGTAGAACTAACAGTGTATGCTGGCCAGTGTATAACTAACAGGGTATAACCAGCACCCACAACTTTAGGACGCAAGCACTGAGCTGGCATCAGGAGTCTCACCTACAGACGCCTCTCACACTGTACAGACCTTAGCCAGGCAGGTAAACATCTCCACTTGACATTCATCCATGTTGATTAGTTAAGCAATTTTCATTTCAAACAGTTAAAACAGGAAAATTTCATTTAATAAAAATTAAAAGAAATATCTGAATCAATCTTTTAGCAACAAAACAGAACCATAACAGGTGTTTCTTTTTTTCTCTTTTTTTTTAAAGATTTTATTTAATTATTTGAGAGAGAGCAAGAAAGGGAACACAAGCAGAAGGAGTGGGAGAGGGAGAAGCAGGCTTCCCGCTGAGCAGGGAGCCCAACGTGGTGCTCAATCCCAGGACCCTGGGATCATGACCTGGGCCGAAGGCAGACGCTTAACTGACTGAGCCACCCAGGCGCCCCATACTAGATGTTTCATTGATATGTCTCTTAGCCTACATAACTCACTACTATGAGATTTATGAGAAAAAAGTTTAGAAAATGCCTTTTGGAAACATAAAAGCATAAGTATGTATATAAGAAATTAGCACACCAGGGGGCGCCTGAGTGGCTCAGTTGATTAAGCATCCACCTTCAGCTCAGATCATGATCCCAGAGTCCTGGGATCTAGCTCTGCATCTGGCTCCCTGCTCAGAGGGAAGCCTGCTTCTCCCTCTCCCTCTGCCACTCCCCCTGCTTGTGCTCTCTCTTTCTCTGTCAAATAAATAAATAAAATCTTAAAAAAATAAAAAAAATAAAAAAATAAATTACCAAAAAAATTACCACACCAGGTCTACAGGCAATAAAATGAAGACCCTACCAGCGAGGCAATAAAAATGCCCTTTCAAACTCCCCGCCCCCCCAGAAGGCATGCAGACAATAATCATTTCTTACCCTTGTCCTTTTTTTCTGTGCCAGAGAGTTCAGAGAAAGCTTTTTCTAGTACGGCAATGGTCTGGGCATCCATTTCTTGGGCTCTTTTCACAGGCTCTAATAATCTCAACCTTCTGTTCTCCTCCCGGAGGGAATGGTTTTCCATAGCATACTTTGCAACTCTGGGGTGGTGCTCTATCTGTGACACAGAAGAATTACAGACTTACAGACAGACAGACATTTCCTCAATAACCAGTCTTGCTGCCGAGCCATTGGGAAACATTAGGAACGCTGCACGCACTGCTGGCAGTGGCCGGCTGCAAGGGCTGTGGAAAGCACCCTGGCATTTTGTGACCACACTGACTATGTGCGTAGCCTACGACGCCATTATTCCATATCTAGGTCTGTGCCTTGAAATTTTTACCCGGGCGTGGGCTTGTAAGGAGAGAAGTGCAAGGGTGTATGCTGTGGCCAACTCTTCAATGCAGTGGGGGCTGTTGACATTAACATGCTGTAAAGAATAAGGAAACGCTCTATTGACCAGGATGGAACACCCTCCAAGAGATATTAAGGGAAAAGGACAGCAGAAAAGTATGTATGGTAAGTTGCCTTTTGTGTTGAAAAGGAATAAAAGTAAAAATATCCATACTAGTTTGAATATGCATTAAAAAGCCTCAGAAAGGGGCGCCTGGGTGGCTCAGTTGTTAAGCGTCTGCCTTCGGCTCAGGTCATGATCCCAGGGTCCTGGGATCGAGCCCCACATCGGGCTCCCTGCTCGGCGGGAAGCCTGCTTCTCCCTCTCCCTCTGCTGCTCCCCCTACTCGTGCTCTCTAATAATAAGTAATCTTTAAAAAAAGAAAAAAAAGCCTCAGAAAGATACAAAAGCCAGAAACAGATTTTGTTTTGTTTTGTTTTGTTTTTAATGATGTGCCTGTATTAACTACCCATCCTCCACAGGGAAAAGGAAAACCAGCAACAAGAAATTGGAAGGGCCCCAGTGTAAAGAGACTGCTGATTCAGACAACCACAACTGCCCATCGGGACAAGGGACAAGGGACACTTGCCTGCTGGGTGGGGCGCTAATGCAGCATCTCACAGCTCCTCCCATCCCCCTTCATTTTACCATCTTGGAAAATGGGGGGAAAGGAGCTGTGCAATCATACACGTCAACTGAATTCATTGAAAACACTTTCCACTGTATTAACTCACATGAATTTGGTGACAAATTTATATTTGCCTTGAACCTCCCTTCTTTTTTAGAAATACTGCAAATGTCATACACTCACCTGTTCCCGCAGAGTTTGGATCTCATCCCTTAATTCCGACAACAAGCGATCCTGTTCTGCAGGCAGAAAACTTCCCCGGGATTCCTTGTGGAGCTTCTCCAGGCGCATTATTTGATCCTCTCGGAATTTCACAATCATTTTATTAGATTGAATAAATTTTTCTTTTTTGAGGGTGAGGTCTTCTAATTGGGTAACTTTTTCTACCAGAGACTTAAGAAATTCATAATTTGGTTAAACATGAAAAAAATTCAGCCTCCCTGAATTTCCACAAACCAAGCAATAAACACTAACTTGACACTTAATCTCAAGGGCAAAATTAGATTTTCCACGGTTTTTCTTTGTTTTCTTTATTTACTTGTGCCCTTTATTTCACTCAGAAAGATACCACGGAGCAAAAGCCTAAAATATCTGGAATCCCCTTTATACCGACTCGGTTTCCTACCTTCTTTTCCTGTTCGGATTTCTTAAAGAACAACATCGCCTCTTGGAAATACTTCATGTAATTAGTTTCATCTTTGTCTATAATTGATCCAGTAAGAAAGAAAAGGAAATGGAAAAAAAATGTTTCTCTCTCAAATTTTTAGACCAAGAATTGAGCTAAAACAGCCTCTGACTGACTGCTCTCAATCAATCTAAAAGAATCAGACTGTCATCCCCAGATCACAGATTTCAAATCAATCAAATCTATATATTAGCAATTCTTTGAAGAAAAATAAGTTCTTTTATCCTGTTTAATAAACATATACATGTTACATATGACTGAATCTTGGAAGTGGATCTAAATGAATTCAGTTATCTCTTTTTAGCATTTGTGAGGAATGAATTATTCTAAATTATTTCTCCTCCTCCTTCCCATCAGACCCGCAGATATGATACATATGGTATCTGTATCTGATTACAAAGTATGGGCATCCCTCCTTTTACTGGGCTTTGCTTTATCATGCTTTGCACTGCTTTCTTTAGCAATTGAGAGTTTGTGGCAACCCTGCATCGAGCAAGTCTATTGGTACAATTGTTACAATAGTATTTGCTCACTTTGTGTCTGTCTCTGTGTCACATTCTGGTAATTCTTGCAACATTTCCACATTTTTCAGTATTATTATTATATTTGTTATGGTGATCTGTCTGTGATCAGCGATCTTCGACTTTACCATTGTTATTATTTCGGGCAACACAAACCATGCCCATGTAAGACGGTGAAATTAACCAATAAACGTGTATTCTGACTGCTTGCCTGCCTGGCTCTTCTCCTCTCTCTCCCTCTTCTAGGCCTCCCTGTGCCGAGACACAAAAGTATGGAAATTAGGCCCTTTAATAAGCCTACAATAGCTTCTAAGTGTTCAAGCGAAAAAAAAGTTGCACATATCTCCCTTTAAACCAAAAGCTAGAAATGATTAAGCTTAGTGAGGAAGGCACGCAGAAAGCCGAGACAGGTTGAAAGTTAGGCCTCTTGCACCCATTAGCCAGGTTGTGAATGTGAAGGAAAAGTTCTTGAAGGAAATGAAAAGTGCTACTCCAGTGAACACATGAATGATAAGAAAGCAAAAAAGCCTTATTGCTGATAGGGAGAGACTTTTGAGGGTCTGGATAGAAGATCAAACCAGCCACAACATTCCCGTAAGCCAAAGCCTAGTCCAGAACAAAGCCCTGACTCTCTTCAATTCTGTGAAGGCTCAGAGAGGTGAGGAAGCTGCAGAAGGAAAGTCTGAAGCCAGCAGAGGTTGGTTCACAAGGTTTAAGGAAAGAAGCCGTCTCCCTAATATCAAAGTACAAGGTGAAGCAGCAAGTGCTAATGGAGAAGCTACAACAAGGGATCTAGAAAATAATTCATGAGGGTGGCCACACTTAACAACAGGTTTTCAATGTGGATGAAACCACCTTTTACCAGAGGAAGGTGCCATCCAGGACTTTCATAGCTAGAGAGAAGTAATGCCTGGCTTCAAAGCTTCAAAAGACAGGCTGACTCTCTTGTTGAGGGCTAAAGCAGCTGGTGACTACAAGCTGAAGCCAGTTTCAGAATTTACCATTCTGGAAATACTAGGCCCTTAAGAATTAGGCTAAATGAAAAAAAAAATCAACTTTAATTCTACTGAATGAAAAAAAAAAAGAATTATGCTAAATCGACTATGCCTACGCCCTAGAAATGGAACAACAAAGCCCGGATGACAGCACATCTATTGAACATGGCTTACTGAATATTTTAAGGCTACTGTTGACATGTACTGCTCAGGAAAAAGATTCCTTTCAAAATATGACTGCTCATTGGCAATGAAACTGGTCACCCGAGAGCTCTGATGGAAATGTACGAGATACATGTTTTCATGCCTGCTAACACAACATCCATTCTGCAGTCTATGGATCAAGAAGTCATTTTGGGGGCACCTGGGTGGCTCAGTTGGTTGAGCAACTGCCTTTGGTTCAGGTCATGATCCTGGAGTCCCAGGATCGAGTCCCGCATCGGGCTCCCTGCTCAGCAGGGAGTCTGCTTCTCCCTCTGACCCTCCCCCCTCTTATGTGCTCTCTCTCTCACTTTCTCTCTCAAATAAATAAATAAAATCTTTAAAAAAAAAAAGAAGTCATTTTGACTTTCAAGTCTTATTATTTAAGAAAAGCATTTCATAAGGCTATAGCTGCATAGACGGTGATTCCTCTGATGGATCTGGGCCAAGTCAATTGAAAACCTTCTGGAAACGATTCACCGTTCTAGATGCCATTAAGAACAGTGATTATGGGAAGAGGTTAAAATGTCAACATGAGGGTGCCTGGGTGGCTCAGTTGGTTAAGCGACTGCCTTCGGCTCAGGTCATGATCCTGGGGTCCCGGGATCGAGTCCCACATCAGGCTCCCTGCTCAGCAGGGAGTCTGCTTCTCCCTCTGACCTTCCTCTTTCTCATGCTCTCTCTCTACCATTCTCTCTCTCTCTCAATAAATAAATAAAAAAAAATTAAAAAAATTAAAAATAAATAAAATGTCAACATGAACTGGAGTTTGGAAGACATGGATTCCAGCCCTGATGGAGGACTCTGAGGGAGTCAAGATTTCAGTGGAGGGAGTAACCGCAGATGTGGTGAAAACAGCACAAGAACTAGAATCAGAAGTGGAACCTGAGGATGGGACTTAATTGCTCCAATCTCATGATAAAACTTAAACAGATGAGGAGTTGCTTCTAATGGATGAACAAAGAACATGGGTTTCTTGAGCTAGAATCTACTCCTGGTGAAGATGCTGTGAAGACTGCTGAGATGACCACAAAGGACCTAGTATATCACATAAACTTAGTTGATAAAGCAGCAGCAGGGTTTGAGAGGATTGGCTCTAATTTTGAAAGAAGTTCTACTGTGGGTAAAGTGCTATCAAACAGCATCTCATGCTACAGAGAAATCATTCATGAAAGGAAGAGCCAATCAATGCAGCAAACTTCAAACTTCAGCCCTCAGCGGCCACAACCCTGATCAGTCAGCAGCCATCGACATGGAAGCAAGACCCTCCACCAGCAAAAAGATTACAATTTGCTGAAAGCTCAAATGATGGTTACCATTTTTTAGCAATTAAGTATTTTTTACTTAAAAATGTACGTTGTGTTTTTAGACATAATGCTACTGCACACAATATACCAGAGTATAGTGTAAACGTAACTTTTATATGCACTGGGAAACCACAAAATTTATCTGACTGGCTGTACTACAGTATTGGCTTTATCGCAATGGTCTGGAACTGAACCTGCAGTATCTCTGCGACATGCCTGCACCAGGTTCCTATGTGGGTAACACAAATACACTTGTTCAAAAATGTGGGTAGCTTTACTGTACTGCACCTATCCTCAGAGGGTTCTCAAACTAATATCCGCATGTGGTCTTCCTCAGGATAAAGGACACTGTGTTCGTCTTACCTTCGGTCAGAAAGCTTTCCGGTAGTAACTGCCCTGAAGTAAACTGGGCCAGCTGTTCTTTGAGCCTCTTCACTTCAGCTTGGAGCTGGCTTACATTTCCTTGGGTGTCTTCATTTACCACTGCCTGTTCAAAAATTTTTAAAAAAGCATTAAAAGAATATTCTTGAGTCACACAACCTTGTGTTTCTATTTGTTTATAGGATTTGGAATGACAAACACCAAACAAAACTGTACCTCCATCCCATACACAGTCACAAGGCCCCTAGAATCACAGTGTGCTGGAGTGGGGAGGAAGCCTCCCTTCCCTGTGTCTCATAGCTACAGCCAGGGACTCTGCCCACTCACCACCCCTCCTGTATGCTCCCACTTAGGGCCCCACCCTATTGGGCTGGGTCCCAGGGATCTGAATGTTCATCTAACATTGCCTTCTTCTTGGGACAGCCCCAGCCCCACCCCCATGGAGAAGAGCTCCCCTCTGGAAGGAGTATCCCCTCCCCTCTGTCTTGGCCCACTTAGCTGCAGAGTTGGCCTGAGCTCCATCAGCTTAGCAGAAACCACTTTCTCCAAAGGAATCCAACCCTATATTTCCTAACAGCCCTCCTGGAGAGAAGAGTTGGTTGGATAGCTCTATTTCTGTTTTATTACCACACTCAATGTTATTTTATTTTTTTAAATTTTATTGTTATGTTAATCACCATACATTACATCATTAGTTTTTGATGTAGTGTTCCATGATTCATTGTTTGTGCATAACACCCAGTGCTCCATGCAGAAAGTGCCCTCTTTAATACCCATCACCAGGCTAACCCATCCCCCCACCCCCCTCCCCTCTAGAACCCTCAGTTTGTTTTTCAGAGTCCATCGTCTCTCCTGGTTCGTCTCCCCCTCCGACTTACTCCCCTCCATTCTTCCCCTCCTGCTATCTTCTTCTTTTTTTTTCTTAACATATATTGCATTATTTGTTTCAGAAGTACAGATCTGTGATTCAACAGTCTTGCACAATTCACAGCACTCACCATAGCACATACCCTCCCTCAATGTTATTTTAAAGAAATGTCTCTTGAAGAAATTATCTTAAAGAAATGACTTCTTTAAGACAACTTCTTTTTTTTTTATTAAAGATTTTATTCATTTATTTGAGAGAGAGAGCACGAGTGAGTGTACAAGCAGGGGGAGCTGCAGGCAGAGGGAGAAGCAGACTCCCTGCTGAGCATGGAGCCCAATGAGGGACTCCACCCCAGGACCCTGGGATCATGACCTGAGCCAAAGGCAGATGCTTAACTGACTGAGCCACCCAGGCACTCCTCCTCAAGACAACTTCTAAGAGGTTCAAAAGGCCCATAAAACCTATAGGGTGATAATAAGAGCCAACAGTTGACTACCAATCAGATCAAAGGGACCCAGTTGTGAAATACCCAATATCCTAAAGAGGGAGAAAAACTCTCTGACACAGTCCCAAGGTCCCCGTGTTCTTGTCTTAAGCCGGGTCTGCCCATTGGGAAAGATCTAAATAGCACATCCTTAAATGAGTCCCAGACATCCCAGTCACTTTCCACCAGTAGGCTGCAGTACTGGACTTACCATTGTTAATAACTAGTATTAAGGCTCCTCCTGGTTTTATCATTTGATGTATTCAGAAGCCATTTCTAGTTGCTTCTGATGCTTATGGCCAGTCTCATTTCAAGGCACTCCTGTAGATTCCGACATCACTGCCACATCAGTGACATCACAATCCTAATTATCCCTGCAGTCCTCCACTACCCAAAAACGTCTAATAGGTCCAAGAGACAGGGTCAGGAAGCTCTAGTGATTTTTCTTCCATATATTACGAATACCCCACCACAGGGTCATAATCCAATTAAAATGAATCAACAACTAGACCTATACTCGTCTGACTTACCCACGAGAAGAGGCAACATGGACCTCTTTACTCTTACATGCTAAGATGATCAGGGAGTCTACTTGGGGGGTAGAAATGACCAACTTCTCCTTTGAAAGAAAGAGGAAAGTAATCTGCCAATTCATGGCACTGTGATTCTTTTGTCCAGAACCAAAGTGGCCTCCAACCTTTCCAAAAGAAGTGGGGGACCCCTTGCTCCAGGGGCTGGGAAAGAGCTGCCTGCTCACGGACCAAATACAGCCTGCCATCTGTTTTTGTAAGGAGATCTGCGCCGGAACACAGCCACGCCCTTACGTCTGCGGACTGCCGACGGCTCCTTTCTCACCACCAAGGCAGAGCTCAGCAGCTGGGATAGACAGTACACAGTCCAAGAAGCCTCAAATATTTACCTTTACAGAAAAACTTTTCTGACCACTGGTGTACACCAATATCAAAGAATCTTCTTATATATAAGAAAAATGGGGAATCCTTGGAGGTATAGACAACTTAAAAGACAAAGCTTGTTAATATCAAACTATCTTCACAGTGAAGCCCCACCACACATAGACAGACAGACAGACAGACAGACACACACACACACACAGAGCTCTGTTAGCAATGGTTTAGGTAAATAAATTTAGTCTCTAATTGAGTTAGAAAGGAAAAACTCTGCTTTCCTTTAAGAAAAATCGAGCCAGGGGCGCCTGGGTGGCTCAGATGGTTAAGTGTCTGCCTTCGGCTCAGGTCATGATCCTCGATCCTGGGATCGAGCCCCGCATCGGGCTCCCTGCTTGGCAGGGACCCTGCTTCTCCCTCTCCCTCAACTGTTCCCCCTGCTTGTGCTCTCTCACTCTGTCAAATAAATAAATAAAATCTTAAAAAAAAAAAAATCGAGCCAAACAATACCAACCATAAGACCTAATCTAGATCTCAAATTACTTGAGCAATACAGAAGGTTAGGAAAGATGAAATAGAAATCTTGCTTAGAATTAAGCTTTCACAGAGTATTAATATTAGGGCAATCACAAGCTTAAGTATTTTTCTAATTTACTTAGTTGTACTCAGTATTTTACCTTATTTTTAATCAGCTTGGCTCTCTGAGCAAAATTAAGTGTTGATAGGGTTTCCCCAAAACACCTGGATCCAGGATGAACGTTTGCAATAATGGCTGTTTTGGCATTGCCTCCAAGGGAATCCTGTTTAATGATATGAATGGTATGCATTTTCAGGGGAGAAACCACAAGATCTTTGTTAAGCCAAGAAAATGGATATTCTTACCACTAAAGCTGAGAGATTACATGACTGTCAACCATAGTGAGCATAACCCAAAAAAAGGGCCCAGGAAGCCAATGGTCTACTTTACCCGAAGTAAAAAGGTAAGTTTGGAGTCTCTGTAGCAAACGTGCCTCTGTTTTCCATTACCCACGTCGACAAGCGCAGTAATCACTTGGCCCAGGCAGCTCAACGACCGGTTTATGTTACCTGCCTCCTAAGGGGAGAAAGAACAAAAATTGAGATGCACTGGTTTCATTTTAGTATTCTGAATTAAAATATGCCTAGCAGTTAATTTTGAATGGAAAGTCGAGTCATGGACAATATTACTAAGGATAACTGACTTTTCAGCAGATGTCCTCAACTGTCCCTAACCTTTTCCTATTCGACACACACTGCAATTTTAGTATTTAGAGACAAATGCAGAAATTATGCGAAGGAAAAAAAAAAGCCACCTCATGATTCTAAGAGTTTTAAATTGACCTATAGGTAGGGATAAAAGCTAGAAAAGAACAGAGAAAAAAAGGTTGGAGTAGTGCATTAATGGGCTTATTTTTCAATCCTTTTATGTTAAAATGTTTGCTACATTAAAATAGTGTGATAACTAATAACCTACACCACGTCCCACAAAGTGACTAATGAACTTATTACAAGAGATTTTTCAGTCTAATTCTGTGAAGTATAATAAGACCCTTTTAAAAAGTGGTTTGGGGAGGGAAAAATATTGGGGTTGAATATGTTACGCTGGATTTTTATTGTAGTTATCATACTTCAATAACTGGGTCTGCAGTGGTGGAAGTACAGAAAAAAGAAAGAAAGTGCATATTCTTAAGCAAGATGCACTGAGTTCAAGTGCAGTTGTCTGTTTTAGCAGTCAGTAAATAAGAAAGGTGTTGACAGCACTGTCTGTGGAACTGGGCTACTTCTGCTTGAATTCCAGATCTACTCCTAGCTGTGTGCCCCTGGACAATTTCATTTCCATTTCTCCAAAAAGGAAAGGATCACAGTACCTACTTCCTAGAGACGCTGGGAAGATTAAATGAGTTGATACACATGAAGCACTTGAAACAGGCCCAGCATATGTCCTAATATAAACACTGGCTATTTCTCTTTGCTTCATGTCTCAATAGAAACATAAGCCTAAGTTCACCTTAAACTGCCTGAGAGCTCAGGAGGCTCAAATCCTCCCTTTCAATGCAAAAAGCAGACGGTCCTCCACCATTTCCGACTCTCCGCCCCTAGTCCTCATATACCCTCACCTACAGCATCCACGCATTTTACTGACAACGCAGATCACAATACACATATTCATACTGGCAAAACATACTCAGAGAACCTCAGGTCCCAATGTCAATCCCTCAGCCTAGGACTAGGTCCTTGCCCTCCCCTTGAAATATTAACCAGCACAGCTGCCCTCCTTTCTCTCTAGACTCTCCCCTCGTAAATCTGGCAGCGGTGGGCCAGATGGCTAAGCTTCTATAAAAGAGGCTTTTGCATGCAATCACTCAAAACTTTTCAGTGTTTCCCAGCGTGTGGAGAACTGAGTGCAAACCTGGCCTGGCACTCCTGGTCCTCAGTGACCCGGGCCTGCTTGCACCTCGAGTCCAGCCCATTCACTGATCCACGCTGAAATGCCAAATGCCATACTCCCTCTGCATCCATAATGACCCTTGAGATGTTCCCCCACCAAGCATGTATTTATTCCTTGTTCCTCTCTCCCAATCCAAATCCTGCCCCCTTGGAGAACCCAACTCAAGAACTACTTCTTTTCCATGCTTCCCCCAAGCAGTCCAGTCCCTTCTTCCTCTGACTCTGGCTGGTATTTATACTATCACCCTTCTGTCATGAATTCAAATACTCTGGCTCCCGACAGACTTGTTCTAATCTACGTATGTTTAATGTCCCTACCCCACAACAAAAATTTCCACATCTTTAGAATGGGAGCATGTTCTCATTCCTTTGTAACCTCCACACACTCACCTTGGTACTGACTTCTAGTAATTAATTCACACACAAGTTGAGTTGAAGATCATAATTCCATTCTTACCTTTAACCTCATCCCTTCTGCATGGGTGTCTTTTTGCCTTTCAGATCCTGCTAAGTCCACCAGATTGAGTAGGGAAGTCCGTATATTCACAGTCTCATTGCTTTTCTCCATTGACTCTATTGTAATTGTAAAAACTGCATGAGACCGAGAAGATTCTCTATTCATTGACGTAGATGCCACACGTCTGTTTCTCCATCCTCCAGACAGCACCTACGCAAAGGGAAAATTTCCACAACTTTCAAGTGACACAACAGCCATTTTCATACTGACAGATTATACAGACAAAAAAATTAGTAAAAATGTAAAACCCTGTATCCAAGGATATACATTCTTCTCATGTGCAAGTTTACAAAACTGGCCCACTGTATTAATTCATAAATCATTTTTCAATAAATTTCAAAGCATCTCACAAGACCATATTCTCTGATACCATGGCAATTAAGAATCAACATGATAAATAAATTTTAAATTACCATAAATCTGGAATTTCAAATCACATTTCTAAGTGATTCACGGGTCAAAAAATAAAATTATAATAGAGAAATACTTAGATCCATAGGACAATTAAGATATTAAAACTTGTGTGAAGTTTAAGCAATAGTTAAGTAGTAACTTATAGCATTAAACACTTATGTCACAAAAGAAAGGGAATAATAAGCTAAGCATCCAGCTTAAGAAGTTGGAACAAGGACAGCAGGATGAACCCAAAGAAAATATTAAAAGAGCAAAGCCACGTAAAAAATATCAACTATGCAAAAAAACAAAACAAAATCATAGTTACAGCAAAGTATTTTAAAAATAAGAATACTGGGAACAGCTTTATGCCAATATACTTGAAAACTGAGAGGAAACTGAAATTTTCTAGAAATAGAAAACTTCCAGAAACTTCTGACCCAAGAAGAGGTAAAATGCCTGCATGGCTCTAATACAGAATTTTCACACTTGATCTAACCCAAAACTGCAATGCAATTCCAACCAAAATCTCAACATAATCTTTTTTTTAGTATGTATCTATATGTACACACAAAGACACACACAAACACACTGGATCACATGTAAAACCTATTGCTTACTATGAGAATCACAGTTTAAAAGGTTTGAATCAGGAGACTTGCTTGAAGATAAAAGAATAACGAACTGTGATATATATACGTATATATATATACGCACATAATACATGCACACACTAATGTTCATACAATGAATTATATAGCAGTGAAGATAAGTGAAATGCAACATGGATAAATTTCATAAACATTGTTGCGTTTAAAAGTTATAGAAGGCTAAATAGACACAATTTATTAAAACTCAAAAACAGGCAAAACCAACATTTTCAGAAATACCTATGTATGTGATTTAAAAGCAGAAGGAAATGATCATGAGCATTCAGCATATGAGGAGCCAGGGACATGAGATAGGGAGAGACACACAAGTAGACAGGATAGTACTGGTGATACCTGGGTCTTGAATTCTTAAGGTCCTCTAAGTTCATTTTAACATTAAGCTCAGCAACTTCTAAGCACACGGCAGTATTTTGTATGTATCAAATATTACATGATAAAAAACTGTTTAAAATCAACTGGCCAGATCAGATCCCATAAAAATGGGCTATTTTGTAAATACCTGACAAGAGGTTTATTTGCCCTAGCAGAGTCCTCAAAAGAGGTTGGCTTTTGACACCTAACAAGTAAACATGGGTAGAAAATAAAGGGAAGAGAACAGACAGCTGGTTTAAAAAGCAGCAATCCCAGAAGCTACTCAAAGGGGCAGCTCCCAGGAAGAATTACTGAAGAAATATGACACTAATGAACTGTCCCCGTGACTTGCAGGGTACCTGACTGGAATGAACAGCACCAAAGTCATGCAAAATCAAGAGGCTCAAAGTTCTATTTTAACTAAGGGAAGATCTATAAAATAGTCATGTTCTTTTTTGCTTCTCATGAACATTCTGCGTCACGCCTTTACAGAATTATTTTTAGTAGCTCAATTCTTGCCTTTTTTGAGATCAAGGTGCTTTTTTTCACAGCATGCGACATCGCCTAAGGATCAAAGTGCTCAAGGTAGGGTACCTGATAGGCTTCAGCAGCTGAGGTCACCACCTGTTCCACTGCACCAACAACAAAGACTCCCTTCTTGATGTGCTCCCTTAAGTATAGTCCAGCTGATGCAGAGTCCAGTAGGTCATAGATCTGTTCATTGTAGATTTCAATAAAGGAGCACTTACAAAGGAAACTCTTTCCAGCTCCAGCCTGGAAAGAGAAGCCTCATTTAGATATATTCTTTTCATGAGTTCATCCGTATCTTTCATGAGCATCACCCTCTCACGTGTTTCACAAGGGGTACATTTCCTACCATGCTCTCCTTTACACAATACAAGGTACCTAAAAGCCAGTTACAAATCCAGGTGACTAGTTTTAACACACTGTTACATCTTAAGGCAGCATCAAACTGTGATCCCAGGAGGCCTAGGTCTCCAGAGGTGACTCAGAAGCAAGACAGGGAGATGGGACTGGAGCAGTCCAGATGGGCAATTCCACCTTCTTAAACTGAGGGATCACTGACATACATCATATTAGTTTCAGGTGTACAACATACTAATTCAATATTTATATATGTGGAGAAATAATCGCCACAGTGAGTCTAGTTAACATCCATCACCATACACAGTTACAAATTTTTTTCCTTGTGATGAGAAGAGCAATTCCATTTTTATCTATTATATACTGGACTTCCTCAGAAAGTTTTACTTGCAACAAGGGTTATATTCTTGAAAAGACTGAAAATAATTTATCTCAAAAGCCTCTCTCTAGGATTTTTAACCACAGGAATACGGGGCACTAAACTTTCACTGGCACCCAAGATGCATGTCTAACTGTAAAGGTTAGGGATTGTTTCTGCAAGAGAGCAAATGGTAAGCCAATGTTATGTATCCATTTCCTTGGTACGCATGGAATGGAACAGTAACACTAAGGGCTCCTAAACATTCACCAAGCTAAAAAAGCACAATCATGAGAAAGGCCCAACCTAAGAGCCAAAGAGGAGGGAAGCCCACATCTCCAGGATGATGGAGTCACACCACCACGTATGAAAAAGCAAATTATGGTCAGGTGGTAGAAGGTGCTGCAAAGGAGGCAAGGATGGGCCCATCACTCCAGGGCACCCTGAGGATCTAGAGACACCTGTCAACTGTGCCTACGTGCAAGTAGGTGATGGGCCTTAACAAATCTGTTTTCCTCAGTTAAGATTTTCTTTACACTTTCTTGCAAAATCTGAGCACTAAGAAGCACTACATTCTTTATTTTTTCTGAGTTCACAGAGGATGCATGGTTTAGAAACTAAAAATTTTAAGAAAATTAAATTTTAAAATGAATCTTTCATTTTTTAAGAACTGAGAGGTTCTTCTATGCCACACAAGCCTATCCACATTGTAGAGTACCACCCACGACGCTCTATGTGTTATGAGCTAATTATTAGTAGCTAACTACTCGAAATTAGAATTTCATACGACTTTATTTTTACAAGTTTTACCTTCTCTTTTTCACGATCAATTAAGGAAAACAAATATTCAAAACTTCGTGGGATTACTCCTCTCAGGTTATGAGAAAAATGATCTGATTCAGATGGTCCTAAAGAAATGTAAAAAACATACATATGTAGCTATTCATCTTTATTCTAGAACAGTCCTTCAAAATGGCAATACTGGAAATTTATACAGAAATCAGATGACACATTGTATAATCAGTTCCTTCTTTGTGCCCCAAATAAGTTAAATTTTAGTCTGAAAGATCGAACAGAACTTGCCTATCAATAGGACTGAAGGAAGGGCCCATAATAGCCACTAATGCTGTCTTGGTGTACTATAACCTGGAATATTTTAAACGGCCCTTGTAGGGGCGCCTGGGTGGCGCATTCGGGTGAGCATCCAACTCTTGGTTTCAGCTCAGGTCATAATCTCAGGGTCTTGAGATGGAGCCCCACTGCTCAGTGGGGAGGCTGTTCGAGATTCTCTCCCTCTGCCCCTCCCCCCAAGCACGCTCTAAAATAAATAAATATTAAAAAAAAATGGCCCTTGTAAATTGTACCTAAAAATATATATATAATGGATGTAGAAAAATACAAGTAAATAAAGAGGACAAATAAGTATGCAGATAATTTTATAACATTTTCCTGTTAAATAATATATATATAGAAAGATTCAACATATTCTTTAGTTACCTTCATCATCTCCTGCCTCCTCTATGCCTTAGTTCCTCATCCTGCTTCCACTCTAGCCCCTCCCAGTCTAGTCCATTCATCTGCCTGAGTAATCCTTTTAATTATACATCAGATCATGTAGTTCTTCTTTTTAAAAAAACCTTCCAATGAAGGTTTTTTAAAAGGACCTTTTTTAAACCTTCACATCCCACGCACAAAATCCCAAATCCTTGCCATGTCCTACATGACCTGGCCTCAGGATACAACTCTAATTTCCCTCACTACTAGCCCCTTATTCTGGGAAACTGCCCGCTAGGCCCATGGGTCTTCTTGCTATTCTTTGAACACTCCCAACTCAGAGCCTACTGCCTGGAAGATGCTTCTCCCAGAGAGTCTCATGGTTCCTTCTCATTTCACTCAGTAACACTCTTTCTGACTGCAACTCACGATTCAGAAGTGTTACTGGAGTGGTTGGGGGTGGGAGGGATGGGGTGACTGGGTGATAGACATTTAGGAGGGTATGTGCTACGGTGAGCACTGTGAATTGTGCAAGACTGTTGAATCACAGATCTGTACTTCTGAAACAAATAACGCAACATATTTTAAGAAAAAAGAAAAAGAAGAAGATAACAGGAGAGGAAGAATGAAGGGGAGTAAGTCAGAGGGGGAGAGGAACCAGGAGAGATGATGGACTCTGAAAAACAAACTGAGGGTTCTAGAGGGGAGGGTAGGGGGATGGGTTAGCCTGGTGATGGGTATTAAAGAGGGCACTTTCTGCATGGAGCACTGGGTGTTATGAACAAACAATGAATCATGGAACACTACATCAAAAACTAATAATGTAATATATGGTGATTAACATAACAATAAAAAATTAAAAAACAACAACAAACAAAAAACCCACAACTGAAATTCAACAAGAAAATAAAAAACTTGAGTAAAGGGAAAAACCTTAACTGAAAAGAGAAATGAAAAACCTAGAGAAAAATCTATTATCTATATCGTAGACAAAGGGCTAACCTCCCTATTTTACAAAATCCCCACAAATGAGTAGGAAAAAGACAAGCTAATTTTTTAAATGGGAAAAAAGCTTGAATGGGCATTTTACAGAGAGGCTGTTCAAATGTCCAAAAAACATATGAAAGGTGCTCAGTTGTCAACAGACATCAGGGAACTGCAAACAAAAACACAATGAGATGATACTACACATACTCCAGAATGGCTAAAATTTTAAAAACCAACAATACCACGTATAGACAAGGATTCCTAGAACTTCCATATCTATCATGACCATATCTACTAAAGCTGATACACATGTAACTGTGATCCAGCAGTTCCACTCCTGGAAATGAACTAAAAAAACAAGGTGGTCATGGCTGCATTATTCATATGGTCTAAAACTGGGGATAATCCAAATGTCTATCAGCACTAGAATGGAAAACGTGGCATATCTGTACAATAACACATTATATAGCAATGGAATAAACTACTACAACATGCAACAATACAGGCGAATCTTAGAAACTTAATGCTGAGAGGAAGAAGCCAGATATAAAAGAGTACATAAAGTAAAATTTCATTTGTAGAAGCTTAAAAACAAACAAAACTAATGATGACAGAGAAGTCAGAGTAATACATACTTCAGGAGAAGGGGGTGAGGTAGTTACTAACTGGGAATCTTGATCTGGATGGTGATTGTGCAGATTTATAAATATATAAAAAGTCATTAAACCCAATTCAGGACACCTGGGTGGCTCAGTTGGTTAAACGACTGCCTTTGTCTCAGGTCATGATCCTGGAGTCCCAGGATCGAGTCCGAATCCGGCTTCCTGCTCAGTGGGAAGTCTACTTCGCCCTCTGCCCCTCCCCCCCTCATGCTCGCTCTCTCTCTCTCTCTCTCTCTCTCAAATAATAAATAAAATCTTAAAAAAAAATAATAAACCCAATTCAAAAACTGTCTATGGAGCACCTACTCTGTGCTGAGCGTTGACTGGGAACGTAGCTGCAAACACGGACTTTGCTATCATGGAACTCATAATCTGACAGAAGCCTTGGGAAAAGCCCTACTTTTATGAGGTCAACATCATATATAGAAAGTATGCCTTCCCCCAAAATGTACTAGGTGCCTAGGTGCTGTCATTGCAGAAAGAGTAGATTAAGCCAGGATATGATCATCTTTAATTCACTTACCCATCATCGTAAATGTTTTCCCTGAGCCCGTCTGTCCACTGTAAAAATAAATGTTTCATACATTATTTTGACATATGAAACTTAAAAGACTACCCTCTTACTTTAATATGGCCTAGTAGTGTATAAATTTTTCCCACAAAGATCTTATTTTCTTTCTTTTTAAAAATTATATTAGGTAGGAACGCCTGCCTGGCTGTCAGTAGAGTGTGCAACTCTTGATCTCAGGGTCATGAGTTCAAGGCCCACGTTGGGCGTAGAGCTTACTTTAAAAAAAAAAAAAAAATGGGGCCACCTGGGTGGCTCAGTCGGTTAAGCATCAGACTGTGGCTCAGGTCATGGTCTTAGGGTTCTGGGCTCAATGAGGAGTCTGCCTCTACCTCTCCTCTCTGTCCCCACCCCTCACCTCATGCTTTCTGTCTCTCTCAAATAAATAAATAAAATCTGTAATAAAAAAAATTATATTAGGTGAGAAGTGAATGATTCATTATCTCTCTCTCTCCTATTCTACCACCAAGAACTACACTGTCAATTGTCTGATAATGCATCAGGATTATACAAACACAGCCATCAGATTTTTCATTTAATTTTTATTTACGAAACTGAAATGATGCTCTTCATACTGCTCTGCAATCTGTTTTGTCCTTTAATTTTATCTCGATATTTTTCTAAGTCAGTAAATAGAGATCTACCTCATTATTTTTAATAGCTACATTGTATATTCCATGCATGTATAATTGATTTAACCAGAAACAAATTTTTGTTTCCAACTTTTTCTATTCTAAATAAGTTAGCAATTCCTTTCCTAAATTCTGCCTTTAAAGGCAGAAAGACATTAAAAATGTCATTTAAAAATAAAGCAATTTTAAAATTCCTTATGCTATAGGCCTGATTCTGTATGTAGTGTCATATCTTCTTCATTACCCCAAGAAACAAGAGTAAGAAAAACTAAAAATAAAAATGCTTATGTTAAAGATAGATGTCAGTCAGGGTGTCAAATGTCTTTAGCTTGGATTCACAGCACAAATATAAAAAAAATTTTGAGGTGCACCTGGGTGGCTGAGTCGGCTAAGGTCTGCCTTCAGCTCAGGTCATGATCCCAGGGTCCTGGGATTGAACCCCACATCGGGCTCCCTGCTCAGCTCCCTGCTTCTCCCTCTCCCTCTACCCCTACCCCTGCTTGTACACACACACTCTGTCAAATGAATAAATAAAAATCTTTAAAAAAAAGTTTTTGAATTCATTTTTTGTTTAAATGCCCCAAAAGATAAAATAAACAAAAAGAACCCGAGTATTATCTAGTTGTTTACCTCTTCCTTTTAGAAGTAGGAAAAAAAGTTCTTTAGTAACTCAGAAAGAAAAACGGTTATTATTGAGTCTCCTACTTGAGAGTGATGGGAACACTATTAATAATTGCCCTAGAATTGGGGCTGTTTTAGGTAAACCAGAAAGTATGTTCCCCAACCAATAAATCAAACACTCATTTCTCATCAAGTGTTTCTCATTTCCACCTTCTTCTAGCAAAAGCAATTTTCATTAAGTTATTAATGAATATGCCACAAATTAAACATAATTAGTAGGCTTACAAGGTCTTCAAAGATAACAGTTCTAAAGATAATATAATCTCTGCCAACTGTGGCTCTTATTTCAAATTCATTTTTGAACTTTACCACTCAAAATATTCTGTGAAAAAAAATACCTTTTTTCTCTTGAGAAGACAGATGAGAAAATAGGTACCTGTCTCACTGCTAAAGAGAGAACATTTAGTTTTCCTGAACACAACTAAAAAGTAAGCATGAAAAGCAAAGGCAAATTTTCAAGGATGTATGTGCAATATGAGCCTAAAGTTTACACTTTTTTTTTTAAGATTTTATTTATTTATTTGACAGAGAGAGACACAGCGAGAGAGGGAACAGAAGCAGAGGGAGTGGGAGAGGGAGAAGCAGGCTTCCTGCGGAGTGGGGAGCCTGATGCAGGGCTCGATCCCAGGACCCTGGGATCATGACCTGAGCCAAAGGCAGACGCTTAACGACTGGGCCACCCAGGTGCCCCAAGCTTACACTTTTTAATGTGTTTTCTATTTTCTTGTGCCTTGAACCAATTATAGATGAACCAAGGGCACACGCACACAAAGCATCAGCTGCTCAAATGTCTTATATAATTCACTACATTGTTAAAAAGCTCTAGTTCTAAATAAAATTTAAAAGTCTGCTAAGGAAAAAAAATTACACTACAAATTATACTATTTATGAAATAAATCTTAAATGATACCAAAATTCACCTTGTATAATTGCCAAGGTCACAATGTTTTCTAAACCTCCATCTTACATTCCAACATTAAATCTATAGCAATATTTTAAGGCTGCCAACATTTATTTATTTATTTTTTTAAAGATTTTATCTATTTATTTGACAGAGAGAAACACAGCGAGAGAGGGAACACAAGCAGGGGGAGTGGGAGAGGGAGAAGCAGGCTTCCTGCGGAGCAGGGAGCCCGATGCGGGGCTCGATCCCAGGACCCCGGGATCATGACCTGAGCCGAAGGCAGACGCTTAACGACTGAGCCACCCAGGCGCCCCAAGGCTGCCAACATTTAGAAATTCAGGAACATGACTCACTTTAAACATACATTTGGAAAACAATTTGGCAGTTTATCACAAGGTTAATCATAGACTTACCATATGGTCCGGCAATTGCTTTCTTAGGGATTGACTCAAATGATTTGAAAAACTTATGTTCATACAAAAACCAATATTCAAACATTTGTAGCAATTTATTCATAATCACTAAAAACTGGAAGCAACTAAGATATCCTTTTACAAGGAAATGGATAAACAAATCATGATACATCCATATAATAAAATACTATAGAGGAAAAAAAAAGTTTAAGTTATTGATGCATGCAACAACACAGGCGAATCCTAAATGTATTTTTTACTAAGAGAGAGAAGGCAGATCCAAAAGGCTACATATTGTATGATTTCATTTATATGGCACTCTGGAAAAGGTAGAACTATAGGGATGGAAAATATATTAGGGTACCCTGGATGTGAGGGGTTGGGGGAAGGGGGAGTGGCTGACTACAAGGGGGACAAACAGGGGAAACTTTTAAGGTGAAGGAACTGTCCTCTTCAGTGCTGGGGTGGTAAGTACATGACCCTCTGCATCTGTCCAAACACTATATAACCGTACATCACAAAGGGTGAACTTTAAGGTATGCAAACTAAAAAAAACAAGCAAAACACATCAACCAGGGTGTCAGCGGTCCCAGGATGGAATGCAGGTAAGTACATTACAAGTGCGTGACATAAGTGCACTCAAGTGGGTGGGCAGCAAAAGCGCGGACCTAAGTAACTTTAGAAAAGGAGGTTTTGACTGGAAATTGTAAGGCTATAAAATAAAAAGAACTGTACATCAATACTGTCCTCAGTAAATTTCTCACAGGGATACATGATAACACTTCTGAAAGTTGTATATGGGGGTTGGACAAATAAGTGAAGGGATGACAGAAGGTGGGAGCCAGGGTTCTCACCGCCAGCAAGGGAAGTTACAGATAAACAAGAAAGAAAGGTTAGAATGAACCCATGTGGATTCTAAACCCTTGGATTAGAGTCAGATACATAGGCATGAACTTGTGTTTAGCTTAACGCGTGTACAAACAGATATATACAGAAACAATTACAGACACGCCTATATACATGACTTCGTATATATACATTTATTACCTAGCTGTCTGCTGAGAAGACCTAGAAGCAATGACACTCCAGTAGCAAGAAACACACCTAGTGCCCACATCTTGGTTTCTAAAAACCATTCTCCAATAAAAGGAACCAGGGCTCCTTGGCTGAGTCTAGGTCTAGGACAGGGAAAATACAGATGAACCAGGAGCAGCCTGGAGCATCATAAAATAAGGAAGTGCTCAAGCAAAAGACTGTGACATGTCAAAGGGACACAGAAACCAACCTCAAATAGCTCCCAATGGCCAAGCTAGGACAATATGAGCAATAAGATAAAAATAATATAGGGGCGCCTGGGTGGCTCAGTCGTTAAGCATCTGCCTTTGGCTCAGGTCATGATCCCAGGGTCCTGGGATCAAGCCCCGCATCAGGCTCCCCACTCGGCAGGAAGCCTGCTTCTCCCTCTCCCACTCCCCCTGCTTGTGTTCCCTCTCTTGCTGTGTCTCTGTCAAATAAATAAATAAAATCTTTAAAAAAAAAAAAAAGATAAAAATAATATAGGGGCGCCTGGGTGGCTCAGTTGGTTGAGCGACTGCCTTCGGCTCAGGTCATGATCCCAGGGTCCTGGGATCGAGCCCCGCATCGGGCTCCCTGCTCGGCGGGGAGCCTGCTTCTCCCTCCCCTGCTCCCCCTGCTTGTGTTCCCTCTCTCTCTGTCTCTCTCTCTGTCAATTAAATAAATAAAATCTTTAAAAAATAATAATAATAATATAATGGGGGATGGGTTAGCCTGGTGATGGGTATTAAAGAGGGCACAGTCTGCGTGCAGCACTGGGTGTTATGCACAAACAATGAATCATGGAACACTACATCAAGAACTAATGATGTAATGTATGGTGATTAACATAACAATAAAAAATTTAAAAAAATAAAATAAAATAAATAATATAATGGATTATAACTCCAAGGAGAATAAATGGGGGAGAAGAGACAAATCTTCCTCACAGAATTCCAAATAATATAAGTAGATGTTCTCCTCTCCAGGAGGTGGGAGTTTAATCCCCTCCACCTTGATTATCCCGGTGGGGCCAATCCAATCACATGAATCTTTAAAATTAGGGAACTGTCCCAGCCATAGTCAGACAGAGATGTGACTGAGGAAGAAGAGTCAGAGGGTTGCATGTTGTTGGCTTCAAAGACAGAGAAAGGGGGTGTAGCCATGCAATTTGAGTGGCTCTAAAAGCTGGAAAAGGCAAGGAAATGGAATTCTCCCCTAAAGCTTCCAGAAAGGAACACAGCCCTGCCAACACTTTTATTGTAGCTCAGTGAGACTCGTGTCAGACTTTGGATTTACAGAACTGAAAAATAATAAACTCATATTGTTTCAAGCCACTGAGTTTGGGGTAATTGATTACAGCAGCTACAGGAAGAAGCACTTACTAATTGTACCCTTGTATAGGGACAGTCAGGAACTTACTATGCAAAGATGGTACCATTATAACCGCTCATGCAAGATTCCACAATGCCCTTGGCCACAGCTGAGAACACGGACTCCTACAAATGTAAGCACCAAGCATTTTAACATTTCATAGAAACGAAAACATTTTTCCTAAACCAGATTCTAAAACAGAATAAAAATAACATGCTTAGATTTTTCAACCCCTGCGATAACATGAACATTGCAATCACTATAGAAAAAAAGCTAGGGGCGCCTGGGCGGCTCAGTTGGTTAAGCGACTGCCTTCGGCTCAGGTTATGATCCCGGAGTCCGAGGATAGAGTCCCGCATCGGGCTCCCGGCTCGGCAGGGAGCCTGCTTCTCCCTCTGACCCTCTCCCCTCTCATGCTGTCTCTCTCTCTCTCTCGCTCTCTAATAAATAAATAAATAAAATCTTTTTTAAAAAAAAAAGAAAAAAGCTAAAACATTTAAGATGGGATAAAACATTAGACAGTTATGTCCATTAATCTCGTATACAATTATAGATTTAAAGCTTACATCTACAATTTATACAGAATTTTGTTCAGCATGTTGCATGCAAATAGTATACTGGCATTAGCATCAAATATGTGGCCCTATATGTTCTTCAGTGCTTTTCTTACCAGCTTATAGTAAAGAATCAATACCTGATTTTCATTTTCATATTTACATGTAAGTAGATGCAATCTTATCAACAGTGCAAGAATTCCTAAACCTACTGTCTAATACCATAGCCATGAGCCACATGTGGCTACTGAGCACCTGAAATATGGCTAGTCCAACTTGAGATGTATTGTTATGTATAAAATAAACACCAGGTTTGGAAGACTGAGCATGAATAAAAAGAATGGAAAATATCTCATTAATAATTTGCTTTATATTGACTACACATGGAAATGATATTTTGGATATATTGGGTTAAATAAAATATAGGATTAAAATTAAGTCTACCTGTTTTTTTTTTCCTTTTTTTTCAACATGGCTACTAGAAAATTTTAAATTATATATGTGACTAACTTTATATTTCCATTGACCAGCCATGTCCTAGATGAAAAGATCTAAATGTCTCACCAAAAACATCCATGTGTGTAAGGGAATAATCAAGATCTGTGATATCCAGTAGCCATTAGTCATATGTAGGTATTTAAATTCAAATTAATTAAAATTAAATAAAACATAAAGTCAGGTCCTTAGATGCACTAGTCACATTTCAAGTGCTCCATAGCCACATGCAGTTAGTGTATCTGAGAAACTAAATTTTAGATTTTATTTAATCTTAATAAATTCAAACTTAAATAGCCACATGTGGCTAGAGGCTACTGTAATGGACAGCACAGATAATAGAATATTTCCCTCATTACAGAAAGTTCTAATGGATAGTGCTGACTAGATCTGAACTAAATTGTCCTTAATTAGAAAAGCAGTTACTGATATCATAGCAATCATAAACCTGCTACTCTCTACTATGGACTGAATGTTTCCAGTGTCCTCCCCAACATTCTTATGTTGAAACCCTAATCCCCAGTGTGATGGTATTTGGAGATGGGGCTTTTGGAAGATAATTAGAGGTCATGAAGGTAGAGCCCTTGTGATGGGAGTAGTGCCCTTCTAAAAGACAGGAGAGAATTTGCTTTCTCTCTTTCTCCGCAGTGAGAAGGTAGCTGTCTACAAGCCAGGAAGCAGGTCCTTACCAGACACTGGATCTTCCGGCCTGGATCTTAGAATTCCCAACCTCCAGAACAGTGAGAAATAAATGTTTGCTGTTTAAGCCACTCAGTTTGTGATATTTTTGTTATAGCAGTCACAATTAAGATCCTCTCCTTAACTAGGAAGTTCAACTGTACTTATCAATCATCCAAGTGGCTCTGAAAAATACACCTCCACTAATCTCCATCATTGGATGGTGAGCGAAAGTAAAGCAGGCTTGTCATTCTGGTACAAAGTGTGATGAAGGAAGAAAAATAATAAAATTAAATCTAAAATATTTTAAAATATATTAAATCTAAAATATTTACATAATGTTTGAGTGTCCTTATCTGAAATCTGTCAAGCTAAAGAGACCAAAAATGAAATCCTCACAAATAACAGAATCTTATCCAAATGGAAAGTTAAGTTTCCAAAACTATCATTACCTGAGTGGTGTGCATGTCTGCGACATGATCAAATGTGAAGGTCTTGGGCTCAGGGTTGGAGTGAAGCCGGAGAGTGGTAGAGGAGAGCACAGATAAGCATAAGTTTTGCTCTCCATCAGCTGATCCAGAACCTTCTGTAGGTGGACGAATTCGCACAAAAACTTTTATGGCATCACCTTCATTACTAAAGACAAGAAATGTACCAGCCTAAGTTTACTGGAGAAAACTAAAAAAGGATGAGTCTCATATTGCCTCTAATGTTTCCATACTGAGTTTCCCCAACAAAGCCCCAAATCTACCCACTTACATTTACCTCTTCTCAAAGAGCCTCACATGACTTTACTGATTTACTTCACGATACTCATCTTCATAAGCTTTTATCTGAAATCAACTCAAAGAGAGTTGATTCCATGGAGCTCCAAGCATGTCTGCTTGTCTGATTTCCCTCTTAGTAGCAGTAATAAAATAAGTCACCCCAAAGGAGAATGATGTTACTGATTCCATTTTTTAGCCTAAAAGGTGAGAGGATGGGGGGAGGGTTGGGGAGTAAGTGTGATGTTTCCAGATTTCCAGGTAGCTGAGGACCAAGCTTAATTCTAAAATAAGTACCCCTTACTACGCTAAATGGTTGTTTTAGGAATACCACATCCCTAATTCTTTTGGTCTCATCAACGAGATTTTTTTCCTTACCTTGGTTGGTTAGACTGACAATTTGTCACATTGCGTAACTCAGCTAGAAAAAAAGACAAGAAGTTATTACAGGCATTTAAAATTGTACTATAAAAATCTCATTCTTATCTAGCCTGGTCTTCTGTTGCTGACACTCCTCAGTCTCCTCAGCTCTCCGACCTCCTGACAGCAGGACTTCCAGGGCCCAGGCTTGATCTTCCTTCTATTCTATCTGCATCTACTCTGTTGGTGATGACACCCAATCTCATGGTTTTAGATGCTAAGTATATGTTGATGAGTCCCAAATTTAAACCTCGCTGGACCACTCACTCTCCTAAGCACCAGACTCTCACATCTAACTGCCTGTTTGACATACCCAGTGGGATGCCCAGTGCGCAACGTCTCAAATTTAACGTGTCCAAAACTGAAATCCTGATTACCCAACCCCCACCCCAAACATGCTTCTCCATCTCAAATAAGGACAACTCTATCTTTCTTTCTTTTCTTTTTTTAAGATTTATTTATTTATTTCAGAGAGAGCAAGAGAGAAAGAGAGAGACCATGCAAGGGGGAGGGACCGAGGGAGAGGGAGAGAAAGTCTTAAACGGACTCCTCGCTAAGCACGGAGCCCGATTCAGGGCTCGATCTGAGGACCCTGAGATCATGACCTGAGCGGAAACCAAGAGTTGGACACCTAACTGACTGTGACACCCAGGGGCCCTGACAACTCCATCTTTCTAGTTGCTCAGGCCAAAAACCTTGGAGCCATCCCTGACCCCTCTCTTTCTCACACTTCATATCCAACCTGTTAGCCAATCTTTGGCTCTACCTTCAAAATACATCCAGAATCCTACAACTTCTGGTCAAATCCACTGCTATGGAATCAAGCCAGCAACATCCCTCATTTGAACTATTACAACAGTCTCCCTGCTTCTCTTTCTCACTCCCTCATCCCCAGGATCCCACCTATTCTCAACCCAGAAGGTAGAATGATTCTTTCGAAAAAGAACCCGGAGACCAGCTTCTAGCATGACCACATGAGGAACTCCAGTGACCCACTGCCCTGTAAAACTGGTGAAATAAAAAACAGAAAACAAAACAAAAACAACACTTAAAGTCTCTAGAAACAGCCATAAAGGCAAACAGCCAAATGAAAAAACATCTAGTCAAGATCTATGAAAATTCCACAGCAAAGGCGAGAGTCTATGGCAGTTGAGCCAAGGTCCCTCCCTTCCAGCTCAGCAAGCTGGCGACTCTACTCCAGCCTGCACAGCCAGGAACACAGGCGTCCTCCTCCGCTCCCCTCAGCTTCCATTGGGAGGGCTTTCTTCCCAGGAGCAGGTTATCATTCTCATCCTGCCTCCAGCCAGCTGCCTGTTGCTGAAGCCAAATCCTAAATAAATATGGCTGAGAGGTGGGGGTTCCCTTCTCCCACCAAGCCTCCACTCGTGGAATGAGGCTGTACTTTGGATATAGGGTACTTAGAACACTGGGACCCTGATCACCCCGGTCTGGCTCACAAGGCAGTGGTTCTCCACTAGGAGAAGTCAAGGGGACCCCAGCTGCTACACACACACACACACACACACACACACACACACACACACACACGCACACACACACACACACGCGCGCGCGCGCGCTCTCTCTCTCTCTCTCTCCCCTCCCCAACAATACTCAGCAACTAGAGCAGAGGTGTCGCTCAGAAGGAAGGCTGTCACTGTCCCCACCCCCAGCTCCCGAGTCTAGGCTCAGAGATTTTGCCTCAGGGGAGAAACAGACCATAAAGCAGATTGCTCCAAAGGAGCTGACCTCATTTACAACAGAGCATGGAGAAGTTCAAGCCTAATCACACACTCAAGAACAGTGAAGGTTGTGGTGAGAGGCCTTTAGGAGGTACAAACTAAACCGCAGACCTATTAATTACAGGAGAGAACTGGGGCATCAGACAGCTGGGAGCAGCTTTACTGGGGTCAAAACAAGTATCAAACACAGACCTCAGAAACTTTTCCTTCAAGTGGGCAAGAATCAGGGGTGCCTGGGTGGCTCAGTTGGTTAAGTGTCTGACTCTTGGTTTTGGCTCAGGTCATGATCTCAGAGTTGTGAGATCAAGCCCTAGCTGAGCGTGGAGCCTGCTTAAGATTCTCTCTTTTCCTCTCCTTCTTCCTCAACTCCCTTCATAAAAGAGGGGTGGGGAAGAATCTAATTAGATTAATTTGTAGGGCAATGTTCAGGCATTGTTCAAAACAGGGCAATCAGCTGGTATTCCTAAAGTTTAAGAACTAAGTGTGGTCAGGGAAAGAGAGAAAGAGATCCTCACCAAAACCACTGTCATCAGGGTAACTAAGGCAACCCAAAACTGGACTTCTCTGAGGAGCAAGAGGCTTAACATTGTGAAAGGGAAAGAGATGTGACTAAAATGATCCAGTCAGTAATTAAACAAACAAGCAAATAACAACTCCCAGAGGGTAGAGACCAGTATCCAAAGCTGCTATAATTTATTATCTAAGATGTCAAGTATCCAACAAAAAAATGCAAGGCATTCAAAGATGCCATGAAGCAGGGAAAAAAAAAAGCTGGCAACAGAAATTGCCTATGATAGCATCCAGATGTTGGGAGACTTCAGATATAACCATTATAAACATGTTCACAGAACTGAAGGAAATGATAATTAAAGCATTAAATAAAGGTATAATGACAATGTCCCCACAAATAGAGAACAGAGATAGACATTATTTTGAAAAATTGAAACTCTGCAGTTCAAGAAGTACAATAACTAAAATAAAAATTCACTAGAAGGACTCAACAGTGTATGTAAACTGGCAGAAGAAAAAATAAGCAAGCTCAAAGACAGATCAACAGAGACCATACAAGCCAAAGAACAGACAGAAAAAAAGATGAAGGAAAGTGAAGCAAGCCTCAGAAAAATGTGGGATACCATCAAACACACCAATATGCATGTGATGGGGAGCACCAGAAGAAGATAAAAGACAAACAGCAGAAAAAATTTCAAAGATATAATTGCCAAAAACTTTCCAAATTCACTGAAAAATAATGTACACTCCAGGAAGTTCAATGAATTCCACAGAGGATAAACATAGAAATCCACAAAGAGACACATCATGGTAAAAATGGTGAAGATCAAAGAGAAGGAAAACATTTTTTTTAATTAAAGATTTTATCTATTTATTTGAGAGTGAGCACGAGTGGGGGAGGGGCAGAGGGAGAGGGAGAAGCAGACTCCCTGCTGAGCAGGAAGCCAACGAGGGGCTCGATTCCAGGACTCTGCGATCATGACCTGAGCCAATGGCAGACACTTAACCGACTGAGCCACCCCGGTGCCCCAAGAGAAGGAGAAAATCATGAAAGCAGCAAGAGAAAAACAACTTGTTATTTACAAGAGAACCCAATTACATCAACAGCTGACTTCTCAGCATAAACAATGGAGGCCAGAAGGAATAAGAGAGAATTTGCTGCTTGCCCACCCACCTTTCAAGAAGGTGGTAAAGGAAGTCCTTCTGGTTCAAAGTAGGTGACCCCAGTTGGTAATCTGAATCCATATGAGAAATCAAAGAGCACCAGGGAGAGGTGATTATGTAATTATAAAAGATAGTAGAAATGCTTATGTTTTCCTTTCTTCTCTTAATTAATTTTTAAAGCTTTAGAATGTACATAATGTATTGTTTCTTTAAAATGTACATAACGGGGGATGGCTGGCTGCCTCAGTCGATACAGCACGTGACTCATGATCTCAGAGTTTTGAGTTTGAGCCCCAGATTGGTTATAGAGATTACTTAAAAAATAAAATCTTAAAAAAAGCAAATAAAATAAAATGTACATAATGTATTGTTGGGTCTACAATATATAGGAATGTAATATACATACAAGGTGGTAAGGAGCAAAGCTGTACTGGCCTGAGGAAGTGACTAAAGTTGGTAAAGTAATATAGCAGTGTATTTTTGGGTTTATAACATTATTAAATGTAATATGTTTAACAATATATCAAAAAAAGGGGATGAGAAGGAATAGAACTACATAGGAGTAATGTTTATATCACTGGAATTAAACCAGTATAAATCTGAAACTGATTCTGATAAGATGAGCATGTTAAACCCTAGAGCAACCACTAATAAAAAAAAAAAAATCCAAAAAAGAAAGCAGAAAAGGAGGAACAGGGGAACACAAAAGATGAGAGACACATAGAAAACAAAAAGTAAAATGGCACATGTAAATCCAACTATACCAATAACATGTGAATGGATTAAATAACTCAATTAAAAGGCAGAGACTGACAGACTACCTGAGAAAACATGCTCCAACTATACAGTACCTACAGGAAACACACTTTAGATTCAAAGATAAAAATACACTGGAAGTAAACGATGAAAAAAAGATATCTTACTCAAACAGCAACCACAAGAAGGCTGGAGTAGCTACACTGGTATTAGACAATACAGATGTTTAAAAACGACCAAAAAACACTGATAAAGAGATAAATGAGATAAAGAGGGACATTTTATAATGATACAAAGGTCAATCCTTCAGGATGATAATACAGATATAAAAATATATTCACCTAATTCCAGGTCACCAAAATACACGAAGCGAAAACAGAAAAGTAGGGAGAAATAGACAATTCAACAATAACAGCTGGAGACTTTACTATGCCACTTTGAATAACGAAGAGATTGTAGTTGTTACTTAGGACTGGTGGGAGATAGAGAGGTGGGAAGGAGGAGGGCTGAAGGTATGACATTTCTTTTGAGGTGATGAAAATGTTCTAATGGACAATGCTGATAGTTGCACATATCTGTGAATATACTAAAAACCATTTCACACTTTATATAGGTGAATTGTACGGTATCTGACTTACATCTCAATCAAGCTGTTAAAAAAATGTCAGATATCAGTACTAAATGCAATGAGAGATCTGGTTCTAGAGAAGAACAACTATAAAATAGATTATTGGGACACTGGATAAAAGTAAAATATGGACCGTGGATTAGATAACAGTATTTTTTTTTTTTTAATTTATTTTTGACAGAGAGAGAGCACAAGCAGAGGAAGCAGTAGGCAGAGGCAGAGGGAGAAGCAGGCTCCCCGCTGAGCAGGGAGCCCGACGTGGGGCTCGATCCCAGGACTCTGAGATCATGACCTGAGCCGAAGGCAGACGCTTAACTGTCTGAGCCACCCAGGCGCCCCTAGATAACAGTATTATATCAATATAAAATTTCTTTTTTTTTTTAAAGATTTTATTTATTTATTTGACAGAGAGAGACACAGTGAGAGAGGGAACACAAGCAGGGGGAGTGGGAGAGGGAGAAGCAGGCTTCCCGCTGAGCAGGGAGCCCGATGCGGGGCTCGATCCCAGGACCCTGGGATCATGACCTGAGCTGAAGGCAGACACTTAACGACTGAGCCACACAGGCGCCCCTCAATATAAAATTTCTTGACTTTGATCACTGCAATGTGATTAACCAACAGAATACACCTATTCATAGAAATTACTCACTGAAGTATTTCGTGGTAAAGGTACCCATTTTACTCTCAAATGGCTCATAAAAAATACTATGTATACACACACACAATCGGGAGGATAAGGGAAGAGGGAGAGAGAATGATAAAGCAGATGTGGCAAAATGGAGAGTGGTTAATATGGGTAAAGGGTATTATGCAAGAATTCTTTGTACTACTCTCACAATTTTTCTATCACTTTAAATTATAGCAAAATTAAAAGCTATTAAAATAAGGATATGTGTGTATCATAGCAAGTCACTTCTCTCTTCAAAACTCTGCAGTGGTTGTCCATCTCAATGAGAGTAAAAGGTAAAGTTCTTACAACACCCTACAGGAAACTACAGGATCTAGTGCCCCTGCCTCCCCCTGTGACCACCTCCACAACTCCTTGGAGTGTGGAGTAATTTCCTATTACACTCCTTGTTCCACTACAACCAAACTAGATTCCCTGTTATTTCTAGAACAAGTCACACTTCGGGACCTTTACGCATGCTATACCTTCTGCCTAGAACACTTCTTCGGGCATTCACTTAAGTATTGTCTTCTCAATAAGGCATTCCATGACGTCACATTATGGGAAACACCAGCTTATCTCCCCACCCACCCACCTGTCTATCACTCTAACTCCTTTCCTTGGCCTTTCCCTCAAAAGACTTACTGCCATCATAATATATATTAATTTACTCTCTTTCTCTTCCAAATTAACTGTAAAGCATTGTCTAGAGCAGTGCCTGACAAACAGTGAACACTCAGTAAATATCTTTGAATGAACTAAGACATCAGTAAAAAAAAAAAACTTAATTTCTATTCTTTCTATTGTTTATTTCTATTCTTCATTTCATAGCACAGAAACTCAAAGTAAATTTTCACCACAGAACAACTGTTCTGGAAACTACCCTTTCCATACCCTCAAGCAAATGAACATCTGTGAAGTGGAAAATAGACCAGACTACCCAGTTCCCCACCTGCCCTTCACAGTTTCTACAAGAGTTGGCAGCAAAGAAACAGTCCCTCTGTACCTTTATCAAAAAGAAAAAAAAAAATGAGAATGCCATAATACGAAAGGAAGGCTTTCACGTTAGGAAAGCTGAAGTCTGATCCTTATGAAGAACTGGGGAAAGAGGAAAACGAAGACTAGAATAGGTGATGTGAGCAGGAGTCACATACCCGGACAGCAGAAAAGGTAAGCAAAAGATACAAAGGCATAGGTCAGGCAAGTATTCAGACAGTTTGGGAGGTTGTAGGGGGAGGCAGTTCAAAACAGGCAGCCGCACCTCAGAAATCTAAAGGCAGTGTACCATGCTATGGGGCGCCTGGGTGGCTCGGTCGGTTAAGCGTCTGCTTTTGGCTCAGGTGGTCTCAGGTCCTGGATGGAGCCCTGAGTCAGGCTCCCTGCTCAGCGGGGAGTCTGCTTCTCCTTCTGCCTCTGCCCCTTCCCCCAGCTCGTGTTCGCTCTCTCTCTCTCTCAGAAATAAACGAAAAGATCCTTAGAAGTTAAAAAAAAAAATAAAGGCAGTGTACCACACTAAAAGCAGGCACCCTTTAATTCTATACAAATGATGAATAAGTCATCTCTTTATCACTACTATGGTATGAATGTTTTTGTCTCCCCAGAATTCATATGGTGAAATCCAAACCCCCAGGGTGGGGGCCCCTGGTAAGTGATTAGGTATTGAAGTCAGGGCCCTCGTGATTGACACTGGTGTCCTTATAAAAGACACCCTAGGCAGCTCTTCCCTTCCACCATATGAGTTTGTAGCAAAAAGAGAGCCTCAGTGAGGAAGTGGGCCCTCACCAGACACCAAATATGCAGACACCATGATATTAGACTTTCCAGATTCCAGAACTGTGAGAAATAAATGTCCACTGTTTAAAAGTCACCAGTTTGTTATTTTTGTCAGAGCAGCCCAGACTAAGACAACTATCATCTACAACAACCATGAATCCTCAAGATGACAGCAGAAGACACATTTTTACATCAGTTTTTTTTTTAACCACTTAAAATTGAAAGGTTCAAGCCACCATACATGTTAACGTTAGTAATACAATCAGGATTTGAGGTGCTAGGCAGGAGCATACTGGGGAAAAAAATGACCCTACCCTAAATTGTAGTTTTGGCCCTTCCTCATGCCAATAGACTGATTTTAAACTTGTTTCTTTTTGTGCTTCCTCAGATACAGATTTTTTCTTTTTTCTGTCCTGGAATAAAACTGAATTTATTACAGTAAGGCTTTCCTTACTAGGACAGTCTAGAACTAAAGGACTAATTTACTTCAGACCAACCCTCCTGCCTGAAAGCAACTAGAAAAGCAGAAAAAGTATAAAAAACATCTACTTGGAGGCACTGGAGACCTGCCAAGGCAGTGAGCAAATACGGAGCCAAAACCCAAGAGAGGACGGAAGTCCAGAGGTGTGAGCACAGCATCTGAGGCTGCTCTTTCCTAGGAGGAGATTACTGATTCTGCAAGCTGCAGCTAAGAGGCTGAGATTTTGAGCAGAGTTTTGAATAGACTCACAGATTAGAGGAGCAAAATTTGGGGTTCAGTGCCCTATTGAACGTCCACGCTTTCAAATGGGAGGCTGAAAGGCCACTCCCTATGTGTAAAGATGGAACCAGAAATAGGCCCAGACAGAGACTGGATTTACTGTCATCTTACGTAACCAGGAAACTGGGAAAAAACACGCAACAAGTTTCAGACACTGGACAAGAGACAGCACAGTAAAGTGACCCTGAGAGCAGGAAACAAAGGCAGTGAGCCCTTTAATTGCTCCAGCTCAACTGCCTAGAGTTTCAAGTCTGAAGTGTAGGGAGGGGAGTCCATATAGCCTCTGGTGGCCCAGTCGAGTAGAGAAGATGCTGGATGAACAGCTGTTACAACTTTTCTGTACACCTAAAATTACTCCAAAATGAAATGTTTACTAAAGAAAAGAAAAAAGCCGGAGCGCCTGGGTGGCTCAGTCGTTAAGCGTCTGCCTTCAGCTCAGGTCATGGTCCCAGGGTCCTGGGATCAAGCCCCGCACTGGGCTCTCTGCTCGGCGGGAGGCCTGCTTCTCCCTCTCCCATTCCCCCTGCTTGTGTTCCCTCTTTCGCTGTGTCTCTCTCTGTCAAATAAAATCTTTAAAGAAAAAAGCCAAGTTAGTAAGCCAATAGTGAGATAAAGTGAAACAAAAAATTACACAGGTAGATAGTTCTGGCATTAAGCCTAATTCAGTTCTGAGGCAACGTTGTCACTGAGAAATGCTGCCATGTGAACCCAGGCATTCAGGATCCAGAGCGCACATTCTTAACCACCTCAGTGCACTATATCTTAAGCAACGTTTAAACAGAATATAAAAATTTGGGGGCGTCTGGGTGGCTCAGTCAGTTAAGCATCTGCCTTCGGCTCAGGTCATGATCCCAGAGTCCTGGGATCAAGTCCCACGCCGGGCTCCCTGATCAGCGGGAAGCCTGCTTCTCCTTTTCCTCCCCGCTCATGCTCTCTCTCTCTCATTATCTCTGTGGCGATCTCTGTCTCTCCTCTCTCTCAAATAAAATCTTTTAAAATAAATAAACAGAATATAAAAATTTATCACATGGCTGCCATCAAAGGTTGACACAACAAGGGTCCTTCATAGGCACTCACTAAAATTCTTTTAGCTCTGAGGTCCTCAAGGCATCTACCTTAAAATATGTTGAAGAATATTTACAGCAGCTTTATTCATAATAGCCCACCTAGAAACCCAAATGTACATCAAAAGAATAAACAAATTGTGGCATACTGACAGGATGGAACACTAAATGGCAATGTAAAAGAATTAACTGCTGCCACAGACAACAGATAAACAGTGCTCAGACATAATGTTCACTAAACAGCCAGAACAAAAAGAATAAATATTGTACCATTTACATGAAGTTCAAAGATAGGCAAAACTAGTCAATGGTGATAGAAATCAGTGTAGCTGTTAACTACACTGTAGTTAACAGTGTAGTTGTTACCTAGGAAGGATCACAGGGAACTTTCTGGGGCATAGGAACCATTCTTTCTTGATCTTGGTGGCAGTGACAAGTGTATTCTTTTAAGATTTTATTTATTTATTCATGAGAGAGAGAGAGAGAAGCAGAGGGAGAAGCAGGCTCCCTGCTGAGCAGGAAGCCTGATGCGGGACTCGATCCCAGGACCCTGGGATCATGACCTAAGCCGAAGGCAGACGCTTAACCATCTGAGCCACCCAGGCGCCCGACAAGTGTATTCTTATGTAAAAATTTATCGCATAGTAGTCTTAAGATTTGTGTCCTTTGCTGTGTATATATTAATCCTCAACAAAACAGTACATCTTTTTTAAAAGGGTCTTCCTGCTGTAAAACAAATAAACAAACCCATAAGATACTTTATTCTGCAGTCCAAATAAATACCTATGGATCATTTGACCAAATATGATTAAGTTCAGAAAGGGAATCTTGAACTCAGTTTCATTGGGACTGTACTTCACATTCTCATTTCTCTGATTTCAGTCAGCAACCCATGTTACTAACGGTGTCACAAAAAATAACCTTCATCGGCACAAAAGTTGTGGACGGCACTGAGTGAGTTCCCCAATTCATGCTCCAGATCGCTGGACTGCAGGGAATGCAAGCAGCACTTACTTACCTGGGATGTCATCAACCTCAAGGTTGCTAACAGACTACAAGGAACAGAAGAGTTCCCCATGGAAATCACCATTTTCACACAGGGGAGTTGTCAATATCCTTGTTCCCATCACTTCTAGAAAGTGATGTACATAGACAGGACAGAGTCCTTTAATAGACATACGTCACTTTCCATTATGTAAGCAGATGCTCTAATTATATCACAGGTATCAACTGTCTTGTTTGAGTCCAGATTTACAGAACAAATACTGTGGTTGTGCAGGAAGCCCAACGAACATTTCAGTCCAAAAACGTACCAATTTGTGTGCTACTATTCCCTGAATCCCGAAAAAATGGCGAGAGAAGAGAAACATTTTAGACGGAAAAAGAGCACAATGAGTAGGCAGTGAAGGGTGTGATGACCTAGAAAGTTCAGGAAACAACAAAGACATCAGAAGACAATTACAATTGACAGCTTGAAGGATTAACGTTGTTGGAAGTCTCGTCAAAGCCCAAAACTTCAGTTTCACCAGTCTTCTAACATAGGCCTCTCCTCATTGCCATTTATACCATTCACCGAGATCTATCGAATTAGCTCAAAATCAGCTTTAAAAAACAAGACTCCTTAAAGGATTAGGCAATGTTAAGAGATGGGGCACGTACACAAGAACGGCAAAGGACCAAGAAATTAGTGAAAATTGGAGGGTTTAACAAAAGCAAAAACTGGCAGTGCTCCTCTCCAAGAAAACAGGAAGAAACCGAACGGGTCCCCTTGAGACGAAAATAGGTATTTGTGATAACCCAGGGCTTATCTAAAGAGATTCTACAGCAGGCCCTCCAGAACAGAAAAACGTGCTTGGAACATGAGTAAGTTCTCCCCTTCAGGATAGTGATGTGAAAATATGCAGAAGGTGGTAAGAGTCAGAAGGAGGTGAGAACCTCAGGTAAGGGTACGTAGAGGCAGCCCCAGTCGCAGAACAGAGAACCGGAAGGAAGAAACCAGCAGGTGGCTGGGCGCCAAGCTCCTGGAGGATTGGGCTCTCCGGTTCACTGCTCAGCCCAAGCGCCTAGAACTGTGCCTGGCTCGTGGCGCAGGCCCAATACACAGATAGAAGGGAAGACAGCTGTTCCAGCCGCGTATTGTCTGTTTGAGGGACAGAGAGGTCCCAAACGCCCGGCGCCGCTCAGTCCACTCCTGCCCTTCACGCCCAGCCGGGAACCCTAGGCGGGGGGCCGTCCTTCACTCCTGTATTTGGGGGCGGGGACGGGGTCACGAAGCCGGGGCTCCTTACTTACTTTTGCAGCCGGGCGCCATGGCGCCCTCACCCCTGGATCCCAAAACCAATGCAGAGGATACCCCCACCTCCAACCGCGCGACGCGCCGGGATTCCAGACGCTCAAGATGGCCGCAAATTTGAATTTGGCGCTCGGGTCGGACGTTGACGTCAGCAAGGAGGCCGCCATGTTGCCCGGCCTCTGGCTAGGGGGCGGGGCTACGTGACGTCACGAGTAGGCGCCGTCGCCAATGTACCATCTCCAGGCGGCCGCGGTAACTTGTTTTTCCCCGGAGCAGCTATGAGCAAGCGAAACCAGGTTTCGTACGTGCGGCCAGCCGAACCGGCGTTCTTGGCTCGCTTCAAGGAACAGGTCGGCTACAGGGAAGGGCCTACCGTGGAAACCAAGGTGAGCCCAGGCCAGTCGCGTTACCTCAGAAACGCGGGCTACCCTAACACTTCCGGCTTCTGCCTTGGAGGGCAGGCACTGACAGGTCCCCTCTCTCACCTGCGCCCAGTCGGGAATCTGGATGGGCCTCAGCCCCCAGGCTGGTCCTCTTCAAACAACTACAGCTGCGTATGCCCAGGAAGCTATTTGTCGTTTTTCGTAGTGCTGTTATGTTCTTGAAAATGACTTGACGCCGATAAAGCGCTTCGTCTTTGGTAGATGGTTAAGAAAGATCACTTTCCTCTCTCGTTTTATTTGCTTATCCCAAAACCTATAGTTAGCAGGATGAGTGGTAGCTTAGCCCCGTTTTCCAGATAAAGAAACTGAGGCCACTTGATCAAATGGCCTGATGTCCTAGGCCTGGAGTCTGGAGCATTTTTGGAAGAATGCCCTAGATCTATTTTTATGCTTTGTTGTTTACCGCTCCCCCCACCCCGCAAAAAAAGCATGTTTAAGAATATCCTGGATCTAAATAGAAGAGGAGCTTCGGGAAGGAACAACACCTGAATAGTTTAGAGATGAGAATCAGTGGGAATCAGTCTGAGCCCTCCCAGGGGCTAACTGGGGCACTGAGTGAGTTCCCCAATTCATGCTCCAGATCGCTGGACTGCTAGGAATGCAAGAGAGAGACCTGCCCTACTTCTTTCAATAGGAAGAGACTGTTATGCTTAGGGATTGTGTGGAGAAATAAAGACTTCATTTAGCACTCTATGTCTAGTACTTTCACTAATACCCACTCCTCAAGTCACTTAGAGTTTAGGAAAAGAAACAAGATTGACTTGGGTGAAATTACTG
The DNA here is from genome assembly GCF_009762305.2 of Zalophus californianus. Taxonomy (NCBI): domain Eukaryota; kingdom Metazoa; phylum Chordata; class Mammalia; order Carnivora; family Otariidae; genus Zalophus; species Zalophus californianus. The sequence continues at coordinate 14,908,070 of NC_045595.1, read as the reverse complement.
AATCCAGTGTGTATGTGCTAAATCCAGGCATTGTGCCAGGCTGTTAAAGGACAAAGGGATGGATCTCCAAAATACCATATTCTTTTATAACCTTTCTGCCTACCTGATCTCTGCCTTCACAGGTTACACCTCTGTGAACCTCTTCAAAACTCCTCCAATGACTTTTCCTCTGTTTTTCTATTCACTTTGTCCATATCTGAGATATTCATCATTTTGCATTGCAACTACTTGCTCTCCTGTGTATCACCAGCACTAAATCAAACTCTCTAAGTTATTATCTTAATCTTTCTGTATTTTCCCAGCACCTGGCACAGTGCCTGGCACCAGCTAGTAAGGTGACCCATTTGTATTGACTGTGCTTATCAGGCAAGGCTTCATGGACAAAGGGATACTTAGAATCTTGAGCATGGGTAGGACAGCAGGTAGAGATGGAAAGAAAGGTGGATAAAGGTGTAAAGATGGTGAGTCAACGGGGCGCCTGGCTGGCTCAGTCAGTGGAACACGTGACTCTTCATCGCAGGGTTGTAGGTTCGAGCTCCACATCGGGTGTTAGAGATTGCTTAAAAACAAAATCTTAAAAAGAAAAAAAAAAAGATGATGAGTCATGGACTGTGTGTAGAGGTGATTGAGGAATTGTGGGAGGGGAGGCCACATGGCCCGTTCAGTAGGCAACAAGGAGCCATTTTTGGTTAGAGATAACATGATCAGGGAGTGACGGATTCCCCCAGGACCAAAAACAGTGATAATGACAAAGAGGATGAGATTTGAGGAAAGAGACATGGATTTAGTAATGAGAATATGAGACCTAATTTTATAGTTTGCTTGAGGTCCTTGTGATGATCATGTGTACATAATTAACACCTTGAAGATTCTAGCATGGAATGCTGTTTTAGGAGAACTTGGGGTGGGGACAGCCGCTTTCCCAGTTCATACCAATGATTTAGACTGACTGACTTAATTAAGAGACTTCCACAGAGGGATACCCCATGTTTCTGTGTTTGAGAAACCAACTGCACTCTTAATCAGGTTGGCAGTATAACCATCATTCTAGTGATGTATTAACAAAAAGAAGTGTTTCATGGGAAATCATTATATAATTGAGCTACATTACCTTATTCACCTTCTTGAGAGTTAATTCAGGAGTGGCTTTGAGCAGCCACTGTTTCTTTGACTGTTTCTTATTTTCCAGGCAGTTGTCTAAACAAAAAGAATCAGAATTAATGATTCTCAAGCTATTGAGCACCAGGAATTTTTTTTTTTTAAGATTTTATTTTTCAGTAGTCTCTACACCCATTGTGGGGCTTGAACTCAACAATCAAGAGTCACATGCTCGGGGTGCCTGGGTGGCTCAGTTGGTTAAACCGCTGCCTTCAGCTCAGGTCATGATCCCAGGGTCCTGGGATCGAGCCCCACATCGGGCTCCTTGCTCATGCAGGAAGCCTGCTTCTCCCTCTGCCTGCCACTCCCCCTGCTTGTGTTCTCTCCCTCTCTCTCTCTCTCTCTCTCTCGCTATCTCTCTGTGTGTGTCAAATAAATAAATAAAATCTTAAAAAAAAAAAAAGAGTCACATGCTCTACAACCAACTGAGCCAGCCAGGCGCCCCAGGAATTATTTTATTTTATTTCACTTTCCCATATCCTTGGTGAAAAATAATTACCTACTAGTTTGTGGTCACTTACTGGAATCTTTGTCTTACTGGGAAAAAAATAGGCAAAACTAATGAGTAGTCAGTGAACTAACATGGATATTATTAAAGAGCATGCACTTGTGTCAAGTGATTAAGACAAAATGAATGAATGTGCCTGTGAGTGACTTGCCAGCCAGGGCTTTAGGTAGTTCATTTTTCATCCTATTAGTCATTCATGAGTGGATCAACAGATACTCCTTGAATCCCTGATGTTTGCCAAGCTCTGTGCCTCTAGATACAGAGATGAAACACATAGTACCTCAAAGGAGCTACCTAGTGGAACCAGATAGAAAAATATGGATAACTCAGTATGGCGCATGCTCCCTATGAGCTATGCACGGTGTGAGAAAGAAGATGAGGCTACATTAGGAAAGTACTTCTGAAGAATCTAAGTCTTAGAAGGCAGCTAGAGTAGGTGTGGACGGGGGGCAGTGGAGCTTTCTAGGCACTGGGAACTTGTTCAGAGACAAGGGAGGTGAAGGAGCTAATATGTTCATGGATATGCAATCCTCCAACCTGGCTGGAGTCCAGAGGTCATGAGTATGGTATAGGATAAAGCTGTGTTCATGGGCCAGATCCTGGAGTGCTCTCTTGCCGTGTTTGGGAGACAAGGAAGGCTCTGTGAGAGGTGGAATAACAAGTTATTTGAATAATGTGTGGTGGGTATACTGCCTTTCAACCCAACAATTCCACTTCCAGGAATTTATCTGACATATGAGTTCACAAAAGTGAACAAAAACAAGTACGTGGTAGAAAAAGGTAAACAAAAATATGTGCATAGTGGAAAAAAAACTAGAAACAACCAGAATTTTTTACAGGGTTTTGGCCAAATAAACCATGAGATGACCACATATATACTTAAATACTAGGCAGTGATTTTTAAAATAGATAATTCCAGGGACGACTGTGTGGCTCAGTCGGGGTTAAGCATCTCCCTTCGGCTCAGGTCATGATCCCAAGGTCCTGGGATCGAGTCCTGTGTCGGGCTCCGTGCTCAGCAGGGAGTCTGCTTCTCCCTCTGCCTGCCGCTCCCCCTGCTTGTGTGCTGTCTCTCTCTCTCTCTCTGACAAATAAAATCCTTAAACAAAATCTTTAAAATAGATAATTCCATATTAATAGACAATTCCAAGGTATTATACAAAGATATTTTTTGAGTAAAAAAGTTGGAGAGGGACTTTTATGGTATCTAACATTTTTTGAAACTCTGAATCAACTGGCCAAAGGCTACCACTTGTTACATGTATATGCTGAATACATGGTTTGTGTTGGTGTTCTCTGTACTTTTTTATGTTTGGGAACTTTCGTAAAGAAAAGAAAGCAAGTCACATAGTACGATGTACAGTATCCTGTTTGTATACAGAATGGTTTCTATACTTCCATGTTTTTATACACTTAGAAAACAGCTGATAGGATGCCCACAAAACTGAAGCCATTGGAAGGGAGGAGAGATCATCAGAAGTGGGAGAAAGACTACCTTTTACTTGCTGCTTTCTGTACTTTGGGGTTGATTATTTTTTTTTGTCAGGCTTTGAGAGGCGATGGAAGTGAAAACAGTCGATGAAGAACAGAGAGAACGGATGCGGTTCAGCACGCCCTGAGGAGGCTGGGCATGCTGGCAGTCCATGAAGCAGAGGCCCCTGACCCTGGGAACTGCAGACTGCGGTCCTACTGAGAAGGATATTAATCCTTTTGGGTCTGCACTGCAGGGTAACTGGCAGGTAGACCTCTTACCGGGTGTGGCAAGGTTAGGCCCTTAAGAGTTACTTGAAAATTCTTTGCCAAATATATTTAGTGAATCAAGTTACCCTTGTCACTTAGTCATCACAGTGTCTCACAGAGACAGCAGTTGTATTTGGTTCAAGGTCAGCAGCCTCCATATTGTGTTTGTGTTTTCTCCCAGAGAATCCAGCCTCAGCTCCCAGATGAAGATGGTGATCACAGTGACAAAGAAGATGAACAGCCCCAAGTGGTGGTTTTAAAAAAGGGAGACCTGTCAGTTGAAGAAGTCATGAAAATTAAAGCAGAAATAAAGGCTGCCAAAGCAGGTATGTCTGAAAGTAATCTGGTTTTTCTAACAGTGTAGGGAGCCTGGAATATGAAATTGTCTTATGTAATAGTATGGTATGTTTGAAGGAGACAATCCTAGGTTCAAACTTTGGTTTTAACACGCACCAGATACGTGATCTTGAACAAGTCATTTCACATCCCAGCCTCAGCTACCTCATCAGTCAGTGGGGACTATAATGGTACCTACCTTACCTGGTTGTTATGAGGATTAAGTGCAAATTTAAATAAAAACATCCTGTTAAAAAAAAAATAGGTGGTTAGTTTTACAAATTAGTCAACAGAGTGTATTTAATCAGTACCTGAAACGTGACATGCTACATGGTATAGTTTTCATTTTTCCTGAACATTTATTACATTGCTTTGAGGAAAAATCCTGGAGTTCCAAACAATCACTTTTCATAATACTTAAAAATACAGCGTGACTGTAATTATTTGGGGACTGGCAATATGATGGAGTACTTCAGGAAGTGAGCGTTTTTTAAGGGACTACATGTCCTGTGGGTGTAGCTAGAAACAGTGGAGAAGACCAGACTGAATTGACTTAGAACATTGTTCATTATCATCTGAGATGTTCTTGCCATTTGAGTCTCTAATAAAAACAAAATAACGAGAAAAAGTTCTTTAACTTTGTTTTTGCTGCAGATGAAGAACCAGCTATAGTTGATGGAAGAATCATGTATCGAAAACCAGTCAAACGTTCCTCGGATGAAAAATATTCCGGTTTAACAGCAAGCTCAAAAAAGAGGAAGGCAAATGAAGATGAAATAAATAAGCAGGACTCAGTTAAAAAGAACTCACAAAAGCAAATCAAAAACAGTTGCCTCCTTTCTTTTGACAATGAAGATGAAACTGAGTAAGTGTAAATATTTTGGACTTAGTCATGCTTATGAGTATGTGGGATGTTTTTTACAGTGACACTTTTTTTTTCCTATTTAAAGATAATACAAGTTCATTATAGAAAATTCAGAAAAAATTTAGTATGATAAAAATTGTATCTACCAATACCCCTTTGACATGAGGCTAACTCTGTAGATATTAACTACTGTTAACATTTTGGAACTCCCACGTGTGGGGTATTTTTTAAACAAAATTGAGATTATATTGCATATGTTTTCTGTCCTGCTTTTCACATGACATTATATTCTGAGCATTTTTCCAGATCAGTAAAATTCAAAAATTTAACATAATTGCTACAGAGGATTTTGTCATTAAACAGATCTTCATTAGCAGAAGCCCACTTTGGAGGAAGATGATAATGTGCCTATTTAAGAATAGTTCCCCAGCTCCTGCTAAAGGTAGCCATATAACAATTCTGGCAATTTTAGAGATAAAAGTGGATCTTGTACAAGTGAGCTTCTAATAAAAGGGATCTTAATAGAAGAGAGGATCTAATGTATAACATGGAGACTGTAGTTAATAACACTATAAAAAAAGAGAGATACAAGTAGAAGTCTGCTTAATAAAGCTACCAGGCGTTTGATACAAGAAAGCAGATCTGGCAAGCACGAACCTTTGTCCTTCTCGCTACATCCTGCTACATCCAGGAGCACATACATGAAACCTAGGAGTATTGGAGCCATTTTTTGGCCTAAGGAAGGCAGATCCTTTCTCTGGGTGGTACAGTGGAAAGATTCAAGGCACTTGGATCCTAATAGCATGCCTCGAGGAGCTGCTGCACCAGCCACGGGCTGCCAACCTCTGGACTTGTTACACGAGAATAAACCAAAAGTTGTTGGTCAGTAGTACCACTTGCTGACACTTGAGAATTCAATGTCTCCTGCCCTCCTTTTCCCTTAAGAGGCCCCCGTTAGTGTTGTGCTCTAGAATTTGTCAACCTTAAAAATAAAAGTCAATTATTTTACCAGTATAATGAGTATATTTGAGAATAGTAGACAATTGCAATTCAGGACATACAACCTACTACAAAACCGTAGACAAGTCAGGAGGGGACTGCTCTTTTACAGAGGAAAGGGGGAATTTGTGGAGTTGTTGTTATAAACTAAATGTCCATTGGAGTACACTGAGAGTTTGAAACGTAATGGCTTTTCATTGGCTGAGTTGTGACGGGCTCATTGGCCGGGCTATTGCCAGGCAAGGAGACAATCTTCCTTCTTCCTGCTGGAGGTTAGTAAAGTAGGCTTCTTGTTAGGAATGCAAGGTATGGCTCTTTCTGTTGGTTCTGCAAAGGGCTGCAAGGTGTCGTATGTGTGAGCTCCTCCCTCTGGCCTCCCAACTCTATTTTAAGTGAAATTTTCTTTATTTAGTTACAAATTCCAAACAAGTACAGCCACATACTAATCAACGTACTTATGTTCTCTTCTATTTCCACCCCTCTTTATTCTCATGTAACTTCTCCTCACCAACCCCCTCCCCGCTTCTCCCCACAACACAAACACACAAAAGTCCTACAACACAAGTTTTTATTTAGTGTCAGCAAGGCTTCCTTTTCATGGAAAAGAGAGGTCTAGAGCTTGAAGTGAAGATCCAACAGTGGGAGGTATCAAAATCTAAAAAAGCTCTTCAGGGTACCCAGAAGTACACTTCACAATGTCCACTCAAATCCCAATAATTTCTTTTTTCTCTGATTAAATCTGAATTTTCTCAAGGATAAACTGGTCTTAAATTGTGTTCTATTTAAATCTACTTTCTGATGTAATGTCTTTCAGACATTTACTTTCTGTAGATTAAGCATGAAATCAGCCCAATTTCAAGAATGTTTAAAAAAAAGTTCCTAAAAAACACATTGAGAACTAAAAACTAATGCTGAACTTAGCTTGTTTTCAGTAGCTAGATTTATATACGTTTGGAATATCTATAACTCAAAACCAATTAATGGCAGTTATTTATTACATACAACTTACTTTATTTTCAAGACAACCCTAGTAAGTATCCTCATTATTCTTCTGAGGAGGATGGGGAAAACAGGCTGAGAGAGGATCCGGTCTTACTCCCATTAAGTGGCAGAGAAGTCCCCAAACTCAAGACTATCTAGTTCTGAGTCGATTTTCTTAACTTTCAGGACACATTGCATCTTGCTCAACATACAGAACATTTGTCCCAGCTGAAGACTGAGTCTTAAACTCCTAAGAATTTTGGAGAGGGGGGGAAATGGCACTTTCATACAAATCTTTCCACGCTGGTTATATCCCAAGTTTTATTCTCCAGCATGAAGCCTCTGATGTCGAACAAGTGCTGAGCTGTGCCTGAAGGATTTCCCACATTCAACACATTCATAAGGTTTTTCTCCGGTATGAATTCTGTAATGTTCACTAAGGTGTGCTTGTTTGCGGAAAGTTTTTTCACACTCACTACACTTGTAAAGTTTCTCTCCAGTGTGAGTTCTCTCATGTTCAACAAGGGAGGAGTTCTGAGTGAAGGCTTTACCACATTCAGTACATGTGTAAGGCTTCTCTCCTGAATGAATTCTCTGATGCTGCATGAGGCATGCGCTCTGATTAAAGGCTTTCCCACATTCATTACACTTATAAGGTTTATCTCCAGAGTGACTTCTCTGGTGACGGGTAAGGCAAATGCTTTGACTAAAGGCTTTGCCACATTCAGCGCATTTATACGGTTTCTCTCCAGTATGAATTCGCAGGTGTTTGATAAGGGATGGACTCTGACAAAAGGCTTTGCCACATTCAGTGCACTTATAGGGTTTCTCTCCAGTATGAATTCTCAGATGCTGGACAAGGATTGCTTTTGTTTGAAAGGCTTTCTCGCATTCATTACATTTATAAGGTTTCTCTCCTGTGTGAATCCTCAAATGCTGAGTAAGATTTGACTGTTTACGGAAACAAGTTCCACATTCACTACATACATAGGGCTTCTCTCCTGTGTGAATCCTCTGATGCTGGGTAAGAGATGATCTCTGAGTAAAGAATTTCCCACATTCACTACACTTTGAAGATTTCTTCTGCATGTTAAGTCTCTGAGGGTTCATTTGCAGTGAAATCTGGCTGGAACTCATGCTGCCTGTAACACAAGGAATGTCTGTCCAATAGGTTCAGGTTTAGAGGAAACTCTCAAATTCATGACACTTAACAATGAACGTTCTCAAAGATGATTATGGTTACAGTAACTCTGTCCTAGGAAAGCTTTGGGTATATGTGTGCATGCACTGTTCCCTTGGGCATTCCTGCAGGATACCCCTTCTCTTCCTTCTTCAGCATGCGTCTTTACCTTCTCCAAACGCAAACCCAGATGACCAGGTTCTCTGACCCTGCACATCTTCCACAAGTCATTTAACACTGTTGCATCAGGCTTGGTCATCTTGTCTGGGGGGAAAAAAAAATCAAAAGGGAAAATGTCCTCTGTGCAGAACAGGGGACGTGCATTGTGGAATCTTGATTTTTATCCTCTTCTCAGTAATTGAGATAGATCGCAATGACCTGGAGAAAAGATTAGATAATAGGGAGAAGAGATTAAGTAGTGACACATATTGGGAAATCTATAAAATTCCCTATCGTGATTGATTCTGGAACACTTAAAGACTAAAAACGAATCCAGGTAATTTAGGATCATCCAGAGTGATAAATAGTAGAATGTGAAAGGGATAAGTATACCAATCTTGGGCAAATTAGTGTTAGGGAAAACTACCTACTTACCTACAGTCTCTACTACTCAAAAACTAGGTGAAGAGTATATTTCCTTAGGTTGCCTGTAAGCAATATATTGCTCGTGCTGCTTGAGAAAGTACAAGCTTCTATCATTCTTTAGAAATTAGAGTTTCTCTTTAGGATTTCAAAGGAGGGTTGCCTGGGTGGCTCAGTAGGTTAAGTGTCCAACTCTTGGTTTTATTTTTTATTATTTTTTTGAAGATTTTATTTATTTAATTGACAGAAAGAGATGGCGAGAGAGGGAACACAAGCAGGGGGAGTGGGAGAGGGAGAAGCAGGCTTCTCGCTGAGCAGGGAGCCTGATGCAGGGCTCGATCCCAGGACCCCGGAACCATGACCCGAGCCAAAGGCAGTCACCCAACCAACTGAGCCACCCAGGCACCCTGACTCTTGGTTTTAACTCAGGTCATGATCTAAGGGTCCTGGGATCAAGCCCCATGTTGGGCTCCCTCCCAGACCCCATAGAGGGAGTCTGCTTCAGATTCTCTCTCTCCCTCTGCCCCTCCCCCTGTCTCTAAAAATAAATAATTAAAAAAAAAGGTTATCCAGGCTGTAATTTTTACTAGGTCCATCACACCAATCCTTCCTATTCACTTACCTTGGTTAAGTGTCTTTTTGGACTTCTCTCTCCAAAACATTCAGCATCTGTAGCTCTCCCCTCTGCGTCCATCTGGAAGACCTTTAGGTTTGAAAACTAGAGCCCTGCTTACTGAAAGAAAGTAAGATATCATTGTTTTGTTTAGAGGAAAAATAGGATGGGGTGGTCCTTAGGGAAGAGATTCCCGTTGGACAGTAACTTGACTATAGCACCATGGTCCAGAATCTGGCCCTCACCTTTGACACTAATGAAGTGCTTCAGAATCTGATGTACACTATCAAATTCACAAAACAATGTACAAAACAGTCACCTTTCCTGATCTACAATGAAAAATTTATATGCTCAATGTCCGGCGGGTTGACACATTCTCTCCACTACAGAAAAAACTATATGGGAACCGTAATCATTGTCATCAGGACACTGCTTAGAACTGGAGAAAGAGAAATACTTAGATGATCTTGGTGGCATCAGACTTTGAAACCCTGATGCTCTGAAGAAGGGCACAGAGAATCTGAGAACAGATATTCAGGTGCCACACATCAGCAACATCTTCCCTGGATGGTGCTGGAGACACTGACACATTACACATGAATAGATCCTCACATTATAATATTTAGATAATACAGAAGGATATAGGATAAATTAGTCATTTTTTTATCACCATCCCACCCTACCCATACAAGCCCATTTCCTTCCCAGAGATTATCATTAAGTTTGGAGTATATTCACTCAGTCTTTTTTCCACATATTTTTATACATAGACCATTTGATTCTCTCTACATAAAATTGTTCTATAGGTTCTGTGTTTCACTAAAGAATGTGTCTTCAAGATCATTTCTTATTGGTACATATGGATCTACCCTGGCTAAGAGTTAGTTGGTATACACTGGTATCTCTGCACAAATTATGTATAGTCAGAGACTGATCTGATTGGACAGCACTGTACTGCACTGGTTGTTAAATATATTGAATATTTTTCCTGAATGCATCTATCTAATGTATAAACTTCCAGGATAGATATTTCTGTCTATAAAAATTAACGCCAGGAGCGCCTGGGTGGCTCAGTCGTTAAGCGTCTACCTTCGGCTCAGGTCATGATCCCGGGGTCCTGGGATCGAGCCCTGCATTGGGCTCCCTGCTCTGCGGGGAGCCTGCTTCTCCCTCTCCCACTCCCCCTGCTTGTGTTCCTTCTCTCTCTGTGTCTCTCTCTGCCAAATAAATAAATAAAATATTTAAAAAACAAAAAAAAACAAAAATTAACGCCAGGTGGTTTAAATAGCTAAACATAAAACCAAAACTCTAACCACGCTTTTATTTCCTTCACTTTTATTGTCTCAAAAAGTTTTTTTTTTAACCATACAAAGACTGCATACTCATTCTAAAAAACAGTCAGTTAGTCCACAAAGGAAATTACTTGAAATCCTACCACCCAGTGAAAATACAGTTGGTTTTTTGATGACCTTTTTTTCTAGGCATCTCTCAATGCATATACACATACACAGACACACACGTACATGTATTATGCATACATATTAAACTAGACTGAATTCTTCAGGCCATAAATGGTCACAATCTATTCATAGAGTTTCCATAGCCTAAAAATCCAGTTCATACAGTACTGTTCTTACTGAATTTAACAGATCCCCAAGCTCCATGTTGCCTTCTGATGCCCAGTAACAGTGAAGTTGCTCTTACTTAGGCTCTTGTTCCAAACAGAGCCAGGAGTGCATTCATATTCTCTGAGGAAACACTGAAATCACTTTTGCCATGGGTTGTCCAGTAATTTCCTACCAGTTTTCCACACCTGACGGCTACATCATTAGGCATTAGAGTTAGCAGTTCAGTGACCAGCTACCAGGTAACTGCACAGGGGGTAGCTATTCTTGCTACAGTTTAAGTACATGTGATATAAAATTAGTACATTCTCTGATCTGTCCTATAGCCAATTATTCTGTTGCCTGCTTCCACAATGGGCCACACTCACTCTGATTTTAATAAGGTGGGACTATTTTTGGGTGGTTCTGTGTTTTCAGTCTGCAGGGTTTAGGTGTAGTGGTCACTGGTGGGTCCCACTGTAAGTCTGCCACCACTTCAGAATGAGCACCCCCGTAAGAACCCATCCTAGGCGCTCTAGTTAGATTTACACTTACCCAGAGATAAGCTGTGAGGAACACAAGCGACACTGGTTTGTCTCCTGGGGGCTTCTCTCGAGGAAGGGCAGGAATCTGAGGCATGGAGGGAGGAGAAAAAAAAGCACCCATAAATTGTCAGCCTACTTCCTATTCTGAATTCAGAGGAACTCAGAAATAGCCAATCCCTAACCAAATAACTATTTTAAGTCTGAATGAAGAATATCATTATTTTCTTAAAAGAGTATCACCCATGGGGCGCCTGGGTGGTGCATTTGGGTAAGTGGTTGATTCCTGGTTTCGGCTCAGGTTGTGATCTCAGAGTGGTGAGATCAAGCCCCACGTTGGGCTCCAAGCTCAGCCCAGAGGCTGCTTAAGGCTCAATCCTTCTGGGGCGCCTGGGTGGCTCAGTCGTTAAGCGTCTGCCTTCGGCTCAGGTTGTGATCCCAGGGTCCTGGGATTGAGCCCCGCATCGGGCTCCCTGCTCAGCGGGAAGCCTGCCTCTCCTTCTCCCACTCCCCTTGCTTGTATTCCTGCTCTCACTATCTCTCTCTCTCTCTCTGCCAAATAAATAAATAAAATCTTAAAAAAAAAACTCAATCCTTCTCCCTCTGCCCCTCCCACATGCACTCTCTCAAATAAATAAATCTGAAAAAAAAGTATCACCAATGACAAAAATCAGTAAGTGGCTTGTCTTCCAAGAGATCTGACAATGCACAAAGGGGGCAGGTGCTCCTAAGGACTATCCTGAGGTGAAATTTCCTCCACAAGTGATAAGTTGGAGGGGTGCCTGGGTGGCTCAGTCCTTGAGCATCTGCCTTCGGCTCAGGTCATGATCCCAGGGTCCTGAGATTGAGCCCCACATCAGGCTCCCTGCTCCGTGGGGGGCCTGCTTCTCCCTCTCCCACTCCCCCTGCTTGTGTTCCCTCTCTCGCTGTCTCTGTCAGATAAATAAAATCTTTAAAAGAAAAAAAAAAAGTTGGAGCCAAAGGCCTCCCCAAACCGACTGGGAAAGCCATTGACTTCAAAAGTCAAAAACTGGGGCTACAGTAGAGGACATTAGAACAAACACTGGCCTGAGTCAAGAAGTCTGGATTCGAGTTTGGGCTTTGCCATTAACGTGTTCGACCTAAAGCTAGTCACTCAGTCTTCTCTGTGATTTGTTTTCTGTGAAATGAAAGTGGAAAACTAGTACCAACATTCTGTGATCCTTTGATTCTAAAAACACATGGGAAAAGAGCAAAAGCCTTAAGTCCAGTCCATCTTTGATTGAGGATGGTTATTCATTTATTTGAAAATACTAACTGCGCAGGTACTATGTCAAAAATGAGGTCAGCTCTTCTGAGAACAGGCTGAGTCAACATCAAGGAAACTCCTTTCCAGTTATCTTACAACAGAGGCAGAGGAATTTCAGGAAAATAAAACCGCATCTATGTGAAGCAGAATCTCCAAGAAAGGACAGGGGGAGTCTTTTGGAAGATGTTAAGGACCCCTCTTAGGAGGAAAGCTTTTAAGAACTCCCTCTGAACGGAAAGGAAAGAACATTATTAAAAGGCTGGCAACCAGTATAATCCATCCCAATCCACTGGCACCCCCTATTTGACACTGAACAAACTACTTATTTTCAAACTTACTCAACTTTAATATTCAGCTCAAATGTGAACCACTACACATGGCTAATTTTTCTTGACTTGCAAGGCCCTTTCTCCTCAACATTCTCAAAGAATTTTACGTGGCTCTACTGTAGCACTTCCCATTGTTTTGATGCTCTGATTACATTTTTGTCTTACGGCATGGGCTCTGGGGCCAGGACTCCCTGGGTTTGAATCCCTGTTCTAGATTTATTAGCCAAGTGATCTTGGGTAAGCTATTTAACCTTTCTGAGGTCGTTTTTCAAATGTTATATGGCGTAGATAATAACTACTTCATAGGATTGTGATGATGCATGAGTAATACATGGGAAGTATTTAGAAAAATGCCTTCAATAAATAGTATCAGCTGTTAAAAGTACTGTTACTATTAGAGGAGAATAAAAGCTTAAAGGAAGTTGATAACTCTCACATATAGTCATTCCGCCCGCGCAACTTTGTCAAGTGGCAAAGCAAGGAACAGCATGTGCTTCTCGAAATCGGAGAACTGAAGCAATCAGAAGTTCACTTCCTCCCTTAAGTACATACAAATGGAACCCAGGTCTCCCGACTCCCAAAACAGAGCTCTCGAACAAGCTTCTCCCTTCCCTCTTCAGGGCCAGCTGGCTCCGACCCCTCGCTCCAGTTTCCCGCGCTCCGGGAAGAGGCGTTGCGGCCGGCCGGCCCCGGCTCCGAGAACAGACCGTCGCAGTCCAGCACGCCCGCTCGACACACGCGGCGTTTCCCGAGGGCCTCCGGCTGCACCTGGCGGCACTCGGGCGTCGGAGCGCCCCCGGGCAGCTCGCAGCCAGTCCCTGCCGCGCCGGCGTGACGTCAGCAGCCCGCGCCGCGGTCAGAACACTGTGGTCTCCTCTCTAGGAAGGAGTGAGCGGCTTCATCTCTGTGCTTCCTCCCCGGCCCAGAGCTCCGGGGGTTCAGCCCGACACCGGGGCCGCCCCTGCAGAAACAGCCCGCAAACCCACCTCACCGCGCTCCTTCCCAGAGTAAGGAAACCGAACTGGAGGGAGACTGGTGGCCGACCACAAGGCGCTCTTACTATTCATTCTGCAACCTGGCCACATTTATCTTCCTAAAAACTCTTCCACGTCACTGCCTTTTGGAGGTCTTCCCAAGGGTTTCACAAAGCTGGCTTCAACCTTCCTTACAGTCTCACCTGCCAGAAAATTGGCCTCTTCACAGGAACCCCAAACACCCTCTGCTTTAGGTTCTTTGTTCAACAACTGGCCCTAAGAACGTAAAGAGCTCTGTTTTCAACTTAAGTCCCAGATTATCAGCGTGTAAACTTGGGCAAGTTACTTACTTCTCTGTACCTGTTTGCCGACTTACAGAACAGAAATAAATAATGGCACCGAATTTCAGAAGGTTATCATGAAGATTAAATGAGATTAATATATGTAATTACTAAGACCTTCCAGCACTTAAAAAAAGTTCAGTAAATGTTTGTCCTATCATGCTCCGCAAATTCCAGCTCCAGTCCTCTTTGTTCTGCATTGGCTTCAAGGGACCTTGCCAGCCCTCAAGGCCCTCATCTCCACTGCAGCAAAACTTCAGATCTTGCTGAGACTCACTCAGAGAATACTTGCACATACAGGCTCCTCTTTGACAGTGTATTCCCGGGATGAAGGCGTGGGTAGCAGGGTACCTGATCCACTTCCAGGCATTCTTACTGATGTGCAAGCTCTGGGAAATAGAGTTGTCTGCTTACCGTATCCCTAGTGTACAATCCATAAGGGACCCTCAGGAAATACTTGAAAAAATGAATGAGATGCAGCAGAGAAGTTATCTGCTCAAACTTCCAGACTGGCAACTTAACCAAAATGAAGTCCCTTGAGGAGGCTGAAATTAGGAGTGGAGATGCCCCAGACTAAGGCCATCACTAATCCTGTTCAGCTAAAAGAGGACCCTTTGTAGAACTGTCAGCTGACATGCCAGGGAACAATAATGTTGAGCTCACCTTGCTTTTTACCAAGTGTCATATTCTCAGCACTTGTTTGGAATCGGAGAGCAAGTTCTACCCCACCCCCACTCCCTAACATCCCACAGGCCAGAGAGCCTAGGCCTCATCGTTTTTTTCCCTTTTAAGCTTCAAAAAAAAATCTAAATCAGCAGGCTCTGCTGTGTAGGAACTAACTCTAGAGTGGGGATCCCTAGGAAGAGCAATTTACTAGAAACATGAAGCTGGGGCTTAACACAATTTGGGCTGAGCTTCTTTCAATGAGGGAGAAAAAGGATGGGGGACGACGGTGACACTGGACACCAAAAACATTCCACAAAACTAAGGTGACCTTAGCCCTGCAGTGGCCAGTAGCTGAAGGGGAGTGAAACTGAAGCCACCTGAGGTCAGAGCTAGACTTCTGCATTATATAGGAAGAAAGGTGAAATCAAAATGCAAAAACCAATTTATTTCTCACACTCACACACAGGAAGGTCTGAGGGCAAAAAAGCTTTTTGGCCTAAAATTAGCTCCCAGGGGCGCCTGGCTGGCTCAGTTGGTAGAGCATGTGACTCTGGATTTCGGGGTCGTGAGTTCGAGCACCATGTTGAGTGTAGAGATTACTTAAAAATAAAGTCTTAAAATGAGCTCCTCCCATCCTCACAAGCAGGGCAAGCCTGGAGTCCTATGTGGTCAACTCTATAACAAAAAACAGCTAAAGAGGCATCATGGAACAGAGATATGACCAATAACGAGAAATCTTAAGGAAAAGCGGGAAAGGACACAGGAGTTTAAATTTCACATGACACTTACTAGCTGTGTGACCTTGGGCAAGTCCAACCACCTGTTTTCTCTACTGTTGTTTTGAGGATCTGATGTGGCCTCATCCCATGTCCTTGTGAAGTCACAAATTAAATTTCAGCACGCTGAGAATAAGCAACACATTCCAGTTCTTGATTATCTGGGGCCATGAGCTCAGGAAGTGCTTCCACATTGGGATTGCTAAACTCAATCTCTCTCCTGACAGACCAGCATCAGGATCCAGCTCCTGCTTCTTACTTCAGGGATATTCCAGCTGACATAGTTGTGCTGCTACAGCGGCAAGCATTTGCCTCTTCCTGTCGACCCTGCCATCAACATATCTGAAAGTACTTTGTTAAACTGTGATGGGACATTTTAAATGGCTAATTTGTAACAAAACAAGGGATTATTTTGCTACAAAATACTACTTTTCCTTAAGGGGCCCTCTGCTTAAGACAACCATACAATCTGTGTCTTGAGGAAACGTTCAGAATGCTTGCACCTGGCACCTGGCGAACACTTCATGGACACACTCATATCCTCTCCAAACCTCCTTTCTGCTGGCAACTGTGGACCTAAGTCACAACCTGCATGTAGGCGTGGAGAAATGTCTGACTCAGTATTTTAGTTGAGCTCAGTAAATATTTACTGAGCACATTCGAAGTGCCAGGGACTGTGGATACAAAGATGAATAAATATCATATGGCCCCTGCTTTGACAGAGCTGATAGTTCAGTGGGAAGAGAAAAATTTGGAAACTAGCCATTACAATGTAACATAAATAAGAAGATAAGAAAATACAGAAATAAAAAACATGTGAGGTCAGAGACAGCTTCAAAGATGTTGCCTGAGCACATTCATTAAGTGACACATGGGAGCTTTCCAGGCAAGCAGAAGGCAGGCAGGCAATTGAGGCAATAGGAACAGTCTATGCAAAAGGTGCCAGAGTCCAGCAATGATATGGAATCACAGGAATTTACACTATGGAACAGTGTGCAATGCAGGGAAGGCAGCGGAGAGTGATGATGGAGGCATGGGCCAGTGGAGGAGCTCTATCTAACTATCTATCCATCTAATTTTTGTGGAGGAGCTTTAGATGCCTTCTAAGGGGCTCGGATAGTCTGAGATAATAGAGCTGCCAGTTGTGTCTTGCAAAGACCATCCAGAAGAAATGTGAAAGACGGCCTCACGGGGCAAGCAACTGGAAGACTGATTGGGAAAATAGGAAAATGGTCTAGGAAATAAACTGGGGAGTGGACTAAAGCAAAAGCAGTGGAGATGGCTTCCATATTTCGGAGATGTAAGCAGGATACAGTGGTTGCTAGGATATGAAGACTGAGTAAAAGACTGACCAAAAGCAGTTCCAAGATTTGGGGCTGGCCTGACTGGGCACTTGGCTGGCCAACAACTGGGAGCAAATATTTGCAAGTATGAGACTATGGGATGAGGAGAGTAGCAAGATGACAAATTCCTTGCCTAATCCTGTTTTCCTAGGAAGTGAAAATGGTATCAGACTCTTAGCCTGAGGATTAAAACATTTTTGGATTGTTGGAAAATCTTTCTAACAAGAACTTGGAAATATCTTTCATCCTTAGAGTTCCCATTTGCTCCTTTAGAAAACCCTCCCAATTCTAATCTCCACTCAAGAAATCTAAAGACAGTAGTGTGTACAAATATTACTCTAAATACCTACATATCAGGAAGTTGTGAAAGTTTCTGGTGGGCACAGGTTGATTAAAATATACTAATTCAACAAATATTTATTGGACATTTACTGTGTGCCAGCAATGAATTCTATAGTGTTATTTTCACTTAGAAAGTACAAATACATCAGTATTTCCTTTGAGTACTATAATTTTTTCATGAACATCAAGTTTTAAGGGTTATTTTTGTCCATAAGATATTAACTTACTCAATTATGAATTGCCCTGTGGCAGGTTTTGAGAATATAACCTTCACAGCTGCAGAGGAAGATAGTGATGTTTCTGCCACATTCCTATTAATGGTGATTAACAGTTCAAACCAATGCTTACAAGATAGCTGTTCTGGGGAAAAAAAATTAATGCTGAGTTCTAGGTAACCAACCATTCCAGAATCAACGGACTTTGTTTTTTAACAGTCATTATTTTAAAAATTATATAAGCTTCAGGGCATAGAAACTATTACAAATAGCAGTCAAAGGCAATCCCCACCTCATCTCTCAGAGTTCAAGCTCTGCGTAGCAGTAAACAACATGAAAGGGAGTAAAGAAATAAAGGAAAAACCATGCCCTTTCTCTTAAAAGAATAAAATACCATCATGGTAGCAAACTGTACTATCTCAATACTCAGGGACTTCAAAAAGAGGTAGTTCTCTCTCGAACACTTTCCAAATTTATTCCATGAAAGTGTCTCCCTAGCTACTCCTAACCTGCAGGGAAGGGTAAATATCCGAGAATAAGATAGTCCCAATAAAAATAGAAGTATCTGAAATCTAACACACCTGCTTAAAGCCACCAATGACATAAGTACATGAAACCTAGGCCTCCCTGATACAATGACCAACACTCTCTTGAAGACTGGTCCAGAGCCCCAACTCCAGCCAACCTAAAAGGCTGTCTTCTCTCTTCATTAATGGTTTCTCCTCCCTAAACGTCAATTAACCGTTGTTTGGACATAGTTAATCCTGGTGGGTCTCTCTCCCCTGGACCCTACAAACCAGTGGCCCAAGCAAACTGGACTAAGTGTACACCTTAGTCCAGGCTGGGATATGTAGGTGACCTGCTCAGTCAAACACAGGCTTCCTGCTCTGGGCCTCAGCACCAGCAGTCTAGCGCAAACCATTTTCCTCCTGGGTGAGTCAGTGTTCCTCTGGGACAAAGGTTGGCCCTTCTTCTTCCTGGCCCTCTGAGCAGATCTGACTCCCTTCCCACAAACTGGCATCATTCAAGATAAATTTCTCTTGACCTACTTCCTTTTTGGCCCCAAATTGCCTTCCAGCTTGAAAGGATCAGGAAAGATCTCCCTTACCCTGAGAAAGCCTTCTTCTATCTGTAGACATCAGCCCAGTTCTTGCCACCTATCCCTTTATTTATTGAATGAATGAGCGAATAAGGATTCTTTGTTTTCCCTTGTTTCCATCTCCCCTTCACGAGACCACTTCTAACAGATGGCATGTTCAGAGCAGCCTCAGGTATCAGGAGGCTACTTAGCACCACCTCAGCACTGCTAGCACTTTCATGCTGAATGTCTGGGAAAGCACCTCAGCCTCCTGGCCAGAGAACGCAGGTCACAAGGTGGAACGCAGGAGCAGGGCTGCAGTAAGGGAAACGCAAGTGCTAACTTAACAAATGGCACCTCAAGGCATGAGAGTCACAAGGGGAAGGAGGAGTGGCAGGCAGCGAAGATTTATGCGAAGAGCAAGAACTTCCTTTCTACCCTGTCTTCCCAGACGCCCAGCTGGAGTAGGCTCTGCATTCTCCAAGCTCCCGCCTCCATAAGTGGAAATACTCTTCTGAGTATAATACTCGGTGTTCCTTCATCCTTCCCTCCAGGAACTCTACCTGCCCCACCGCCTCCCGCCAGATTCCTAGTCACTGTTTCTAGAAAAGCTGCCATAACCTGAATGCCAGGGTTATTCACCATTGTGAAGTTTCTGATGTCTGAAAAGGACTGAACTATGTCTGAAGAATTTTCCACATTCAAAGCATTCATAAGGCTTCTCACCAGTGTGAATTCTGTAATGTTCACTAAGGTGTGCATACTTGCGGAAAGTTTTCTCACATTCACTACATTTATAGAGCTTCTCACCAGTGTGAGTTCTGTGATGTTCAGTAAGAGATGAGCTATGAGCAAAGGCTTTCCCACATTCTTTACATTTATAGGGCTTCTCTCCAGTATGAATTCTCATATGCTGAGTGAGGCAGGTATTCTGATTAAAGCCCTTCCCACATTCACTGCATTTATAGGGTTTTTCTCCAGTGTGACTTCTCTGATGCCGAATGAGGCAAATGCTCTGAATGAAGGCTTTACCACATTCACTGCATTTGTAGGGTCTCTCCCCTGTGTGAATTCTCTGGTGCTTAGTAAGTGGGGTACTCTGAGTAAAAGCTTTGCCACATTCCTTACATTTATAGGGTTTTTCTCCAGTATGAATTCTCTGGTGTTTAATAAGGGATGGGCTCTGACAAAAGGCCTTGCCACATTCCTTACATTTATACGGTTTCTCTCCAGTATGAATTCTCTGATGCTGAGAGAGGTTTGCCTTTGTTTGGAAAGTTTTCCCACATTCATCACATTTATGGGGTTTTTCCCCAGTGTGAATTCTCTGATGTTGTATGAGATTTGAGTGTTTGCGAAAAGAAGAGCCACATTCATTGCATAAATAAGGTTTCTCACCAGTGTGAATCCTCTGATGATGAATGAGGTGTGTGTTCTGATTGAATGCCTTCCCACATCTATTACATTTGTAAGGTTTCTCTCCAGTGTGAATTCTCTGATGTTCAGTGAGATGTGAATGATTGCGGAAGGAATTCCCACATTCATTACATTTATAAGGTTTCTCTCCAGTATGGATTCTCTGATGCTGAGTAAGAAATGATCGACATCGAAATGTTTTCCCACACTGCTCACATCCATATGGTTTTACTCCGGTGTGAATTCTTTGATGCTGAATAAGGAAGGAACTTCGACTAAAGGCTTTCCCACATTCCTCACATGCATAAGGTCTCTCTCCAGTATGAGTCCTCTGATGTTGGGTAAGGGATGAGCTCTGAGTAAAAGTTTTTCCACATTCATTACATTCCCAAGACTTTTTCTGTGTAGAGAGAGTTGGGCATTTACTTTGGTCTGAAATCTCATTAGTGTGTATGCTACTTGTCTCCCACTGATGTCGGCTCTCTTCTGTAGAAACCCTGAGATGTGTAACAAAGTTGGAGGTCAAGAGCAAGCTCTGCTCAAAATTGTATTCTTGGCTAATTGTTTCAGGAGATGCTTCCTTGTGGATAAAAGTTATTTCCCCCAAACCTCGTTCTTGAAAAAGGCATGGTCCAGGAACCTCTCCAGAAGGGTTTTCCTTCATGCTCTCACATGCATATTTTTTTTCAAATATAGAATCCTGGTTCACATCCTCTGGTAATCTCTTTGCTACTATCCCTGGTGAATTAATTTCAGAGACATCCTGCTCTGGAACAGACCTGTCCATCAAATCTGAAAGAAAACATCAGAATGAGTATCTCTTGTGCAGGACAGAGGGGAAGTCCCCGAGGCTATAGGGGCCTAATTCTGACATAACTCAATAATGGCATATAAACAAGGGCCAATAAAACCTAGTGGAGCAAGTAATTCAATTATAAGTGGTGGAAGAGATCTGTATCAGGGTAAGGTTCACCATTAATAAGGAACCCCATGGAATGGGCATCTACAGACACTTAGGAAGCCAGAGAAGCAGAGACAATAGAAATAAAGGGAAAGTAACAAACAAGAGCAAGCTAAGATTAGGTCAAAAGAAGAAAACATGGACAGTGGGAGAATGTAAAAGTAAATGCTGGAAATGAGACAAAATGAATACTGGGGGAAAGTTGGCCCCAGGAGATGTTCACCCACATCTGCCCCCAACATCCCTAAAAGGGTAATTTTATTTCCTGAACTTCAATCATTTTCTCTTGTAAAATTTCCAAAGCCCCGCTGTTTCTCCCATTGGTTTTCCCTTGCTCACGCACCTGGACAAACCTCTCTTCCAAGCTCTCTCTCTTCAGCTCCTTGTATATTCAACATCCACAAATCTTTTCTTTGTTTTGATTGGAAAACACTTCAGAGTTGGAAAACTGGGAACCCTGCTCATAGGGGGAAAAAAGGTGGGGAAGGGGATATCACTGTCCCAGTAAATAGGAAAATGAGAAAGAACTGTTGCCTAGGGATACTATCTAATAACTCAAACAAAATCTGTCCGGATAGCAATGTGACTGCATCAGCAAAAATCATGGTTGGCTTCCAGCCTTCTAGCTTCACAAATTCCATTTGTCAGCTGTGTAAAAAGTGATAGCCAGACTGATATACTAGCAAACACTCAAGCGCTGGATGGATAAACCAGAATGTTATTTATAATGATAAAGATACCTATGAAGTGGACAGAAGTATTCATGTTTTTATACAACAATCTATATGAAAGGTCAATTAACATAATCAAAAGTTGCATAGGGAGAGACGCCTGGGTGGCTCAGCTGGTTAAGCATCCAACTCTTGGTTTTGGCTCAGGTCATGATCCTGGGGTCCTGGGATCAAACACTGCATCAGGCTCCATGCTCAGTGGGGAGTCTGCTTCTCCCTCTCCCTCTCCCTCTGCTCCTCCCCTATTTGCATGCACATACTCCCTCTCTCTCAAATAAACAAAATCTTTTTTAAAAAAGTTGCATAGGGAAATGGCCTCATAGCAAGGCTAATGCATTAAGTTTGATCCACCCATCTCCACTATATGCCAAGGAGCTGGACAGTAGTTAGGGAACTCTATTTGTACAACTTAGAGATACACTGATTGCCCTTTCTTCTAGGTGTCAGATCAACTAAAGAGTTTTTCTTCAGACAGAGCTCAACATTAAGAGTGTAGGCTGCAGGGGCACCTGGGTGGCTCAGTCATTAAGCGTCTGTCCTCGGCTCAGGTCATGATCCCAGGGTCCTGGGATCAAGCCCCACATCGGGCTCCCTGCTCCGTGGGGAGCCTGCTTCTCCCTCTCCCACTCCCCCTGCTTGTGTTCTCTCTCTAGCTATGTTTCTCTCTGTCAAATAAATAAATAAAACCTTAAAAAAAAAAAAAGAGTGTAGGCTGCAGTTTAAAAAAGAAAGAAAAGGGGCGCCTGGGTGTCTCAGTTGGTTAAACGTCCAACTCTTGATCTCATGAGTTCAAGCCCTGCATTGGGCTCCATGCTGGGTGTGGAACCTACTTAAAAAAAAAAAAAACACAACAAAACAAAAAACGCTGATATTGTGAAATAATTTTTGACTTACAAGAAAGTTACAAAAAACAGTACAGAGTTTCTGGTGTCTGGAATGTTAAATCACAACTGTTCATCCAAAAATGTCTCTCCACATAACCCTGAAGTGAGAAGTAGAATCAGCAGCATTATTTCAAGGAAAAAGGAAGACGGAAAGATGATTTTACCATAGCAAGAGCTCAGAAGGCATATAAGAATGGCATGAGTCTGCTGAAGTACGCAGTAAGGCTGGTACTATGGGCTTCTCATCAAAGTCTGCGGCTCTGTGTTGAGTTTTAAAGGTTTAGGAGGATCCTATCTGGGAGGCTCCTGGTTGACTCAGTGGGTTAAGCATCTGACTTGATTTCAACTCAAGTCATGATCTCAGGGTTGTGAGATCGAGCCCCGCATGGAGCCCCACCCGCATGGAGCCCCACCCGCATGGAGGCTGCTTAAGGATTTTCTCTCTCTCCCTCTTCCTGTGCCCCTCCCCCACCTATAAGCATACAAAGAATCCACCACACAATCCTACAGAAAACCATGAAGTAGAGTGGGGTTTCAGTATAGTCAGAGTTAGACAGTGCACAAAAAGTCAGACATGCCCCCACCTGCCTAGAACTTATATTACAGCTGAACAAAGACATTAAAGTGCAGTTACAATTATGGGAATTACAAAATAGGAAATATGGGATACAGGAATGTAGAGCAGAGGGAACCTAATGTAGTCTGAGGAAGAAAGCCTCCCTGAAAAAGAGGTAAATAGGAATGAAACAGGTGAAGACAGAAAAGAATATACCAGATATGAACCAGAACATACAAAAGGAAACAAGCTTAGTATTTTGGAAAAATTAGATCCAGTAAGACAAAGTATTAAGCACCAAAAATAAGACATGAAGCGAGGCAAGCAAAAGCCAGATCAAATACAACCCTGAGAACTATTTTAAGGAATTTACCTTAAAGTGAGTAGAAAACCACAACAAGAATACGATAAAGGTTTGGGGGGGGGGGAGTGACATAAGTATATCTGCTGTTTAAAAAAAAAAAAAATCCTTCTGCCCGTAGCAAAGAGGGAAGCTATATGAACGGTGGAAGGTGGGGAGGCAAGGTGAAGGCTGGAAGACCCCCTGGGAGGCTGTTTCTGCAGTCCAATAAGGAGACTGGACCAAACTAAGAGACAGAATCCACAGGATTGGATAAATATTGGGGGAGAGGTGTGAGGGAGAGGGAGAAATCAAGATAATTTGCTGGTTTGGGGTTGAGTGATGACAGCGACCTTTAGAGAGAATGGGAACACTGGTTTGGGGAGAAAGAAGATACATTTAGTTTTCAAATATCCAAACAGAAAGTAGGCATACATATCTGGAAGAGAGGAGAGAGGTGTCATGAAGAGAGTAATTAACATCCTGGGAGTAACAGATAAAAACATCAAAGGAGTGTGGCTAGGAAAACCTCAACAACTACTTTACATATTAAAAGGAAGTTTAACTCTGGCTTCTGATTTTAGAGATTCCTAATCCCCTGAGAGACATAAATAAAAGAATTTAATGTGATAAAATTGGCATTTCTAAAGTCATAAAAAATTATTTATAAATTATGTTGGAACCGTTGCTTAACTACCCGGAAAAAACACGTAGTGAGATTCCTACCTCACACCATATACCAAAATAAACCTAAACTGGTTAAAGGGTTAAATATAAAAAATGAAACCACAGGGGCGCCTGGGTGGCTCAGTCGTTGGGTGTCTGCCTTTGGCTCAGGTCATGATCTCAGGGGCCGGGGATCGAGCCCCGCGTCGGGCTCCCTGCTCAGCAGGAAGCCTGCTTCTCTCTCTCCCACTCCCCCTGCTTGTGTTCCCTCTCTCGCTGTGTCTCTTTCTGTCAGATAAATAAAATGTTTTTTTAAAAAATGAAACCACAAAATAAAATATTAAGAAATGATTGACTTTAGGGTTAGGATTGGCTTTTCTAAGCAATATGCAAAAAACACAAACCACAAAGGAGAAAACTGGATAAAAGTTCTGATCACAGAAAAGCAACAATCTCTCTAACCAAAATACAAATAAAATTAAATGACAAACAATCTAAGAAAAGTATTTTTTATTGGGACGCCTGGATGGCTTAGTCGTTAAACGTCTGCCTTCAGCTTGGGTCATGATCCCAGGGTCCTGGGACTGGGCCCCGCATCAGGCTCCCTGCTCAGTGGGAAGCCCGCTTCTCCCTCTCCTGCTTCCCCTGCTTGTGTTCCCTCTCTCGCTGTGTCTCTCTCTGTCAAATAAATAAAAATTTTAAAAATAAAAAAAGTATTTTTTATTTATACATCAAGGAGTAAGTACATGAACCTAATGGATCAAAGACTTCTTATTAAAGAGTAAGGAAAAAAGATGAACTCATAAAAAAATGAGAAAGGGGCACCTGGGTGGCTCAGTCATTAAGCGTCTGCCTTCAGCTCAGGTCATGATCCCAGGGTCCTGGGATGGAGTCCCACATCGGGCTCCCTGCTTGGCGGAAGCCTTCTTCTCCCTCTCCCACGCCCCCTGCTTGTGTTCTTTCTCTAGCTGTCTCTCTAGGTCAGTTAAATAAATAATTAAAGTCTTTTTCTTTTCTTTTTGTTTTTAAGATTTTATTTATTTATTTAGCACAGAGAGACACAGCGAGAGAGGGAACACAAGCAGGGGGAGTGCAAGAGGGAGAAACAGGCTTCCCGCCGAGCAGGGAGCCCTAGGCGGGGCTAGATCCCAGGACCCTGAGATCATGACCCGAGCCGAAGGCAGACTCTTAACAACTGAGCCACCCAGGCGCCCCTCTTTTTCTTTTTTTTAAGATTTTATTTATTTATTTGACAGAGAGACAGTGAAAGCAGGAACACAAGCAGGGGGAGTGGGAGAGGGAGAAGCAGGCTTCCCCCAGAGCAGAGAGCCCAATGTGGGGCTCGATCCCAGGGCACTGGGATCATGACCTGAGCCGAAGGCACTCGCTTAACGACTGGGCCACCCAGGTGCCCCTAAATAAATAAAATCTTTAAAAAAAAAACCCAAAAAAACAAATTGGAGATTTTCTTTTAAGTGTTAAAAGTCAAGACTGGCAAAGGTATGGGGAAAGATGGCTTCTCACACAAGCAGTGGGAATGTAAACTAGTATCATCCTTCTAGAGATAATTTGGCAATATACATCAGGTTTTAAAGTTGTAGGTTGAGTTGCAATTGGAATACTGGGGTCATCATTTTGTAAGTACAGGAACTCAGAAAAGAATACTAAGTATATACAACACTTACAATGTATCTCAGAAGATTCTCAAAGGCATCAGGATGCCTATAAAATGCCTATATTCTTTGATCTAGTAATTCTACTATTAGAACTTTCTCATAAATAAATAACATCTCAGGGCACCTGGGTGGCTCAGTCGGTTAAGCACCTGGCTTTTGATCTCAGTTCAGATCTTGATCTCAGGGTCGTGAGTACAAGCCCCGAATTGGGCTCCATGCTGGGTGTGGAGCCTACTTAAAAAAAAAAAAAAAAAAGTAACTTCCCAAAGAAGAAAAAAGCTGAACTCTTTTGTTACCTGTAAAAAAAATACCCTGCAGTGTTGCTGGGAAACACAATCTTTCTACCAATGGACACTGAGGCTTAGCAAATTATGGTACTTCCTCTTGGTGGAAATTATAAAGACGTTAAGATAATTAAAAAGGAAAATATGTAATCATTTGGAAAAATACTTATACTCAATGTAAACGAAAAAAATGGAGGATATTAAATTTTCAAGTACATCATAACATCGTGTATGTATGTTAAAACATGCTTTCTTTTTTAAAAACTAACTCTAATCTTAAGAATATGTATCAAGTTGTTAGCCATGACCATCTCTGGAGAATAGGATTATGGTAAACTTTTGTGTTAGGGCCTATCTTTGTGTAATGCTTCAAAGTTTTCCTGTAGGAATAAATAGCTTCTGTAATCAGAGGGAAAAAAATGAAAAAATACGATCAGAGATGGGCACAGAAATGTATGTACAAAGATCACGCTGTTACTATAATTGTAAAACAAGCAAATAAACATTGATGGCAAATCAGTATGATAGATTTTGTAACTATTAAAAATCATATTTTCAAAAGACATTCATTAGAAAATACAGAATGTTAAAATAGGAGAATACAAAATCAAAAACACAAGAAACAACAAGTGTTGAAGATGATGTGGAGGAAAAGGAACACTTGTGCACTGTTGGTGGGAAGGCAAACTGATGTAGTCACTGTGGAAAGCAGTGTGAAAACAGTATGGAGGTTCCTCAAACTGTTAAAAATAGAACTATCCTACCACCCAATAATCACATTCCTGGGTATTTACCAAAAAATACAAAAACACTAATTCAAAGGGATACATGCACCCCTATGTTTATTGTAGCATTATTTACAATAATCAAATTATGGAAACAGCCTGTGTCCATCAACAGATAAATGGATAAAGTACATGTGGTATATATACACAATGAAATATTATTCAGCCATAAAAAAGAATGAAATCTTGCCATTTGCAAAAGCATGGATGGAGCTAGAAAGTATAATGTTAAGTGAAGTAGGTCAGAGAGAGACAAACACCATATGGTTTCACTCGTATGTGGGATTTAAGAAACAAAACAAACAAGCAAAAACAAAAAAGAGATAAAGCAAGAAACAGACTCAACTACAGAGAACAAACTGATGGTTACCAGAGGGGAGGGAGGAGGGGGGATGGGTGAAATAGGTGATGGGGATTAGAGTGTTCACTTGTGATGAGCACTGAGTCATGTACAGAATTGTTGTCACTATATTGTACACCTGAAACTAATATAACACTGTATGTTAACAATACTGGAATTAAAATTAACAGCTTTTAAAAAAGGAACAAGTGAAAATTACATAAATTTGATTTTGGAAAAATTATTTAAATGCCTGCTCGATTTTGATGTAAATTCTGGTTAAGATTCACTCTGCTGGTCTCCTAGGTACCATGAAGTGAAGGAGCTTATCTGTCTTGTTCACAAAATTCCCAATGCTATCACAGTGTCTGGTTCTCAATGATTACAGAGGAAGATGATTACTGCTCTGGGATGGGGTGAGCCTGGGGCAGAGGAGAGGAATCTGGCAACTTCACAAACTTTTGTGTATGGGCACTGGAGAACTTTCTAGTCAATGAATCTGCAGAGAAATGAAGCACGTAATTCTCAGGGCTCCTGCCTTAGCTCACGAATGAAACTAATAATCTATAATTCCCAAAGGCACATCTTTTAACTCTGCTACAGTAAAGGCTCATGTAGATATTAACAGCTCTCAAAATCCTGGATCTCACTGGCTAATTGGAACAATCTGGCTTGATATGTAGATGTAATGGCTTCTAATATAAGAACTATACTCTGGAAGAACAGACTTTAAAAAGATCATTTTGGTGAGCTGCACAACTAACCCTAAGCCTTGCAGCGTGAGGCAACAGGATGAATGTATATATTTGGGTCTTTCACATTCTTAATACAAGAGGTAGTTTTGTGGGAGGATTTGCTTCTTTAAACGTCCTTTTTATGAATGAATTACACCTTTTCCTTCTCAGGACTTAAGAGTTCCTTACCCTTTGTTTTCAAAGAATATCCATGAGAAAATACAGTATGTTAAAACAGAATACAAAACACAAAAATAAAAAATATGCATACATATACCAGCACTAAGTAAACATTCAATAAACAGGAACTATTATTAATACATGGATATATACAAAACACACACAAAGAACAGAAGAAATCCACCAAAATGTTAACACATTGATCCCTAGGTGATTTAATGGGTTACTTTCCTTTGTCCTTTATACTCATCTATATATTTCACTTTCCCTACAATAACCATGTATTACTTTTATAGTTAGAGGAATAATCATGTAAAAAATGACAGTCCTTGCTCACTGGTTTCAACAACCAAAAAACCAGAAACAAAAGCAACAACGACAACAAAAATGCCAGATCCAATAAATATGGTATTGGCTTCTCATTCGAGTAAGATTAAAGTGGACTGAAATGGGAATCAGGAAATTGCTCTGTCACAGCCTTTGTGAATGGGCCTACATGACCAGCTATTTATCTGAAAAAGCTGACAAATTAGATAATACCCATGGGGGGGAGAAAAAGATAATATCCATGAGTCCTTTCAGCTTTAACATTCTGTGAATCCTTAACTAAACGAGTTAATTTATGTAAAGTATTTATAAAGGTATCTGCCCCATGGCAGGCATTCCACAGGGGTCAGGCATTATTATGTTTGATACTAAAATCTATGGAGAAGAAAGGACATATTGGTGACAACCCTCTCCTCCAACTGTGGATCATCTGAGCTGTCAGCAGTTTAATGTCAAACTGCAAACTTTTTCTGTAATGGGCTAGAAAATCAATAATTTAGGTTTCATGGGCTATATGGTCTCTCTCTGTCACAACTATTCAACTTTGCCTTTGTAGTTTGAAGACAACTAGACAATATGTAAACAAATGAGCTTGGTTGTGTTTCACTAAGACCTTTTTTTTTTTTCTTTTTTTACAAAAACAGGTGCTAGACCAAATTTGGCCTGTGGGCCATAGTGTACTGACCCCTAGTCTATAAATTCCCCAGAGAGGAAGGTACAGGTTTTTCCACCAATGCCTAGTGTAGAATAATCTGATTGTCAGTGATCTTAAAATGATTAAAGGAGCTGTATGAATCCAGGTTTGCGGGAGAGATAGGCATTATGGTGAAGGGTAAAAGGAAAAAGGAAAGAAGCTTTTAACAGCTTAATCCTGTTAAGAATAACAAGGAGCTAGCTCTCTCCTCTTACCTTGTAAGCTTTCTCTTCCCTGCCACCTCCTTACCTCTCAATAATTAGCTAAAGGATTACGGGAAAGCCAGGTGGGATATTTCACGAATTTGAAACCACAATTCCTTCAATAAGACCATACTCAAATGTACTCCTCTCTGAAGCCCTTCTTGGGCTTGTCAGTTGGCCAAAAGTAACATACTCATCCAGGCTGGAGGACACACTGGGTCTCTCTCTTCTGCAGCCTTGGGTCACTAAGTAGCAATGTGTCCTTAGTCATCTATTCTCTCCATACCTCAATATCCTCATTAAAAACTACAAATACGTTGTTGTGAGGGTTAAATACATTAGCCCAACTGCTTCTAACAGTGCTATTTAGCACTAAGTATAGTTTAAATTATCACAAAAAATCTGCTCACATGTATTATCTTCCATCACTACACTGGAAGCATCTCCCTTTGGCAGGCTCCAACGTCACTCATTCTGTAGCCCCGCCCCTGAGTTCTGTGTAGTATTTGGCAGGTTACGCATAGTAAAATTTTGTTGCAAGACATTAACGTTTCTATACGTGCTATCACATACATGCTGTCAACTGAACCTTGTAAAGAAAGGAAGGCAGGGACCACCAGACAGTCCAACTTTAGAGATCAAGCAACAGCCTCTGTATCCTCAGGAATTATAACTCAGACACTCGAGACTCGCCACCTAGTGAGCTTTACACACTGCCGGTTCCTCGTACGACGGTCCCTAAAAAAGTTTCTGAGCTGCAGGATTAATTGCGGGGGAGCAGCTGGTATCCAAACCGAGAACTCTCAGCCCCGGGACTTCGTTTCCGAACACGGGTCCTAGCTCTGGATCATCTATCCATCTATCCATCACGCAGTCATCACTCATTCGTTCATTCACTCCACCATCTTCTTAGACGCCTGCTCTGTGCCGGGCCCTGTGCTGAGGCCGCTGGGAGTTCTGGGCCGCACGCGCAGACAGCAGTCCGAGGGAGAGCGAGGCCGGGACAGGCTTCCTATACAAGCCTCCTGCCCAACGTCCCAGCCGAAGGCGCCCGGAGCCACCCCTTTCCCCTCCCTGAGGCCCCGCCCGCTCACCGGAAGGTCGGGGGACGCCCCGCGGGGTGGCGGCTACGGTCCCACAGGTGCGCGCGAGCACAGGGCACAGGCTTACCCCCCGACCCACACCCCCAGGCCGGAAAAGCAGTGGCGCGGCCGGTAGTGCGTCACCAGCGGCTCCTCGCCCCTCGTCTTGCGCATCCTTCCGCCGCTTCTCTAGGAAGCGGGAGGAGAGTCTCGATGGGGTCCTCAAAGAAGGCGATCCGGGGGGCCTGGCTTCCCTCCGAACCCAGCCAAGTGCCTGAGGTCCCATAACCTTTGCCCGGAACAGAGGGACCGCCTTATCCCTCAGGAAGACTGTAGATGGGGTCGTTAGGGTTGGAGAGAGTGCTGGGTAGGAGTCGGAATGGGCTGCCCCAGCAAGGCACTAGTGTATTCCATCTGCTAAAAAATAGCCCCTGATTAAGAATCTTCAATGATCCACTATTTAGTGGGAATAATGGGCAAATTTCCGTTTTAGGCCCCCACACACTGACCTCACCCGGCAATATCCGTTATTCTGCTATTATTCACATTCTCTGTCATACGTGAATTCCCATTGGTCCCCTGAAATCTTGTCTTTTTTTTTTTTTTTTAGATTTTATTTATTTGACAGAGAGAGATACAGCGAGAGAGGGGAACACAAGAGGGAGAAGAAGGCTCTCCGCTGAGAAGGGAGCCGCATGCCGGGCTTGATCCCAGGACCCTGGGATCATGACCTGGGCCGAAGGCAGACGCTTAACGACTGAGCCTCCCAGGCGCCCCTCTTGTCTGTTCTTGACACTGGATCTTTTTTCCAGGATTTGCCCTTCTGGAATATTCTTCCTCCCCTCTACCTACTATCTGCCACCCTGGCCGTTCAGGTCATACTGGTTCTTCCAGACTTATTGCCAATATTTACTTGACCTTCACCAGTGTTTACACTCCACTATCACCCTTAATTAGCTGGCCTCCTAAATACACACACTTGTCCACTTTCAAACATTATTAGAGAGATATACACGTAATATTCCTCCCAAGGGCAACTATGAAGGACCCAATTCATCTCTATACAACTCTACGCAGGCACATGGAGCTATTACTTACCATCATATCCCAGTGTTTAGCACTGTCTGGCAGAGAAGGTATTCAATAAATATGTATTGAATCCACTAATCAAATAAAAAAGTAAAGTTCAGATATTTGCATTCTTGAGGAATTGAAAAATGTAAATGTCATAAATTACATCCAGTAAACAAGGCTCTGAACATCAAGAAGGAAGGACCTCTAGCTGGCATATTCCCATCTACTCACCTGTTTATATATCTGCTGTCTCCTTCAGTAGAATATAAGCTTTATGAAGATGAGGACCTTCTCTCTCTTACACTAACATCTAGAACAGTGGCTGACATATAGTAGGCACTCAAGAGATATCTTGTGAATGACTGACTAAACCACCAGAATCAGAATTCTTTCTTGAGCTGAGCAATTACACTGTCATTACTGATCTGATCCATCTAGAGTTTCATCCCCAAACATAAATAGATCACTAAAATCATGAAATTTTTGAGGAACACCAATTCAAGAGCGTTTCAAATTCATCATTACCAGATTCATAGGAGATATGATAGCTGGTTACAGTTTATGTTCCAACACGTTACATGAATTAGTTACTCCAAGTAGATGTATATTTCTTCTATATGAGAGAGAAAACTGCTGGAAAACCCTCTTTCTTCCCCCAGATTACCTAAGGCACATACTCTAAATAGATAAATGTTACTTCCCTTTGGGAAATGGAAACTCCTGGTAAATCATATTTAACCACCCTTCAAAAGAGATTACATGAAGAATATGCCATAAAGATGTCTTGTTTCTCTATGCAAGATGCAACGACCAGTACCATTCACAGTTGCTTACCCAATATCTATTTCTCCCTTTCCCCCTAACACTCTGTCCCAATTTACCATCAAGGAAAAAAGGCTAAGAGAGGTTGATACAACCAATATCACCCAGATTGTAAGTTAAAGAATCAGACCAGAAGGTTAGAACTTCAAACTCCAAACCCAGTGCCCTTTGCAGGTTACAGCAGACAATTCCCCTTCCCTTTCCATGATTTAAGCTCTCCTTTTTCCTTATACCATCTCTAAAGGGACCAGAACTATATACCCAAATTGTAGATCCAACGACCACCATTTTAGCGAGGATAGTATGGCAAACACTACATGTTGCCCATAAAGTATCCATTCTCATACTGTTCCTTACTAATCAACCCAAATTTTTATTCAGGGTAGCACTGTGCCCAGATTTCTCAAGTTTCTTCTCAGCTAGAGCTAGCCATATGACACAGTTCTGGCCTAAGAGATAAATATACAGGGCTTATTGCTGGAGCTTTCAGAACACCACTGTTTTCCTAAGTAAAAAGAATGGACTGGGTTGGAAAATTTGTTTTTCTTTTGCACTTCTCCCTTCTTAGAACACAGTTTTGAGGCTGATGATGCAGCAGCCATCTTATAACCATAAGGTGCAAGTATGAAGATGCTAATCACATGTAAGAATGGCATGACTAAAGGAAAAGAGGAGCATGGCTTTTTAGTTACTACACCAGCCACAGACTGCCTCTCCTGGACACCTTATTGAGTGATAAAAAATTAACCTCTTCTGGACCATCTGCCCTAGTTGAGTTTTCTTTATATGCAGCCAAATGCTTTCCCAACTGATTCACTTCTGCAAGGAGACTATATGAAAAGGTATGGTCTACACACCTAAAAGTTTTTTCTCTAGGAAAGATAAAACTGCTAGTAATTCAGCTTTTCAATCCAACCAGGTTACAGGAAACATGTAGTCTACAGAGATGAATTTCCTTTCTCTGTGGGATACAATGACTGAAAACTCAGGGGTTTTTGTTTTTTGTTTTCACCAAAGCAAGTAATATGAAGAACACACACACACACACACACACACACACACACACACACACACACACACACACACACCACCATACCATATATATATATATATATATATATATATATATATATATGAAGAGAATGAGCTGTGCAGTGGGGAGCTGGAGCCTTATTTGCTCTAGCTTCAGTCCCCCTCAATTTAAATCATCTCTCCTGGATGCCCAGGGAGCCCCAGAAGGGCCTATTCAGGACCCAAAGGGTAACACTCCCAGGTAGAAAGGTTTTAGCTCACCCTAAAGAAGGAGCCAATGACTCCTTGATTTAAGCTCTCCTTGAGCTTAAATCACACACACACACACACACACACACACATACACATATACCCTTGCTAGTAACTCAAGTCTCCTTCCCAAGAGGACAACACAGGATATACAGTCAGTGCTAGATTTTAGAAGATCTTCTGAGGCACTAAGTTTTAAAAGATATGGTGAGATGCCCCCA
Organism: Zalophus californianus; assembly: GCF_009762305.2. Classification (NCBI taxonomy): domain Eukaryota; kingdom Metazoa; phylum Chordata; class Mammalia; order Carnivora; family Otariidae; genus Zalophus; species Zalophus californianus. Next base: position 14,874,353 of record NC_045595.1, on the reverse strand, counting down.
ATCTCAACACACATTTTAAAAGTAATAACCATGGCTGGAGGAGGAGGAATTGGACATTGGAGGAATAGTCAAAAGGTACAAATTTTCAGTTATAAGTTAAATCAGTACTAGGGATATAATGCACAGCATAATCACTACAGCATCACATGTTGCTTCTCTCATACAAAGGGGGCAATCAGCACCTAATACATGAAGACACTTTTCTAGACACTAAGATAATTCAATGAATGAAGGAGACACAATCCCTGGGACTCGGTTCCAGTCTGAGTCAGACAATTACTCTAGACATTATAAGTAGTCGTGTCCACAATACATTAGATGTGACACCCTTGAGGCCTCCTTAGACATGGGTGAATCCTCTCATATTCTGACCACGATCATGGACGACAGGACCAATTAAAACAGGAGGAGACCTCCTGTCTCCACAGAGCAGGGAGGGAGAATATAGGGGCTGTAGTTGGGGAGGGACTGGCAGAACCCTGGATCTCATGGGTCTTTTGATTTCCATGGGAGGGCTGAGGTCTGGGGCCTTTCCCTGCATGAGGAAATGAATCAAAGAGAACTATGAATGTGGTTCCAACCCCCCACCCCAGGAAGCACAGTGCAGGCTGGGCTGAGTTTGTTCCTGAGAGATCCATCCCTTCCATAGTCCCATCTTGCTCGGGCCACCCCCCTCCATCTCCTAACCTCCGCAACTGGAGCCCAGAACAGAAGGTAAGGTGAGCAGTCTGCTCACAGATCTACCTCAAACCTTAGTCTTGATGTCTGTGTGCATGGAGGATGGAGTAGTTTCTGCCACGACCGTGGGGAGAAGAATGTCACTGGGAAGACCAGATGTCCACAGGTTCTCTGTCAGGCCTGATGAATAACCAAGCCTTCCACTGCAAGGACAGGCTGAGAGGAGTTGGAAGTGCACTGACTCTGTCCTCTGGGACCCATACTGATAAAAACGTGCTGTAGGAGCCTAGTAAGGAGGGACAAGCCAGGCCTCTGACTCTGCCCCACACATGACTCTCCTCAGGGCCCTCCCTCCCATTTTGAGTACCTGACCTGACCAGAATTTGTAGGATACCTCGCAGTCACTCACCATCCATGTTTCAAGCTAAAGTTGGTCCCTGTGCATGTCAATTTGCATAACTAAGACCTGAAGAACTGTACTTGCCTTATGGAACCTCTAGAGCCTACTGAGGCAGAGTCACAGGGCAAAGGGGATTGTGATCTGGAGAGACTACCTGGGGTGGGGTTCATGGGCTGGGTATTCCTTTCAAGGACGTAGGATCATTCCTGTTTGTGGAAGGGCACATGGTAAGTCAGTTATGTAAGTAAACCTTTCTCTTTATTCTGCTCCAGCACCAGCTTCAGGGCTCATTCCAGATGTAGAGCGAGAAAAGGGGTCTACTATGGAGTTAGACGTAGCTCGAGACCTGTTTCTACAATGACTCCCAAGTGAGAGCTAGTGTCACCTCCATCAGCTTCTCCAGAACCAGAGCAAGTGCTAACATCTTCTTCAGCATATATGTGTCAGGTCCTGAGATGGCATCAGCTCAAATATCAGCTGTAATGGGAATTCCATCTCTAGCTCCAAAAATAGAGACAGAGCCATCTGCAGTCTCAGAGTCTTCCTGCCCCTGGCTTGTGACCAGGAAGAACCAGCTAAAGGGGAAGCCTGACCTCATGGACTTCCCTCCCAAGCTGGTGGCAAAGCAGTTGACTCTGATGGATGCAGCAAACAGCTGGGCTCTCAGGGAGGGGCTGGGGCAGGATTTCCTTCTGCCCTAAGCTGCCCCAGACCTGCCTTTCCTTGATTCAGACTCTTATGATCTGAGTCCAAATCTCAGGTCCACTATTTACCAACCGTGTGACCTGGGCAACATTTTTAACCCTGAAGCCTTTACTGTCCACTTGTGGGTGGACACTAGTAGAACATACTATACAGAGTGGCTGTGCAGATTAAATGACGCAGAACAGAGAAAAAGGTGGGGGAGGGGAAATCACTGTGTGCAGCCAGGTCCATAGGGTCACTCACCCATCTGCCCACCCAGCAGCCTCAGCACTTATTAGGCATCTGATGTGTACCTAACTATAAGGAAGACAAGCAAACAAACCCACAATTGTAGCTGCCACAGTGGAATATGAATCTGAATGGGGGTAGGACCAGAGAGGTGATCAGGATGGGTGGAAGATGCCCCTTTGGGAGGAGCTGACTTGAGCCACCTTCTAGAGTTTGACATTAGTGAGAATGGTCAGGGTACAAATGTCTTTCTCCCTTCCCTGCCCGTTATGGGTCCTGGATCATCCTGTAGTGGGTGCCTACCATGAAAAGAGAGCTAAACCCAGGGACTCCCACAAGGCTCTGGCCACACCCTCAGCTTCCTGAGCTCCAGCTCTGACCTGTGACCCCTGCCTGGGACACTAAGCTGGGGTATTGCAGAGCTGAGTGACATTCCCCTTGTTTCCCAGGATCTGTTCAAGGTGGTGCCCACATCAGTGCCGGGCCCCATCTGGTCCCACAAGAATAAGCCTGGCAATGAACACCTGGAACCCATAGTATATGTCACCATAACCCAGTTCAACAGTGTGGACAACTCCCTTGGCAACCCAAGCGTGATGCCCTGGGACAGAGCCAAGGTGATGGAGCACTGGATAGAGGTGGCCAGTGTGTGCTATGGAAGACCTAGCTGAGTTGCTTTCCTGAGCCTTGGGAACTTCCTCTTCTCCTTTACCAACTCTCAAGATGTAAGTCTCTGGTCTAAGACCCTGCACTATTCCTAGGCTCTTCCTTCCACGGGTATTCTGACCTTGATTTGCATGTCCCGGTGGTGGGATGCTCACTTCCTACCTGGCTCCTTCTTTAGGGTGAGCTAAAACCCTTCTACCTGGGAGTGTTACCCTTTGGGTCCTGAATAGGCCCTTCTGGGGCTCCCTGGGCATCCAGGAGAGATGATTTAAATTGAGGGGGACTGAAGCTAGAGCAAATAAGGCTCCAGCTCCCCACTGCACAGCTCATTCTCTTCCCATACTCAGGAGTACCAAATCCTCAAGATGTTCTCCCTCATTCACCCTGATCCTTCTACAGAGAGAGACCTACTCACCTGGAAACTTTCTCTCACATCTTCAGACAGTGAATTGAGGCACTCTGCAGGGCAGAGCATGGCCTAAGGGGTTCTCCAGGGAGGTGAAGCCTTTGACATGGCCTCAGTTCCAGCCTGGGGGCCAGAGACTCCAGTGGGGATGGGGTAGGCAGGTGCCACTCAACCAGGCTGCCAAGACACCTCATGCCACTCCATCCGCAGCTTGGCCCAGGACACACATAAAGAGCTCGATGAACAGGACTCTTGTCAGTGGTAGGGCTGAGAGTAAGGGTAAAGGCACCTGGGGCCTGGCCTCTGGCAGGGAGGGGAAAGTGGCCTTTCCACTGTGGGCTCCTGAGCAAGACAGTACCTCTTTGGGCCTCTGTCTCCTCATCTGGGAAAGAGAGGGATAATTGTCTATGGACCAGACCTCACAGAATGGAGATGAGGCTGAAGAGAGGAAAGAAATGTGCTGAGTTTTCTGCTCTGCTCTACCTGGAGAGGTGAGGGCGATAACATGATGATAGTAGTATGACACTGAGTCCTCAGAGACCTTGTAAGACGGGTGGAGTTTTCACACTTCGCAGATGAAGAAACAGGCTCACAGAGGCCAGGCTTCAGGCCCAATGTCACACACGGAATGAGTGTGGGAGTTCCGACTGACCTAGAAGCAGAATATTCCGGAGGACAGAGAAGCATTGGTACCTGTGGAGCTCCTACCTCTCAGTTCAACCATTATTCTGACTCCCAAGTACTCATCTCCAGCCCTGATTTCTCCTGCCCTCACATCTGGGCTCTGTAGCGTCTTCACATGAATGGTTATCATGGATAAAACCACACTTCTCTCCCTCTCCTCCTCCACCAGCTACTTCAAACTTCCCTGTGGATGTTCCCTCTTTCCTGGGTACCCAGGCTCAATTGTTCAGAATCATCTATGATCCATTTTTCTAGATTCAAGAAGTTATCTGGCCATGTTGACTCTAGCTCTAAATGGAGTGGGTTGAGGAGTGATGGGTAGAGGGAAAAGTAGAGATAGCAAGCATAGACCCAGTGAGTCTGTGATGGGCATGAGAACAAAGGCAGTAGCTGAGAAGAAGGGCAGATTACAGAGGGCTTCTGAGGGTAGAGGAGATTAGACAATGTTTCTAAACACAGACTGGGGAAAGATCTGGTAGAAGAGAGGTTGACCTTTAAGACAGAAAGGATTGTTGCTAGAAGCCTCAGTAGGATTCAGCAACACCCTATCTTACTGGTAGCATCAAATACTCTTTCAGTTAGAAATACTCCAAGTTACAAATCCTTTAGAACTTTATCCTATAAAGGGGTGCCTGGCTGGCTCAGTCAGAAGAGGATGAGTTTGAGCCCCATGTTGGGTGTAGAGAATATTTAAATAAATATAACATTTTTAAAAGATTTTAATTTATTTGACAGAGAGAGAGAGAGACAGCGAGAGAGGGAACACAAGCAGGTGGAGTGGGAGAGGGAGAAGCAGGCTTCCTGCTGAGCAGATGCTTAATGACTGAGCCACCCAGGCACCCCAATAAATATAACTTTTTAATAAAGATTTTTAATAAATAAATCTTTAAAAATACATATAATAATCTTTTTAGGGAGAAAATCCTTTCCAAAAAAATTCTCCAGCCTGTTCAAATCCAAGTTTTGATTTACAATATCTATTCAAGAAGATTTCTTTTCTTTTATATAAACATATAACATGGGAAGAGGGAGCATTGCTACATGGAGCAATTAATTCCTTTTACCATTTCTCTATAGAATCATTTTACTATTACACTGGATTTGATCATTTCTTTCATGTTCATTCATCGCTCCCTCCATGGCCTCTAGATGTTGTCAGCCCTGGAACAATTACTACTCCCCCACCCCGCCACCGTTTCATAGGAAGCAGATGAAAGTGAAGCTATTCTGGATCACCCAAGAAGACATATTTTGAAAACATCTGCTCTATCAAGACAATTCAGCAGTAATGTTCCTAAGAGTGGTCAGTAACTGAACATAGAAAGTGTGTTTCCATCATGTATCATTGCCCCCAAATCCTCAAAAGGTATCAGAACTGAAGTAGCTTCATGTATTTTGTCTCCACTTCTTTCAAGAGCCCGTTGACCACCTCGGTCCTTAGTTGAGCGTCTGACTCTTGATTTCAACTCAGGTCATGATCTCAGGGTCGTGAGATCGAGCCCCGTGCCAGGCTCCCCACTCAGTGGGAAGTCTGCTCCACTCCTTCTCCCTCTCCTTCTGTCCCTCCCCCCATGCTGTGCTCTCTAATAAATAAATAAATCTTTTTTTTAAGATTTTATTTATTTACTTGACAGAGAGAGACAGTGAGAGCAGGAACACAAGCAGGGGGAGTGGGAGAGGGAGAAGCAGGCTTCCCGCTGAGCAAGGAGCCCGATGTGGGACTCGATCCCAGGACCCTGGGATCATGACCTGAGCCGAAGGCAGACGCTTAACGACTGAGTCACCCAGGCACCCAAATCTTTTTTTTTTTTTAAAGAGTCTTGTAAAGAGTTGTTTGACTCTGTATCATTTAAACTCACTGTGATATTTCTAACAATGCCTCAGGCTCAGGCTCTCTTATTTAGAAAGTCTTGGTGCAATTTATTCATTTAAATCTGTTAACTCTCATCCCCAAAACCTTGAGACTTGAGGGGGCCCTGTGCTGAGGTCAGCAGCACCAACTGTGCAGTCTTTCAGAACAGTAGCTGGAACTAGACTTTCTAGCTGCTAAATTCTGAAACCTACAACCCCTCCTCTTCCTTGCTTTTCACACATACACACACCTCCATGCCTCCCCAGCAGGCATCCCTCCAAAACAATACATGATCCATTGCATCAGTATTTGGGACGAGGGAGACCCTTTATTATTTTTTTTAAAGATTTTATTCATTTATTTGAGAGAGAGAAAGCATGAGATGGGGCAGGGCCAGAGGGAGAAGCAGACTCCCCACCGAGCAGAGAGCCCGATGTGGGACTCAATCCCAGGACTCCAGGATCATGACCTGAGCTGAAGGCAGACGCCCAACCGACTCAGACACCCAGGTACCCGAGGGAGACCCTTTAAATGCTGCTATGATTTTCAGAGAAAACTGACCAGATTGCTCTAGCTATTACATTGCTGAATTGTAGAGAGCATCCAGATTGCTATCTTCAGCACTGATTCACTACCGAATCAGAAGACAGTACCCATCTTCATGGCGTGTACCTCCAAACTGGCACTTCACCCACACCACAGACCGCCCCAACAGTCCATCAAGCAGGCAGCCTCTGGAGGTACCATTTGTGACTCAGCCAGAGGATCCCACAGTCATGGGCCCATTCCTGCACTTCCTTCAGTGTGTGTGGGGGGGAAAGGGGGAGGGGGAGTGTCTTCTGGTCTGGTGCTGTGCTCTGAGGCACCCCAAACCAATGGGCCAGATGCTCCATGAGCCTCAGAGAGTAATGCTGCCTGAGGACCTACAAGCAGGAAAGCAAACTCAGACCCAGAATGTCCATTCCTATGAAAACCGTCAACTTGCTGCTAAGTGGCTAACTGGCTGGTGTCCTTGGGAATGATGCCTTGCAGGTGGCTCAGTGCTGGTGTCTTGCAGGCAAGCTGGGCATTCAGTGATGACAACAGTTAAATCAGCCTTAACAAGTTTCATTCCATGCTAATGAGCTCCATCTCTCATACTGTGGCCACTCTAATTCATGTGTCAGGTGTGCCAGTACTGGAGTGGCCAATGACCAAGACTGGCCAACATCAGCTGTCTTAGTTCTTTAGTTCTTCTTCTGTGCTGGATGCTCTCCGATGGGCATTAACATGACACAAAAATGTGTACAATTTCCCAGTCATCCACCCACATGCCTCCACTTTACACCTCCTCATCCCCAATCTTCCAGGCCCCTCACCAGCCAGCAGGTCATTCCCCACTGCCATAGGTCAGTATGAATTCTAACCTTGATCCACTTCTCCTACCCCAGGTGGATGACCAGGCATATTCCCCATTTAGAGGTATTTTCCCTCACCACTGTCTTTTTGAGCCACTGCTGGGTGAGGTTCCAGTGAGGTTGCTGTCTGCATTTCAGTTTGCACACCCACACACAACCAAGCTTGGACATAGGGAATCCGCCATATAGCCATAGGTGTGAGCTGAAGTAGAGTGTTGGTGCAGCAGTGGTGGGTGACACGGGTTCTGGGCCACTTTCTCATGCAGATCACCTGTGCCCTCTGACATTTGTGCCTGATCCCAGCAGTAAACATGGCACTGGCCCTGCCTGGCCTTAAGCCTTGGTGCATCCCATAAAACTCAGCTCATGACGAACATATCAGCATGTGGCCATTTGGTTTCCCATGGATCAGTATTCTGTCTCTACAAGGGCCCAGTAAGAATTCCAGAAGCTTTATAAAGGTACATACCCCTCCACTGTACAGCCTCAATCCAGAGCCCCAGGGGCATGCATTATGATCCTTGCTCTGGCAAGTGCCACAGCTCCATATGACATCTTGTCCCACCCCCTCCGCTGTCAGCCATTCTGGCATTTCAACTTCACTTAGCCCAGGCCGTAACTTTCTCCATGCTTCTAAGAGCCGTCCCAGTATTGGGGTCACATTATCTCCTGGAGCATTTGCCAGAGTGTTAAATCTTGTATTTCAGGAGAGCTCCCCATCTTTGTGGTCTGGCCATGGGTCAAATACCCTGAGAATTCAGCCCCACATGTCTTCTCCCAGCTGGGTCATGCAGCTCTTCTGGGGGAGTTATAGCCTGATGACTAGGAGAGAAGACAGGTACAGGTCTTATGGGAAGTGATGCAGTCTTGCAGAGAGATGTCTGCATTGTCTCCAAGCAAGATGATAACAAGTGCTTCTTTCTTTTCTTTTTTTTTTTCTTTTTTAGCATCCTGTATTTAGCATAGCCACAGAAGTATTGTCTTCATGCTGTCACACGCAGACAAAAACACAGATAATGCACTATATCCATATTTTGCCCAAGTGTATTTGTTTTGAGGCTCATTTATATATTTTCATATGGCACAGACCATCATTTAAATAATGGACATTTTCAATGTCAACTCCTTTGTTGACTTTCTCAATATTTCTGCAGACATCTTCATGACTACAACACACAGAGCATGCTGTTTTCCTTCTGCCATGATTGCAACGATCCTATCGACTGCTCCAGGAGAAGAGTTAAGCCTGGACACATGATATTTACTCCGCTGAGTACATATTTGATGGCTCCTTTATCAACCTGCTGGTGCAACAGAATAAAAGGATATTTGTGAAGTAAACTTAGGGTTGGATAAAAAGGCCCTTCTCTTTGTCTAAAAAATAGTAACTTTCCATTCACTGTAAGGATTTCTATATGTTCATGGCACCGCATATTTTGACAGGCTCTTTCTTAGGCATTATATGATTAAGCCATAGTTCCACACCTAGAAATTACTCTATCACTTGGTTCTTAATACACTTAATAATTGAGGTTTTCAAATGGATGCAGTTAGACACATTTTCTTTTTCATCAAATTTCTTGAACATGTTCCAGGGTGAAGGGGGAGATGATAGGAAAGAGACTGGAATGGAAAAAATTGAATTAGCAAGAGTCCGGCAGCTTCCCTGACCCCGGAAAGCCCTCAGTGACAGTCAGAACTTTTGTCGTCATCTGGAAAAGGAGACAGCCAGCCGCACTTTAGGGCTCTAACGAAAACGGACTACTTCTGCTCCTCTGAATCTGGCGCCCATTTTACCTGCTTATTTGGGGCTACCAATTTCCCTCCCACTGGTAGCTGAAAAGGCGGGAGTTGGGAAGAAAGAAGAGCTAGAACAATTGTTCTAGTTGTAGAAAGAGAATGGAGAGACAGCACTTGTTTTTAATAGGGATGGGGTGGGCCATTTCTGCAGGCTCCAAGGAGTCTGGTTGAAAGTTTGGGGGCATCCACCCAAAGCCCCCAAAACCAAGTTTTAGGGTCTCTCTCTCTCTCTCACACACACACACACACACACACACACACACACACACACACACACACACACACACACACACACACACACAAACACATACACACCGCACAGCCTAACAGATCTACTGTGGGTAGCTGACTAACCTTACCAAGAGCTTGGCCACTCTAATTAGTCCTGGGTCTGGGTCTCAGCTTTCTTGCTACACAAAGCATCTCTGTTTGCTTCAGTGGCAACCAGCAACTACTATCCCATGACCTGTGAGAGTGTTAATGCTTAGACTGCCAGCTGTATCTTGTATGGGTATATAGGTGCATGTACAGGTGCATGGGTGTTCCATCTAGTCCGTGAGGGGGATCTCATTGCCAGCCAACCAGGGAGCAATCTAGTTCCAAAATCCCTCTCCAAAGTGCCTTCCTTCCCACTCCCATCTGTCTTGAGTTAGTTTCTCTGGGAGCAGGTGTTGAGATTGATTTCGGCAAGCAGGATATAGATTAGCTGTCAACCTCTGTGGCAGGGTAGGGAGGAAGCAGGATTGATCAGAGGTTGAAGTTGAACTGTGGTGCAGCCTATGGAAGGCTCCGTCTGAGTCATATGTGGCCATCACAGTTGACAGTTGTTGCAACTGGTCCATTGTTGCACCGCACTGGGCCATTGGATTCAGCAGCCCCTGGGAAGGCCCATCCATGGGTAGAGCTGCCCTGTGGGTAAAAGCTGACCTCACAGGAGGCCTATAGCAAAGTCTGTAATATTAAAATATATAATTGGGGTGCCTGGGTGGCTCAGTCAGTTTAAGCCTCCCACTCTTGATTTCGACTCAGATCATGATCCCAGGGTCATGGGATCGAGGCCCACCCAGATTGTCTCTCTCCCTCTCCACCTCTGCCCCTTCTCCCCCGCCCCCAGCAAGCACTCATGTGCTCGTGCTCTATCAAAAATATATATGTACATAACTGCTCTATGAGATTAATAATGCAACTATAAAATAATCACTATATAAAATTGTATATTGTAAAATAATATATAACCATTCTTTAAAATATTTTCTCACCAAAAACAGATAGCTATCTCAGGGACTGAGAAGATGGAAGATCATGGCAGACGTAAAAATATATAATCACTCTACAAAATCTTTTGGTAGACTGATTTAGTTTGTGACATCCCTGGCAAGACTCCTAGGAAAACTAAAGAAATCAGAAGAACCCAGAACTTTGAAGATCTTTGAGGGTAATCCATACTTATGATATAAGCTGAGAGAATTGCATGGAGGGCATCTGGCTAGGGCTGCTTATCCCACTCCTCTAGGCCCCCTGTTACTTGGTCAAGAATGAATGAGGGTTTCCCAGATGTCCAAGCAGAAGCCCAGAGAGCCAGGGACCAGCCTTCTTAGCCAACTCCCCCTCTTCTTCGACCACATTACAGAGGCCCTAGCCACCCAAACATTTTTTCTTTACTTACACTAGTATGAACAAGTGTTACAACTTCTCCAAAGGGAAGAAAGTATGGGTGCTGCAGGAGAACTGGCACCTACCAAATAGTGACACACATCTCAAAGCTATATAGAGATACATAGAAATATATAGACATAGTTAGACCCCAGTTTTAGACTATAATGGATGTAAAATTTATGAAAATAGAAATTAATGTTAAAGCTCCTTATGCCTTAGCTTTTATTCTTACCAGTGTCTGCATTAAACAATTTATCAGTCAATCTAAGTATATTTGGCTCTAAAATTGTAAAATTGGCTCTTAATTTTTAATACTATAGTTTTCTACCTTACCAAAACAGTAACTTGTAAACCTAGGTTCAAATCATCCAAAGACTTCTTAACCAAAGAAGACATTTGTCTCCATCTTCAGAGACACTGTCAGAATATTCCCCAGAGGCGAGGTAGAAATTTCCTGGAACACAGTCAACCCTTCCCCTGTTCCCAAGCACTGAGTTTATTTCTAAATGGCAGCATTGAGAGAGCTTGGTGGACTGGTCCAGCTCCTCTGGATGCAGAAATAATTTGTAGACCATCAAAATTCTCTGGGAGGTGCAGGCCCCACTTGAAAACAGTCCTAAATCCCAGCAGACCCAAGCAATCCCCCTGCCCCACAGCTTCCCCCTACCGGAATCATAGGCCCACAGGATGTCAGAAGGGGACTGGACCCTCCAGGCCACTTGTCCCCTTCCACCCTTCCCCACTCCCAGGCACAGACAAGTCAAGCTGTTTGCATTGATTCCGGTACCCCAGCCACCTGGGACTCAGCCCAGAAATTGTGATTCCGTTGATCTTGTATGCAGCCAAACATCAGTATTATTTTAAGCTCTCCAAGTGATTCTAATATGCAACAAAGTTTACGGACCACTGCTGTATGCCAGACCTTTGCCAGTTTTCATCTCAATCTAATTTTAGCAGGTAAAGGTGTGGAAGAAGACAGGCCAATGGAGTGTGAAGGGCACTTTACTCCTGGGTGCAAGGTCATGTATAGGCAAGGTCATGTATAGGCTGTGGTCAGATGAGAGGTCATCTGACCTCTCTGGGCTCAGTTTACTCATACATAAAGTTAAATGGGCGCATTCAGTGTCAGAGATCTGCTCCACTGTCAAGTTCTGGGCTTTATCCTGAGGCCTAAAGCCCTCAAAGGATTGCTGTCACCTGCTCCGAGGCTCTCCCTCTGAAGCAGGGTTAACCTGGCTTGTCCTAGAGGCCATTTGAAAAATCTCTGCTCAAAAATACTTTCCCACACACCTTTTCTGGGGCACAAATCTGGGGTTAATAAGGCAAGAGAGTCTCAGAAGCCCAAGTGGCCTTTAGGACAAGAAGGGCTTGGACCGGAGAAAGCTGTGTATGGGAAGAGAGGTCAGTAACAGTAACAGAGATTTCACTAGATGGACTCAATGAGCGAGAGAAAAGATGAGACTGAGCTTCCTGAGGGCAGTGACAGACTGAGCTGATAGAGCCCTTGTCCCTGGGATGTCTCTCTCGTCAACTCATCTGTGGTTCTACTTCTATCCATGAAATATCTTGTGACATACAGGTCAGTAGGGGCTTTCTCTTTCTCCTGAATTGAAAGCTTGTTTCCAGTAAATAGGAAGGTGTCTCCACTTGGATCGAGTGCATCTTCTAAGTGCATCTGGAAGGTGTCCAAGGCTCGGAGCTACAGTCATCATCGCATGTCTCTGTGATGATTGCACTGGGTCAGGGACTGATGGGAAAATCAGTTCCTTTCCAACATTTGTACTAATATGTCCCAGTCTCCATGAAGGCTATGCTTGCATAGAGGGAATATGAGAGGTTATATTTCTCTAACGAGACCATGGCCTTGATATAGAAGTGATGGACTCCTTAACCACATATGTGACTGCAGTGAGCTAGGCCATGTTTTAGACACAGGTGGGAAGGATGAGTCAGAGCAGATACTCAAGGTGTAGTTGGGGAGGCAGGTATGTCAGCAGGTGAGTTCAGTCAGCCCAGGGTTCCGTGTGCTGGCATGAAGTCTGTGCAGGATTGAGGGAACAGGAGAAAGAGACACACTTCTACAGGACTGGGCCTGAAGGGACAGTAAAGAGTCACTTTTGCTTTTATTTTTTTTCCAATTTTAATTTTGTTTTCTTAGAATACAGCTGAATATTTTGTAAAACTCTAAAAAATATAAAGAAAATACTTCTCTTCATCCTTGTTCCAAACCACCCATTTTTGCCCCTTTCTAAGTAATCTTTGTTCTGAAACTGGCAGTAATCTATAGAAAGTTTTGTCCTCTTAATTTTGTTTTTTTTTAAGATTTTATTTATTTATTTGACAGAGAGACACAGTGAGAGAGGGAACACAAGCAGGGGGAGTGGGAGAGGGAGAAGCAGGCTTCCCGCTGAGCAGGGAGCCCGATGTGGGGCTCGATCCCAGGACCCTGGGATCATGACCTGAGCCGAAGGCAGATGCTTAACTGACTGAGCCACCCAGGCACCCCAAACTATTGAACTGTTATTAAAAACAAGAAGCCGAGGTGCCTGAGTGGCTCAGTCAGTTAAGCATCTGCCTTTGGCTCAGATCACGGTCCTCAGGGTTCTGGGATTGAGTCCCACATCGGGCTCCCTGCTCAGCAAGGGAGTCTGCTTCTTCCTCTCCCTCTGTGTTTTCTCTCTCTCTCAAATAAATAAATAAATGAATAAATCTCTAAACTTCACTTCCCTTATAAAAAACAAACAAACAAAAAATCAAGAAGCCAGCCAGAGCCATACAAGATCCAGGAGCTCACATCCTCACAGGCCAGTGTTACCGAAGACAGCGCCCAGCCAGAGTAGGAGCTGCCAGCGCTCCCTTTCCCAGAGCTCACTGCTCAGCAGCACCAGGCACTGCAGATCTGTCCAGCTGCTCAGTGCTAAGTTGGCTGATGTTCCTGAATTTGATCATTGGGAAAGTATAACATCACTGCTGATTCTCCTGCATCTTAAAACACACCAAGTAAGGCCACTTGAATATTGGGAAAAAGAAAAGTTTTGTGAATCCCTGAAACTACCCAATGCATATTTGTGAGTTACAGGAATCTGGGAGATTGAAGCAAGCAAGAAAGAAGTTGTGCAAAGCTGTATTCTCATTAAAATCATTTAAGTTGCTTTCAGCTCCTTGTGCCAAAATTCTGTAAACATTTATCTTCTTTCACACAAAGTGTATATACCTGGGAGGCAGAGTTCCAGGTTAAGATTCAAAAGGTGCAGAGAAATTGTGTGAGGTTTAGGAAGCTACTCAACCCTCTGAGCCTCAGTTTCCACACCTGTAAAATGGGGATCATAGGCCTACTTCATGGAGATGTTAGGTATGTAAAAATGTCTGTCAGTGTCCATGTTACCAGCAGAGTATATTTCAAAATAGATGAAAAAGATTATATCAATGAGACCAAAGATGAGGTGCCCAGCCTGGTAAGTGGCCCCATTCGCATGAGAATGAGGGGAGCTACAAATAACTAAGATTCTTCACAGCTTCATTGGAGAGGACAAACATGAGAACTACAAATAGGTAGCTATCGTACTTACTGCGCAGTGGCTTTATGTAGTGAGGGTGAACTCCCTAAAAACACTGCAAGATACAGAAACAACCAAATGGCTCCTAGGAAATAACAACGAAGCAATCAGTGCAGCAACTAGGAATGGGAATGGGGTAAGCAAAGTGTCAGAGCCACAAAATCTAAGCAGAAGACGCTAAACCCCAATGAACACCCAGCCCCTAGCACATTCTGGGAGTTGTAGTCCTGCAGCCCTGAAAGCAGCCGGCTGGGAGCGACTGAGAGACTACAACTCCCAGCATGCCCAGGGAGAGGCCTTTCACCTCGCCCCGCCCCTCCGCCTCCCAGGGGCGGTCCCGCCACGCCCGGAGGAGCGTGGATCTTCCCCAAGCCCCGCCCACAGGGACACAGCGCGGCCCAGCGGGCCCCGGACAGCCTGACTCGCGCTGTAATCGTGATAGAGCATCCTTACGAATTGCCGATGGCGCCACTTGTTGTGGTCGAAGCCGGATTTCTCGCAGGCCGGCCCATCTGACAGCTTGAGGGGAGTTGGCCATCGGTACAGCCCAACCTCCACGACCCAGCAGACCCCGCCCTTCCCACCGCCTCACTCCCCGCCTCTACTAGCCTCGCCCTCCGAGCCACGCCCCCTCGGACACGCGCGGTGCCTCCAGGCCGCGCTCGTTGAGGCGGTCCTCGGTGGGTTTGGGGCTTAGGGACTCGCGCGGACCTGGCGGTTGGTGACGCTTCTTGGAACCCGTGCGGAAGCTCTTAAGCCGGTATTTGAAACGTAAACGCACCGGCTACGATGGAAATACTGACCTGGAAACCTGGGACTTGCCTTTTCAAAAGCCACCTTTCTCGCCGTCACCTCTGCCACTCGGGGCTGCCATAATCGTCCCCATGGACCCTCGGTGGTGTGGCTCCCCGCAGAGTGCCCCTGGACCCCTGGGCTGGCTGAACAGCTTCTTAGAGGAACTGACTGCCCAATGCGGTGTTTTGGAAAAAGAGAAACATGACAGTGGACAGGCCCAATTCTGCATAGTACAGATGGGAAAGTCAGGCGGGCAGGTCAGTAAGCGCCTAATCCCCTTGGGGGACCACGCCCAAGCCACTTCTCTGACTCCCCTGACCTATCCTGGCCCCCTTGGCCTCATTCATACAGGGCAGCAGGACCACAAGCTCCCGTTAGTCCTTCCCAAAAGATCAGGGAAGTTTGTGGAGGAAGGTAGTACAGCAGATTCTGCCCTACTGCCCGGCTCCTTTGGAACCCCTTTAAATATAACTTTTTAAATATCCCTTCAGAACCACAAAATAATTAAACAATTTGTTGCTGTTGGGGGTTATAGTGGTAATTTTTTTAAGTCGTCTTTCCATTTAGTTTTTCTGATTAACTCCAGTTACTCCATCACTACCCACGTCTCAAACTCACTTAAGCAAAGCTCCAATTCTGTGCAAGAAGGATGCAAAAAGAGCAAAATATCCATGGTACAACTTTCTGGAGCATCAATCCTACTGCCAGATTTGGAAGAAATGAAGTTAAGTAATTTCCAAGGTAAGTAATTAAAAACTTGAAACTAAGACAAAGCTGGAAAGTCATATGCCATTAAGTGATTGTTAATAGTCTATGCTTGAAATGTCAGGACTTTCTCTGAGAACAAATTCTAAGGAGGCCTTATTTCCCATTATTTTAAACAAAAAATTATAAGGCATAGCAAGTCCATCAAAAACCCCTGCCAATTTTTCGGTGTCTGGCTGGCTCAGTCACAAGAGTTTGCAATTCTTGACTTCTGGGTCGTGAGTTCGAGCCCCATGTTGGGGTGAGAGTTTACTTGCTGTGAAAATGTTGGGGTTTGGAGTGAACAGTCAGAATTCTTGAGGTTTCTTCAGTGCAAAAAGGGTGGTTTTATTAAAGCACAGGGGATAGGACCCTTGGACAGATCTGCACTGGGTTCGTGAGGAGTGGCTGGTTATAGACTTCAAGTTGGAAGGGAGTTAGGGATAGTGTAAGTCTAAGAAATTTGGAAGCCAGGTTTTCAGGACCTTGAGGGGTTAGCTGTCATTAGGAAAAGGGCATTTACTACTGTCTAGGAAAACCTTAGTCATGAGACCCATCAGATGTATATCAGTGGGCCATATGCTTGGAGGATGATTGCTAACATATCTTGGCAAGGTGGAAGGAGGTGGTAGTAGAGATATAGGCAGTTTCCAAAGGAATTTTTATATATTAAAGAAGACTTACAAGATCCTGGACGTCGGGCTAATGTTAAGCTAAGATTGCCTTTTGCTTCTAGCAAGTATTGAGTTGAGTTCTTAGAAGAAGGTCACTCTGCCTGCCTCAAGGACTTGCCAGTGGGCTGTAAGTTGTAAGGAAATTTATTTTTTTTTCCTTATTTCTTTTGCCTTTGTTCTCCACATCATATTTAAAAAATTAAATCAAAAAAAATACAGTTGTTAGCCTACAGTTGCTTTTTGTGCAGTAGCAGTGCCACGTTGACAGACCAGCGGCATCAGATACTGTACATCTTGACGACACTCCACAGATTTGCAAAGTGACTAGTGTGATTGATGGTCTGCTGAATGTATTTGAAAGCAACATGAAACTTTTCCTTGTTTAAAGTATATTTTTTGAAGACTCAATTTAAACTAGAGAGAGAAATGACTGCTATGCATTTCAGGTATTAAAAATTAAAATCTTCCTCCAGGAAAACATTAATTGGGGATATATTCTGTGGGCATGCCTGTATCATGAAATAGATGGCAAAAATCCCATTGATTTTTTTTTTTAAGATTTTCTTTCTTTATTTGAGAGAGAAAGAATGAGACAGAGAGAGCATGAGAGGGGGGAGGGTCAGAGGGAGAAGTAGACCCCCGGCCGAGCGGGGAGTCCGATGCGGGACTCGATCCTAGGACTCCAGGATCATGACCTGAGCCGAAGGCAGTCACTTAACCAACTGAGCCACCCAGGCACCCCAAATCCCATTGCTTTTAAAGATTAAAGTTATAATTTAGTAAAGTTGGGGCTGAGAAGGCCTTTCAGATTCTGACCCCAGAGTTCTGCAGTCCTGTGTCAGTAGTGATCCCTTGCCAACCTCGGCATACAAATGTACCCTAATGTTGTATATTAAACACAGACCTCCTTTGACCCCCGGGTCCTCTCCATTTCCCATTCTTCTGTGCTCCATTCAAGCTACCTCTCCTCATCTTCTCTCCTAAACCCATTCCAGTCCAGCTTCGCTCCACACCACTTCACCGAAATGGCTTTCATGGGGGTCACCAATGATGGCCATTTTACTGAATTCAGGTTTAAGTTTTTGTTTTCTCAGTCTTTTAGCTGAAACACGATTGAGCACTTCTTCCATCTTAAAACACTTTTCTCTGGATTTGCCTCCCTCCAGATTCACTCCCGCCTTACTCTGTCTTCCTCTTATTGCTCCTCCTCCACGAGTTCTCCGGGACCCTCAGCCCCCTTCTTTTTCCTATGGGCCCTCTCTTCTTAGAGTGAATCTACAGAGGCTCCCAGCTTTGAATGCCATCTACCTGCTGAGCACCCCCAGGCCTGGGTCCTCTTTTCTGAGGGGAGCACTCAGGAGTCATCATTGGCTCTTCTTCCCTTCTCATGCCACATGCAGTCCTCCAGCAAGTCCTGTTGCCATGCATCCTGATTGCGGCCGCTCCTCACTGTCTCCATTTCTACACCAGTTTCAGTCACCCTCCTCTCTTACTGGTCTTCTGCAAAGACTGCCTCCTAACCCAGCTCCCTGCTTCCCCTCTTACTCTCCTACAGTCCATTCTCCAGTCAGCATCCAGAATGCTCCATAGAAAACATGAAAGACATGATATATATTAACCCCACACCCCCCCCCAACTCCCCCTTCACTCCCTCCCGCTGGCTTCTTGTTGCAACAAAATAAAAGCTTAGAGGGGCGGGGAGAAAATAAAATAAAGTAAGTGCTTAGATAACCAGATAACCTGGCCCCTGCCTACTTTTTTGGCCTCATCTCCTATCCTTGCTTGTTCGTACTACTGTGTGTCAGATTTTCTGGTATCTAGAGCTGAAAGCCGTCTTAACTGAGAAATATTAAATCATAGAATCTAGAGCATGGGAGGCACGAAAGGAAAAGTCTTAAGAGAGAATGAAGGTTTAAATGATTTAAAAAAAACCCAAAATATGCAAAACAATAAAAGTATTACTGATCTGTATCTACCCAAAAGAATGTAGTAACAAATAACAAAGTGAATTTTTTTTAACAAACCAAGACAACTTACAAAGAAATAGAAATACCTTTCATTATATTTTGAAAACAAAAAGATATATTTAGTAAATATAAAAGGACAAAAATTTTAACATCTTACAGTTCTGGGCCATAATGCAATAAAATTAGAAATAACAGAAATAGGGAATTTAAAGATGCTCAACTCTTTGAAAATGTTAAAATATTCTTTTAAATGAATTAATGCCTGGATCAGGGTGCAAATCCAAAACACAACTGCAGTGCCTATAAATACACGCGCTTGCAAATATAGCATGCCTGGATAGATGCAGTGGCGATCAGAGAGCTCTCTGACCCAGAAGCTCCTGTAGTAACCAGGTTATGTTCATCCTCCTAACTCTGCCCTGGAGTCATTTAACATCATCTCATTACAAGTGGGAGCCACAGTGAAGGCAGTACTAGGAACTATAACTATTACAGGTACCTGAAAAGTAGGACTCCCTCCTGCTGAGCCTGACCTTGACTTCAGGATCCTTTCCAGCCAAGGCTCCAGGCAACCACCACCAATGGGTCTGTGTTGTGTACAAACTCAAAACTGCCCTCCAACAGCAGGCAGCCTGGAAACTGGCACCAGCAGCTGCCATGGAAAAGAAATGATGGCCCTCAGAAGAATACGTGACCCGCCTCGCATGAGGACTCAGGGTCCCATGAGTTCTGGTCGGGCCTCAACTTCAAATCTGCCTCATCCCCAAAACATTCCTGATCCTTGGGACACCTGGGTGGCTCAGATGGTTGAGCATCTGCCTTCAGCTCAGGTCATGATCCCAGGGGTCTGGGATTGAGCCCTGCATCAGGCTCCCTGCTGAGTGGGAAGTCTGCTTCTCCCTCTCCCTCTGCTATTCCCTCCGCTTGTGCTCTCTGGCTCTCTCTGTCAGATAAATAAATAAAGTTTTTAAAAAACAAAAAAAATTCCTGATCCTCACCCTAGCTGTACCTAGTGTCTCTCCCCCTCTTCCAAAATACCCCTGCAATTCTTTCTCTGTAACTCCCTTGCAGGAAAAAGGGAAAATGCTATTTGTGGGGAACGGTCAAGTGCCAAGCACTATGATAATCAAGAAAGCCTATGCCAAAGGTTTGCACCTCAACCTAGAGGACATGCCAAAAAAGAGCTTTCAATCAAGAACCCTTCCAAAACTCTTCAGTGACCTCATCAAGCAGTGTGACTCTGGAAAAAGCTCAAATCTCACCCTAAATGAGATGCCTATTCCCAGTGCCTGAGAGGACAGAGGCCCAGAGCACACTTGTGGCAGATCCCCTGGGCAGAGGTATGACCCAGCCGTTCAGGGGTGAGTGGGTGTCCTCGGGCAAGTTCTAATTAACTCGTACCTGAATAAAAAGGATGGGATAGGGAAAGGGGCTCTTGAGTCTAGTAAGTGAATTTTAAGTATACAAGAATTCATCTGGAAGCCATCACCCTACATTTGCTCTCTAGCTCATAAGACGAGGCTCTTCGACATGAGGCAGAAGAGAGTGAAGGCCACCCTGCTAGGCACCACCCTAGATCTGTTTAGATTTGGATCAGTCTCTAACACCAGGGGGGCCCACTTGTGTGCTAAAGGACCTACAAGGCACTATCCCTGCAGCTAAACAGGGCTCCAGAAAACCTTAGTGTTTCCAGCACTCTGGACAGCTTCATCTTTTTTCCTAACATTTTTTGAGGTAGAGTTTGTACTCAGGACTAATGCAGAGAAGGATTTGGGGAACTGCAGACAGGTTAATTCACCCAGAGCTCTGAAGATTACTTCACAAGTGGTTGGTTGTCTCATCTCTTATCCTTTAATTCAGAGACACAGTGTAACAACCTTGAAAGGATGTCAAAACCAGGACTGCGGAGGCCCCAGGCCTGAGTCACGGGAGGCCATAGAGCCGGGGTTCAAAGCACAAGCTCCTGATACAAGCTTTGCCACTCACCAGCACCGTGATTGGACAAAGTGCTTAACCCCACTCAACATTCATTTCCTAGTGTGTTCAATGGGCACTTGTACCTAAAAGGAATTGAAATGGTCTAGAAATTCTGGGGCTTGTTATTTGTTGGTGTTAGTATCACTACTATCAAACCTGCCCAAGGGACTGACAACCCTGTGTTCTCTAAGACAAACATGAGTGACAACCAGTTGAATCAATAATCACCTCCCACAATCCAGCTTTAAAAGCAACTCAGAAGGGCGCCTGGGTGGCTCAGTCGGTTAAGCGTCTGCCTTCGGCTCGGGTCATGATCCCAGGGTCCTGGGAGTGAGTCCCGCATCGGGCTCCTTGCTCAGCAGGGAGTCTGCTTCTCCCTCTCCCTCTGCCTCTCCCCCTGCTTGTTCTCTCTCTGTCTCTCTCGCAAATGAATAAATAAAAATCTTAAAAAAAAAAAAGCAACTCAGAAAATGGATGTTAAATGCCTCCCCATTAAATGTTCCTTTATTATGTTTATTTCTACAGCAGTATCTCCCCTCCCTGACAAACATGGAGGAAGAGACAGAAGAGCAGGAGGGAAGAAGTGCCCCAGGACAACAGTCCAGTCTCTGAAGATTCATCCAGCTTGGGACAAAGGGCCAGCCTCTCTACTTATCTCTCCGTTGGCTCCCAACCAGCCTTTAAGCTCACCAGCATTTTGGATTCAATGCGTTTGAATGCTGTGGAAGTGCAGGTACTCCCTTGATTTGAATCCCATGCAGAGCACCTTGGCAGTCCGCACCTGCTATCCTCCCCTGCACGCAGGCCGCGGCTCCCCTGCGCACGCGCCGTAAGCTCCTTGCACCACTGCCGTACCCGCAGCTGTCGCCTCAGCCCTGGCTCAGCTCCCACACCTGTCGCTGGGCTCTGTGGAACTCAGGATCTTCTTGCTCCCTCTTTAAAAGCAGTCTTTGGTTTTCTCCCTGCCTCAGCTATCCACCATGTGAGCTTTCGCTGGCTTCACTGTGTTTGAAGGGCCACACCAGTTCTTTCTGGGCAGCCTGAAACACGGGTATCCATCTGAGTAGGAAGTTGAAGAAGCTCCGGACAGTCCCCTGTCAGCCCTGGCTGTTGCCAAAGGGAGAGGCTGGGGTCCCATCACCGGGCCACCCAGGATGGAGGGAGTTTCCGTTGTAGGATAAACCCCGAGGGCAGATGGTTCCATGTGGGGCTCTACCACATGGATGGTAGATGCTGTGGGTAGAGGGGAGGCCCCAGGGCCACGTTGGGGACTATGCTGGGGAATGGGGGGGTCCTTGTCTCCAGGGTTGGTGGGCGACTGGCAGACACTTTGGCTGGGCTGCTGGCCTTCCACTGACTCCCAGGCCGCCCCAGGCCACCGACTTTCTGAGTTACAGAATACAGCAAAGGTGGGAATGATGGGCTCACCAAAACCGCATTTCTTTGCGTTGGCAGAGACCCTGGGCTGAAGCGTGCAGGATGGGGAAGGACAGCAGCTGTTGGTAGGATCAGCTGAAGGCAGGGGCTTCACAGCAGTGGTCCACCCCTCCACCTTGGGGCTCTTGCAGCCTAGGATCAGGTAGTTGGCCATCACGTCGTCATAACTCCAGCCCATCGGCAGGTCCTGGATCTGGTGCCACCCGTAGCCCATGGATAATATCACCCCAGTTCTGCCAGGGGTCCTTGTAGCCCAGGGGGTGGCTGGATGTAGGGCTTTAGTTCCTCTTCATGGACCATGTTCATCCAGGGGTCCTTCATGGTTTCCTCTAAAGCGCTTCTCTCACTGGGATTGAGGGTCAGGAATTTCTCTAGTAGGTTTTCACACTCCACAGACATATAAAGGGGAATGCAGTATATTCCGCTCAGTACCCACTCCCACAGCTCCCGAAGTCCTGTAAAGGCAGGCATCTGCTGGTCACTGGACAGTCATTGTATAGAGGATGGCCCCAGGCTCCACACGGCCACTGCGAGGCTGTTGTACTTTTGGCATAAGGGGAACTACCACAGAAGGTGTTTAGCTTATGGCCGACAGTGAACTCATTGCTGAAGCCAAAGTCTACAACCTTGATGTTCAGGTCAGCTTCCAAAAGTAGGTTCTCTGGCTTTAGGTCCCTGGGGACGATACCCTCCTGGTGGTGGTACTACACAGTCAACACTATCTGGCAGAATCTGCCTCCGGGGCTGCTCCTTTCTCATGCAGGCATGGTCCACATGGTCCAGTGGGTGATCAAGTGCCTATAGTGTACTCTGTGACCAGGTAGAGTGTTTCCGTGGTGTCAGTCACCTCGAGTGGTTTCATGACTCGAGGGTCGTGATTCAGGGCCTCCGGGCTCTGGACTTCAAGGAATAGTCTGTGGAGGCTGGAGGAGCTCTGCTGGCTCTTGTTAATGACCTTCATGGACGCTTCTGTCGCACTTAGGTTGTGCCAGACCGACCTCACTTCGGCAAAGCCGCCCTGGCCAAAGGTCTTGAGGAGCCAGTGGTTGTCAATGTGGATCTCCTGGTCGCAGGCATGGCTGTGAGGTCCCGCAGCTCAGCAACTTACAGCTAGCAATACTAACTAGGAGTGCCCCCTAACAGTACTAACAAACTGCATAAAGATGAGAAAAAAAGAAACAGAAAGAGAACAGAGAGGAAAAAAGCTAACTGTGGTCCAAAGTCCCTCAGCTCACCAAACACCAGCTCACTGGCCTAAAAGAACTAAAAAATGTAGGCCTGGCCAAGGGCTTATACAGAGAGGTACTTAGGATTCTCTCTTGATGGCTCTTCTTGAAGTCGGTGCAAGAAATGGACCTGTTAAGACCGGGGATAATTCACAATGGTCTTCTCACTTGGGTCTCAGGAACCCTTTACTCTAAATAAAGGGGGAGGGGAACACCCCCAAAGGCCTTTTTGTTTGTGTGGCTCATAGTGATTGATATTTACCTTACTAAAAATTAAGGATGCTTTGGTGGCCTTTTCATGTCTAGTTTGGAAATCTGTAATAATTTTTGGTGTTTAAAGAAAGCCATGATGTCTATACTTCAAATAATTCAGTTCCTTTCTCTTAAAACTCTGGCTGATCTGTGTCAACATGATACCACAGTTTAACTGGCTCCACAATAGCCATTGACGAAGACTGTCCTTGACTAAACTTTAGTCATTCTCCTCTAGGCCTGGACCTTGTAGTCTGTCCTTGGCTATCCTGCACCACCCAGTTGTAGCAAGAATCTTGTCAAGTCGGTTTAGAGAGAACTCCCCACCCTCAACATCTGATAATATTCTTCATCTCCCCCCTTTGGTATCTGTGAGAAAATAAAACATATATATTGGTGTCTGCCCCCGGTTCCTGGCACAGGCTCCTGAAACCCTTAAATTTCCCAAGTGTTCAGAGCACTAGGAGCATCTCTTGTTCTAATATTTCATCTTCAACCCCAGCTCCTGACACAGGACTCCTAAATCCCTTGGAATTTCCTGGGTGGTAAGAATGTCTTGTTCTAATGAGGCAACTCTGGAGGGGCTCCTGGATGACTCCTGGACAGAGACTGTCATCGGAAAGGCCAAACCATGATTAGAGCTGGAATATTCATGTCCATACCACTGCCCCCCACCAATCCTCAAGAGAGGGGAAAGGGGCTGGAAATGGAGTTAATGATCTACATGAGGAAGCCTCCATAAAAATCCCAATATTAACGGGGTTCAGAGACTCTCCACATGGATGAACGCATCCACATTGGGAGGGTAATGCACCCCAACTCCATAGGGACAGAAGCTCCTATGTTCAGGACCCTCCCAGACCTCGCCCAGTGTATCTCTTCATCTAACAGGTCACGTATCCTTTATCACATCCTTTAATAAAATGGTAAACGGAAGTGTTTCCTGAGCCCTGTGAGCCACTCTAGCAAATGAATTGAACCTAAGGAAGGGGTTGTTGGAACTTCCACTCTAGAGCTGATCAGTCAGAAGCACAGGTAATAACCTGGACTTGGATTGGCATCTGCAGTGGGGGAGGGGGGGCTGCTTTGTGGGTCTGAACCTTAACCTGTGGAACCTGATGCTATCTCTGGACAGATAGTGTCAGAACTGTGTTGAATTGTAGGACACCCCACACTTTTGGTGACCAGAAGTGAAGTGTTTTGTGTGAGTAGTAAGGGAGACTCACAGGAGAAAGACTCAGGGGTGGAACGACCGTGGCTTTTCCTTTGTACAGCATCTGACCACCCTGGCCTGCCTTCAGCAAGAATCCTGCCAGGTCTGTTTAACTAGAATCTTTCTATTCCTGAGGTTTCCTCTTAGTAATTTTCCATCCCCTAACCCTGACCCTCCTCTTTGGCTATAAGTCCTCATTTTGTGCTGTCCTAGGGATGGGGCGCAGTTCTATACTGAGGGCTTTTTCCCCTGTTGCAATAGTTTCTGAATAAAGCCTGCTTTTATTGCATTAACTACTACTGTCCAGCTCTGGTTCTTCTTTTTTCTTTTTATTTTTTTTTCTTCCAAATTGGTTTTTCTTTAACACTGTAGGGAAATATTCTGTTGCATATGATGCAATAAGGTATGTTATCAACTTCTGTAAAGCTGAGGGGAAGATAGCTTTCATCCTATTTTTATTTCTTATTTCCAAATTTTGCCCAGAGTCTTTGGAGTAGATTTCTCCCTTCCATGAGCCAGAGAACTTGCTATGTCCATTGCAGTATCTTTAAATTATAGGTTGCAGGGCGCCTGGGTGGCTCAGTCATTAAGCGTCTGCCTTCGGCTCAGGTCATGATCCCAGGGTCCTGGGATCGAGCCCCGCATCGGGCTCCCTGCTCAGCGGGAAGCCTGCTTCTCCCTCTCCCACTCCCCCCGCTTGTGTTCCCTCTCTCGCTGTGTCTCTCTCTGTCAAATAAATAAGTAAATCAATCTTCAAAAACAATAAAAATAAAAATAAAAAAATAAATTAGAGGTTGCAGCTGTGGGTCATGAAAGCAAGTCTTCTTTATTTTTTTAAGCCCACAGAGCCATCATGCTCCATGTCCATATCATTCAGCATGGGCCTGGGGATCCAAGTATGGGCTTGGCATCAAGATGTGAGGGGAGGGAGAAGTCCATTTATTCCTTCTCTAACACTCTTCCTTTCTTCATGTAGATTGGAGTTTCTTACCTATATAATTTTCCTTCTCTCTGAAGAACTTCTTTTAACATTTCTTGACAGGCAGATCTACAAAATCCTCAAATTTTGTTTGTCCAAGAGAGTATTTTTCCTTCATTTTTTTTTGAAGGATATTTTGCTGGACACAGAATTCTAGATTGGTGGGTTTCTGCAGAGAAGTCTAGTGAACATCTTATCTTTGTTTCTCTATAAATAAGGTGTATTTGCTCCACCTGGCTTCTTGCAATTCAAGATCTTCTCTGTGTCTTTGATTTTTCTGCAGTTTAAATATGATATGCCTAAGTGTAGACTTTTTTTGGTATTTGCTTATGATTCTTTGAGCTTCCTGGTTGTAGTTTGGTGTCTGTCATTCATTTTGGAAAATTCTCAGCCATTATTACTTCATATATTCCTTCTTTCTTGTCCTTTTGTATTACAAGTATGATTACACTTTTATAATTGTCCTACAGTTCTTCGATATTCTGTTTCATTCTTTTTTCTCTTTGCTTTTCGGTTTGGGGAGTTTCTAGTGACATATCTTCAAGCTCATGGATTCTTTTTTTTTTTAGATTTTATTTATTTAT
Source organism: Zalophus californianus (assembly GCF_009762305.2). NCBI lineage: Eukaryota > Metazoa > Chordata > Mammalia > Carnivora > Otariidae > Zalophus > Zalophus californianus. The sequence goes on along the minus strand of NC_045595.1, from coordinate 14,848,476 downwards.
TTGATAGAGAGAGACACAGCAAGAGAGGGAACACTAGCAGAAGGAGTGGGAGAGGGAGAAGCAGGCTTCCCGCTGAGCGGGGAACCCGATGTGGGACTCGATCCCAGGACTCTGGGACCATGACCTGAGCTGAAGGCCGACGCCTAACGACTGAGCCACCCAGGCACCCTCAAGCTCAGGGATTCTTTTCTCAACTGTGTCCAGTCTACTGATGAGCCCATCAAAGACATTATTTCTTTTAGTGTTTTTTGTTTCTAGCACTTCCTTCTGATCTTAGAGTTTCCTTCTCTCTCTTACATTACCCATATGATCTCCCATGTTGTCCACTTTTTCCATTAGAGCCCTTAGCATAGTAGATCATAGTTATTTTAAGTTCGTGGTCTGATAATTCTAAAATTTCTGCCATATTGAGCCTGGTTCCGATGCTTTCTCTGTGTCTTCAAGCTATAGGTTTTTGCCTTTTAGTATGCCTTGTAGTTTTTGTTGAAAGCTGAATGTGATGTACCAGGTAAGAGGACCTGAGGTAAATATGCCTTTAGTGTGAGGTTCTATGTTTATCTGTGTAGAAGTTATATTTACCGTCTGCTGAAGCTTAGGTGTTAGAGGCTAAAATTTCCTCTGGTGTCCTTGTATTTTTCCCCCCACTATTGTCTTTGGGTTTTCCTAGAGACTTCTTCTGAAATAAAGTCAGAGGCTTGCAGTTCTTTCCATTGTAATCCCCTGTTATTGTTCAGGAGCTATACATAACAATGTGGTGGGGAGGTGTGGAGGGGGGAGAGGTGTCCCCTAGTCCTATCGTAAAGCCAGTTAACTTTTAGCGAGCCAGTGCTTCAGGCTGAGACCTTTACAACTGCTTCTTGGCCACTCCCCACCCTCTGCCTGGGTGAAACTGGAAGGCTACAGGGAACTGGAGTTGGTTATTTCCCATTCCCCATGTCTGTGAGGGTCTGGAAAAACCCAGAATGGTTAGACTTTGGTAGAATAGTTTCCTCGAGGGCAGGGTTTTGTTAAGGGAACAGAATACTCTGGGCATATTTCAAAGTGGTTACTTTTCCCTTCCTTTGAGGGAAGCAGGCAGTTTTTCTCCGATCTTCAGGGAGAATCTGAAAGGGCTCCTGGAGGTAAGCTCATGAAAGTGTAGGACCCACCCCTTTAATTTTTAACTCTCAAGCTTGTGCACAGGGAGCCTCTGTCATGCTAAATTGCTATGTTCACTGTTAGATCTAGCATATGATGTCAAACACAGTGCACTCCCTCTTACAGCAAATGAGTTCTCATTGCACCACATCTGCACAAACACTTGGTGTTGGCAGTCTTTTTAATCTTAGGTATTCTGGAGGATGTGGAGTAGTATCTCATTGTGATTTTAATTCAAATGTACATGATTATTAAGGAAGTTGAACTCGGGCGCCTGCGTGGCTCAGTTCTTAAGCGACTGCCTTTGGCTCAGGTCATGATCCTGGGGTCCTGGGATCGAGTCCCACATCGGGCTCCCCTTGCTCTGCAGAGAGCCTGCTTCTCTCTCTGCCTCTGCCTGCCACTCCCCCTGCTTGTGCTCTCTCTGTCAAATAAAGAAATAAAATCTTTAAAATAAGAAGAAAAAAAAGGAAGTTGAACTCACTTTGATATCCTTTTTGGTAAATTACACGTTCAGGTCTTCTACCCATTTTTCTATTAGATTGTCTTTTTCTTATTGACTTACAGGAATTACTTACATATTCTGAATGTGAGCCCTCTATCAGTTATATGTGTTATATATATCTGTTCTCTTGACTTTACTCTTCACTCTCTCTTTTTTTTTTAAGATTTTATTTATTTGATATAGTGAGAGAGCATAAGCAGGAAGAGCAGCAGAGGGAGAAGCAGGCTCCCTGCTGAGCAAGGAGCCCAATGCAGGACCCAATCCCAGGACCCTGGGATCCTGACCTGAGCCGAAGGCAGATGCTTAATGACTGAACCACGCAGGCATCCCTACTCTTCACTCTCTTAATGGTGTCTTTTGATAGGCACATATTCTTAATTTGAATGTAGTTCAGTTTATCAAGCTCTTCCTTTATAGCTGTTGCTTTTTGTGATCTGTTTAAGAAATCTTTCCCTAACTAGGGGCACCTGGCTGGCTCCGTTGGAAGACCATGCAACTCTTGATCTCAGGGTCGTGAGTTCAAGCCCCACATTGGGTGTAGAGATTACTTTAAAAAATAAATTTAAAAAAAAAGAAATTTCAAAAACCTTTCCCTAACTCCAGATCATAAAAATAATTTATTAAAGATTATTTTTCAACATTCATGTTTAAATGTACATTTCTCTTGCAATTGATTTTTGTGAATGGTATGTGATAGTTTTAAGATTTAGGGCATCAGGCGCAACTGAGTGGCTCAGTCGGTTAAGCATCTGCTCTCGGCTCAGGTCGTGATCCCAGAGTCCTGGGATTGAGCCCCACATCGGGCTCCCTGCTCAGTGGGTAGCCTGCTTCTCCCTCTCCCACTCCCCCTGCTTGTGTTCCTCTCTCACTGTCTCTCTCTCTGTCGATTAAATAAATAAAATCTTTTTTTAAGTCTTCTGATTTTTTTTTTTATTACTCAAAAAAGCTTCCTTTTTTTATTTAGCTTTCTGACTCTGTGCTTGGGCCTTCAACACTTTCACAACGATTTTCTGCTCCTCGATAAGGAAAGCACGCTTGATCCTGTCACAAACACACTTAGCACACATGGAACCACCATAGGCCCTGCTGACGTGTTTTTTCGTTTTAGACAACCTCATAAGGACTTTAGGTCTCACAGCACGAACTCCTTGAAGTCAGCCTGGCCACACGCCACATGCAGATTTTGGTGCTTTCCCAACCTACTTGGTATAAAGGTAAACGATTCTATTACCAGGGGTTCGGGACAGCCTAGTTTTGTTAGAGGCTGTATTATAGGACAGCCTACGACAGTAGGTCAAACGCTGGACCATTCTGAATGCCTATGGATGCCGTCCCCGGAATAGCTAAATAAATAAAATCTTTTAAAATTTTTTTAATTAAATTAAAAAATTAAAAAAAATTTAGGGCATCTGGGTGGCTCAGTTGGTTAAGCGACTGCCTTCAGCTTAGGTCATGATCCCAGGGTCCCCTGCATCAGGCTCCCTGCTCAGTGGAGAGCCTGCTTCTCCCTCTCCCTTTGCCTGCAGCTCTGCCTGCTTGTGCTCTCTCTGTATCTCTCTATCAAATAAATAAAATCTTTAAAACAATTTTTTAAAAAAATGATAGTTTTAAGATTTGCTTTTAGGGGCACCTGGGTGGCTCAGTTGCTTAAGCATCCAACTGTTGATTTTGGCTCAGGTCATGATCTCAGGGTTGTGAGACTGAGCCCCATGTTGGGCTCCACACTGGGCATGCAGCCTGCTTAGGATTCTCTCTCTCTCTCCCTCTCCCTCTCTGCTCCTTCCCCCCCACACCACCATCCTGCTTCCACTGTCTCTCAAAATAAATAAATAAATAAATAAATAAATAAAAAGATTTGCCTTTCTATATGGCTATCCAATTAACCTAGCACCATTAATTTTTAAAATGCATTTCATCAGTAATTTACAGTACTTTTGTCATAGCTCACATGTCCCATATGTGTTGGTCTATTTTGGGGTGTGATCTTTTCCATTGTTCTATTTTCTAGTCTTGTTTCAAGATCACTCCTTTAACCTTTATAGTTTTTTATTAAGTTTTTGAATTTATAGAATTGTCTCCCTTATTTAGTTCTTTAACAATGTCTTGGCTCTTCATGGCCCTTTATATCTCATATGCATTTTAGAATTAGATTTTCAATTTCCATTTTCAAAACTGTGCTGGAATTTTGTTTAGTGTAAATTTCTTTTTATATTTTTTAAAGTTTTTATTTAAGTAATCTCTACACCCAGCGTGGGGTGGGAACTCATGACCCTGAGACCAAGAGTCACGTGCTCTTCCAGCTGAGCCAGCCAGATGCCCCATATTTAGTGTAAATTTTTAATTTTCTTTATATTCACAATGGTCCTTTAATCTTTGTGTGGTTTTTATTATTATGGTGAGGTTTTGTAGGTGATGATAGCAGTATTGCTAACAGAAATCAGGAGCAGTATTTCATATAATCTTTTAAAAGTTTAACATCTGCAAGAAAAAAGACCTTTTAGTTAATTTTTTTAAAGATTTTATTTATTTATTTGAGAGAGAGGGAATGAGAGCCAGAGACCACGAGAGGGAAGAGCGTCAGAGGGAGAAGCAGACTCCCCGCTGAGCAGGGAGCCCGACGCGGGACTCGATCCCGGGACTTCAGGATCATGACCCGAGCCAAAGGCAGTCGCCTAACCAACTGAGCCACCCAGGCGCCCTAGTTAATGTTTATAACTAGTCATTAAAACACATCTGTTAGCATAACCAGTCAAGATTGGTGGGTCATTTTGGCATTTGATGGAAATCTCCAAGTCCTGGGAGGGACAGATGGAGTGCTTGACTATTTCTGCAGAAGCAAACTATGGCAGGTTTTTCAAAACTCCCAGGGATCTATAGATACCTTCTCAGTGAGCCTAAATTTATCAAAAATATTTTTAAATGTTTTATTTTCGGGGATAATCTTTTTAAAAAAAAATGAGATAAGCTTATTCTGTAGTTCCCCTTGCTTATTTTTGCTTTTCTTGCCTGTGCTTTTCGTGTCAGATCCAAAAAGTTTATTGCCAAGACCAATCAATGTCAAGGAGCTTCCTCCCTATGTCTTCTTCTAGGAATTTTATAGTTTCATGTCTTACACTGAAGTCTTTAATCAGTCTCAAGTTAATTTTTGTATGGTGTAAGATAAGGGCTCAATTTCCTTCTTTTGCTTGTGGATACCTAGTTTTTAATAGTCTACTAAAGAGACTATCCTTTCCTTATTGTGTATTCTTGGTGCCCTTGTCAAAGGTTAGTTGACCATATATGCATGGGTTATTTCTTGGCTCTCCAGTAGGTTCAAGATAAGTGTATTCTGCGCCTTCTACATGACACTTATTTTTATAACCAAGTCATGTTATTTCTGTGCCCAAAATCACAATAAGGAAATCCAGATATATAAATTTCTTGATGTTTCCATATCAGGAGTCTCAGATTCACCAGAAACCTGTAAGCCTCACTTCACCTGGTTGATTAAAACAACTAGATGATGGCTTTAAGTTGCCCAGGGTTTTATGTATCAGTAAGCTATAGAGTCACCTACCAGACTTGAGTAACAGTTGGCATTATTATGTTTAAGATAGATGACCACAATAAAAGTAAATATACCTTTAGGAAAATCTGTTCCTATTTTACAAATTTACTAGTATGACAACTACTTTAATTTCATTTCATAAAAAGTATATTATTCTGAGACTAAATACAACAACCATTCTACCCAAGCAGGCATGAAGCAGCCCAGACACTCACTTTACCTGCGGGTCAGTCAGCGTCCAAGGTTGAACTATCCATCAGTCATCTGAGCAGAAGGGTGGCTTCTAGGCAAATCTGCGTGCTGGTTCATTCCCAGAGAGACAGGAGGTCAGAATCATCTTTCTCACAGTAAACTGCCCCATGGCCCAGTATCCTGGGGTGCTCACCTTCACTGTTGGGGATTACAGTACTCTAAAGTTGAGAGTCAGGATGGGGGTGAGCTGCTATCAGAAAGCTGTACCAGGGCTATCTGTGAATGACTTTCTTTTAGGCCCCACATGGGCTGGTTAGGGCTCTTGCTGTTCTTTTCTTTCTCTTCCTTAGCTATACTGGAAGAATCTAACACATTAAACTAAGATCTCTTATACTCTCATACTCTAGAATTACACTGAACACAGTAAACACTCATTAATTCACACTCCTTGACCCACACTCCTAATTATTCCACTTGAACTAAACTGAAGTTTATTTTGCTCAGCAAAATTTTGTTATGGATATCTGAAATTGAAAAGAGAGGGGGCAGGGGCACCAGGCTGGCTCAGTCAGTGGAGCATGTAACTCTTGATCTCAGGGTTGTAGATTCCAGCCCCATATTGTGTGTAGAGATTACATACATACATACATACATACACACATACATAAAATATTTTTTAAAAAAGAGCAGAGGAATTATTGAAAGTATGGAAGTGAACAAGCTGTTAATTTAATATATTCATTTAAAATTATTTAAAAATTATTACCCAAGGAACTTCAGTTAGGATGAATAAATATTGTTAATCTTTATGTTTTTTCAAGAAATATTAACTGATCACAGAAGCATGGAATCTATCAAATATGACATAGTACTGTGTATTAACTTAAAAAAATAAAAGTACAGCCTAAGAAATGCCTGGAGTGTTGTTTTGCCACCTACCAAATATATATGTACACACACAGGCCAATATCTCTGATGAATATAGATGCAAAAATCTCAACAAAATATTAGCAAACCAAATTGAGCAGCACATTAAAAGGATCATTCACCATGATCAGATGGGATTTTTCCCTGGGATGCAAGGATGGTTCAACACACACAAATCAATAAATATGATACACCACATTAGTAGGAGGGAAGACAAAAATTACGTGATTATCTCAACAGATGCAAAAAAAGCATTTGACAAAATTCAACATTTTTGCATGATAGAAAACCCTCAAATTGGGTATAGAAGGAATACACCTCAACATAATAAAGGCTATATATGAGAAATATACAGCCAACATCATACTCAATGGTGAAAGATTGAAAGCTTTCCTTCTAAAATCAGGAACAAGAATGCCCACTCTCACCACTCCTTTTCAGCATAGCACTGGAAGCCCTACTCAGGCAAGAAGAAACAAAAGGCATCCAAATCAGAAAGGAATAAGTAAAATTGTCTGTGTTTATTGATGATATGATCTTTTACATAAAAAATCCTAAAGACTGTCAAAAAACTTAAAATTAAACTCAGAAAAGTTTTAAAATACAAAGCATACTAAATCCAGTTGCATTTCTGTACACCAAAAATGAATTATCTGAAAAAGAAAGACAGCATCTACAACAGCATTAAAGACACTAAAATACCTGGGAATGAATGTAACCAAGGAAGTGAAAGCTCTATGAATTGAAAACTAGATTTTGATGAAATTGAAGTCACAGAAAAATGGAAAGATAGCCCATGTTCGTGGATCAGAAAAATTAATATTGTTAAAATGTCTACACTTCCCAAAGCCACATAGAGATTCGATGCAATATCTATCAAAATTGCAATGCCATTTTTCACAGAAATAGAAAAAATGATCTTAAGATTAGTGTGAAACTAGAAAAGTCCCTGGATAGCCAAAGCAATCCTAAGAAAGGACGAAGCAGAAGGCATCACACTTCCTGATTTCAAACTGTGTTACAAAATGATAGTAATCAAAACAGTATGATACTGGCATAAAAACAAATAGAGGGCACCTGGGTGGCTCAGTCATTGAGCATCTGCCTTCAGCTCGGGTCGTGATCCCAGGGTCCTGGAATTAAGCCCCACATCGGTCTCCCTGCTCAGCAGGAAGCCTGCTTCTCCCTCTCCTGCTCCCCCTGCTTGTGTTCCCTCTCTCTGTCAAATAAATAAAATCTTTGAAAACAACAACAACAACAAAAACAAACAAGTAGACCAATGGAGGGGTGCCTGGGTAGTTCAATCGGTTAAACATCTGCCTTCGGCTCATGTCATGATCTCAGGGTCCTGGAATGGAGCCCCACCTCAGGCTCCCTGCTCAGTGGGAAGTCTGCTTCTCCCTCTCCCTCTACCCCTCCCTCTGGTCGTGCTCTCCCTTGCCCCCCCCCTTCAAATAAATAAGATCTTTAAAAAAAAAAATAGACCAATGGGTCAGAAACAAGAGCCCAGAAATAAACCCCCACATATACAGTCAGCTAATATTTGTCAAGGCAGCCAACAATTGTCAAGTTGGAAAGGATAGTCTCTTCAATAAATGGTGCTGGGACCAACTGGATATCCACATGGAAAAGAGTAAAGTTGGACCCCTGTCTTACACCACTCACAAAATTAACTCAAAATGGACTAAGGATTTAACAAGACATGAAACCATAAAGATTCCAGAAGAACACATAGGAAATAATTTCCTCAACATTGGTCTTGGCCATGATTTTTTGGATATGACATCAAGAGCACAATCAACAAAAGCAAAAACGAACAAGGGGGACTATACCAAACCAAAATGTTCTGCACAACAAAAGAAATAACAAAAGGAAAAGGCAATCCATGGAATGGGAGGAAATATTTGCAAACTATATATATGTGGGGGGAGGTTAATACCCAACATATGTAAAGAACTCATACAGCTCAAGAGCAAATATATCCAATTAAAAAATGGGCAGAGGGGCGCCTGGGTGGCTCAGTTGGTTGAGCGACTGCTTTTGGCTCAGGTCATGATCCTGGAGTCTCAGGATCGAGTCCCGCATCAGCTCCCTGCTCAGCGGGGAGTCTGCTTCTCCCTCTGACACTTCCCCCTCTCGTGTGCTCTCTCTCTCTTTCTCTCTCTCTCAAATAAATAATAAATAAAATCTTTAAAAAAATGGTCAGAGAACTTGAAGAGACATTTTACCAAAGAAGATATACAGATGGCCAACAGATGTTCAACATCACTAATCGTCAGGGAAATGCAACTCAAAACCACAGTGAGATATCACCTCACACCTGTTAGAGTAACTATTATAAAAAAAGACATAACAAATGCTGGCAAGGGTGTAGCGAAAATGGAACCCTTGTGCACTGTAGGTGAGAATGTGAATTGATACACCCACTATGGAAAGCTGTTTGAAGTCTCCTCAAATAAAATTGAAAATAGAACCACCAGCAATCCCATTTCCGGGTATATATCCAAAGGAAATGAAAACACTATCTCAAAGAAATAGCTACACCCATGTTAATTGCAGCATTATTCACAATAGCCAAGACATGGAAACAACTTAAGTGTCCATCAACAAATAAATGGATAAAGAAAATGTGATATATACAACTAACTAAAATGTGAGATTATTCATATACATATATATGTATGTATTAGATACATAAGTTTTAGAATAGTAGTCATAAAGAAGAAGGAAATCCTGCTTTTTGTGGCAACATGGATGTACCTTTAGACCTCGAGGGCATTATGCTAAGTGAAATAAGGCAGATAAAGACAAATACTGTATGATCTCACTTATGTGTGGAATCTAAAAACATGAACTGGAGAGAGTAGAATGATGGTTGCCAGTGGCTGAGTGGTGGGAGAAATGGAGATGATGTTGGTCAGAGTACAAACTTTCAGTTACAAGATGAATAAGTTCTGGGAATCTAATGTACAGCATAGTGATATAATTAACAATATTGTATACTTGAAAGTTGCTATGAGAGCAGAGCTTTAATGTTCTCACCATAACTACAACAATAAAAAATGGTGAGGTAAAGGGGTGTTAACTAACTATATTTTGGTAAGCACGTTGCACTATATACATGTATCAAATAATCACATTATACACCTGAAATTTACACAATGATACATGTCAATTATTTCTCAGTAAAGCTGAAAATTAATTAGAAGTCACCATGTCATTAATAAACAACCTGCACAGAGATGTTTATAGCAGCTTTATAATTCAAAACTTGGAAGAACCAAGATGTACATGAATGGGTAAACTGGTGTACATCCAGATAATGGAATATTATGCAGCATTAAAAAGAAATCAGATATGAAGCCATAAAAGGATATGGAGGAACCATAAATTCGTATTACTAAGTGAAAGAAGCCAATCTGAAAAGGGTACCTACTGTATGATTCCAATTATATGATATTCTGGAAAAGGCAAAACTATGGAGACACTAAAAAGATCAGTGGTTCCCAGGAGCTGAGGGGAGGAGGGATAAATAGGCAGATCACAGTGGACTTGTAGGGCAGTGAAACTACTCTGTACTGTAATGATGGATGAATTCATTCTGTATTTGTCCAAACCAATAAAATGTACAATACCAAGAGTGAACCCTAAGGTGAACTATAGGCAATGGGTTTATTGGTAATAATGGTGAGAGATGTTGATAATCAGGCTGCTATATATGTATGGTGGCAGGGGATGTATAGAAAATCGCTGTACTCTTTTCTCAATTTGCCTGACCCTAAAACTGCTCTAATAAAAGAGTTGTTTTTTTTTTTAAGTTGGCCTGCCATAAAATCAGTTTCAAAGTGTGACAAAAGAAAAAGTCCTCTAATTTGGAAATACATTGAAGATTAGAATGGAGAAAACAATTACAGTAAAGCAGAAATTTACATGCTGTTTCTCCAAAACATTTTGATGATCTTTGAAGAGGCCATGGGAGCCCAGACACGGATGAAGCAACTGCCCCTAAAAATTCATACAGAAAAAAAACCTCATTTTTTTAAAAAGATTTTATTTATTTGACAGAGACAGAGATCAGAGATAGCGAGAGAAGGAACACAAGCAGCAGGAGTGGGAGCGGGAGAAGCAGGCTTCCCTCGGAGCAGGGAGCCCTATGTGGGACTCCATCCCAGGACCCCGGGATCATGACCCGAGCCAAAGGCAGACGCCTAACAACTGAGCCACTCAGGCACCCCAAGACTCATTTTTTGAAATAAGATTGCTTCAGAATTCAAAACGTCATCAGAAATGGGCAAATTAAACAGGATATTCTGTTTCTTTCTGAATAAACTATTTGGAATCTAACTTCAATTTCACAATTTCAAATTACCTATGTGTTTAAAAACAATTGTCCCTGAGAAAGGGAGGTTTAATTTATCATGACATTCAATGTTCTCTAGAGTGTTGGACATAGATACTATATGATGAGTTTATATATACAAAGACCTGACTGACCAATACCTGGCCTACAAAAAACAAACAAACAAACAAAACAAACCCTGCTGTTTTGGAGAGCTTAAAACTAATCCATAAAAGTCAAAAACCCTAAGAAGTAAATCCATGCTGAAAGGCTTTAGCTGAGACAATATTTAGCTTGATGTTATCACATTGGAATGACACCAAGAATCAGTAATCGTGGGCTTGATAAGAGCAGGGAAGCAAATCAGTGATCTCACCTTGGACTGCGTTAGTTTTATCACTATATAAAACAAAATGTTATCCTAAAGATTTCAGTCCATTCAGGTAAGTATTATTGGAAAACTTAGAGTAAAAATATCCTACTGTGTAATGGGACAGAAAGAAGCGTCATCGTTACTTTTATTAAATATAGAATATTAACTAAGTCTTACTGCATTATGTTCTCCTTTTACCAAGTCTTACACTTACGTATCTTAAGAATATGCAACAGTTGGGCGCCTGGGTGGCTCAGTTGGTTAAGCGACTGCCTTCGGCTCAGGTCGTGATCCTGGAGTCCCGGGATCGAGTCCCGCATCGGGCTCCCTGCTGAGCAGGGAGTCTGCTTCTCCCTCTGACCCTCCCCCATCTCATGTGCTCTCTCTCTCTCAAATAAATGAATAAAATCTTTAAAAAAAAAAAAGAATATGCAACAGTTAACCTACAAGATATAAATATCCAATAAAGAGTTTAAAAAGTAGTTCAAATTGCTATATCAGGACAAAGAAACATAAACGTGCTGTTATAGATTTTTCTCAGGCAATGTTTTCTATTAGTACTACTAAATACTACCGATTGCCACTGTTAATGATTCCTAATGTGGTTTTGTTCAAACAATAGAATTTATGTTACAGAAAAGTAAATATTACAGAATACATGTAATTTCAAATAAACGCCCATTTTTTTTTCCTTTTTTTTAAGATTTAATTTATTTATTTGAGAGAGACAGAGGTAGAAAGAGCACAAGCAGGGGGAGAGAAGCAGACTCCCCGCCGAGCAGGGAGCCCGACGCGGGGCTCGATTCCAGGACTCTGGGATCATGACCAGAGCCGAAGGCAGACGCTTAACGACTGAGCCACCCAGGCGCCCCTAAACGCCTATTTTTCATATTTTTATGTTAAAATAACAACTTTCTGTGTGTGTAATCATTATTACATGACCGCTCCTCTCAGCAGCGGCTGTGTCCTGTGTCGGCTCTGTTAAGTCTATCCGCGCCAGCCCTGCCCAGGACCCCGAGGGAGGGGCCTCTCCCGCAGGGAAACCCACCCGGGGCCCCTGCCCCTAACGAGTCCCGCCCTCATGACAAACCCCGCCCCTTCGGCCTGTCGAGGCCTCGCTCTCAGAACCCCAGCTCTTCTGTAATTGGCCCCGCCTCCGCAGTGTCCAGGCTCCGCCCCTGATGATCCAAACTGGCCACTGCCCGGGTAGTCCGGACAAGGGCTCCTCTTTTCCGGTTCAGGTGTCAAGGTGGCGCCCAGCCCGCCTCGCTTCGTCTTTTCCGGTCTCAGTCCGGCGTGGCAGGGCGGGCAGACAGCTTTACCCTTTTAAGACTCTCATGGCTGCGCCCTGCCTCTCCTTCCGGCCTCAGCCTGTCATGGCGGCGCGCCGCGTAACAACTTCCGAACTCAATTTGTACATTGTCCGACTCTTTCTACCCTCCGGCTGCCATGGCGGCGCCCGGAGTTCACCGGAAGTAAAATATCGGAAGTGAGGCGGTGCCTCTGCCCGGAAGCGAGCGCGGCGCTGGAAAAGATGGCGGCGGCTGCGGCGGCGGCGGCGGCGGGCAACGCGGTACCCTGCGGGGCCCGGCCTTGCGGGGCCCGGCCCGGCAGGCAACCCAAGCCCGGGCCGCAGCCGCGCACCCTCCTCGCCGCCGGCCCAGCGCTCATAGCGAGCGGTGACGAGCTGGTCGCAGCCGTGTGGCCATACCGGCGGCTGGCGCTGCTGCGGCGCCTTACGGTGCTGCCGTTCGCGGGACTGCTCTATCCGGCCTGGCTGGGCGCCGCGGCCGCCGGCTGCTGGGGCTGGGGCAGCAGCTGGGTGCAAATCCCTGAAGCCGCGCTGCTCGTGCTCGCCACCATCTGCCTCGCGCACGCGCTCACCGTCCTCTCGGGGCATTGGTCCGTGCACGCGCACTGCGCGCTCACCTGCACCCCGGTAAGTGCGCGGGCACGAGCCCGACCCTCGCCTCGGTCGGGCCTTGCGGCGGGTCACAGTCACGAAGCTCGTGTCGGTCCCCACCCCATCCCGGGCCTCCCGTTTGCTGGGCCTGAATCCCCAGCGGTGTCCTCTGGGTGGGTAAATCCTGGCCCCGCTACTGACTTGCTGTGCGACCCTGGCGCAGGTTAACTTCCTTTCCTTGGAATCCCTCCCTGGTGTGGTCATTTAGATTCGATAGGGTAATACCTATAAAAAGCTCGGGGTAGGCTCCAGCATCATCGCTCTTTGATTTGGCTTGTTAATGCTAGCTACCATTACTATCGAGGACTAGGTGGTTTCTCTTAGAAATGGTCTCTCCTTCTTTTGTCTCCTATCTTGGTTTTCAAAGTGTGAGGCTAGACCTGCGGGGTGAGTTTCCCTATCTGTGAAGCTTGGTTTGAGAACTCTGTTACCCAGTGCTTAGAGGCCCTTGCATATCAGGACCAAAATTAGGTTGAAATTCTCTTTGATCGTAACATTTAAGAGGAGCAGGAGCAATTTGTGAGCAAATGATGACGGCGTGGAGCCTCTTTATGTCTGACTCCAAAATGAGGGGGGTGACAGTGGGGATTTGTGTTGGAATACAGCAGCCCCGTAGCATTTCTGACCCTTAACCCCCAAGATCTGGATAGGGAGAGCTGCCCTGGGTCAGCAGTTACTGCACCACTGCCCTCTGGGCCTGCCTCAGATGACACTGGCGTGTTTGGAGCCATGGGCACTGAGGTCCCGCCAGCCTCCCCTTTGATCCCAGGCGTGTGTTGCTGAAAGAAGAGGGAAAGGGAACAGCATGAAGGGCTGCAGAAAGAGACAGAAGCCCCCTCTCTTTGACTCTAAATGTGGACTGAATCCTCTTTTTCTTCTGAGAGAATGGTTTTCCCAACAAGCCTTATCCCAGGGGAGGGGCTCAAACTTAACGGGTAGCTTCAGGTCAGTACAATGAAAGACTCCAGTGAGGGACCAGAAAATGCAGGGGAGTTGGAGGGAGTGTGACCACCCACCCCCAAACTTCCAACTGCCTTTTGGCCTCCAGCTAAAAAGCGTGAGTGTTAACTTCCTCTCCAGGCATGGAGGACAAGGAGGAGCTAACCAACTGCAGGGTGAGGATGGGCAGATCTGGGCTTGCATCAGAGATCGCAGACAGGGGTGCTTCTCTTTTGGTTTCTCTTTTCCCTTGTGTAAAGTGAGAACTATAACACCCGCTCACTATGCCACTGTGAGAAGAACCTGCAAAAAACTGCGAAGGGCTTGGCATGGCCATGGCCCTGTGTAGCACTTCGCACTTTTTTTTTTTTTTTAAGATTTAATTTATTTATTTGGCAGAGAGAGACACAGCGAGAGAGGGAACACAAGCAGGGGGAGTGGGAGAGGGAGAAGCAGGCTCCCAGCTGAGCAGGGAGCGCGATGTGGGCTCCATCCCAGGACCCTGGGATCATGACCTGAGCTGAAGGCAGACGCTTAACTGAACGAGCCACCCAGGCGCCCCACTTCACACTTTTTTTTACCATGGTGTTACCAGAGTTCATTAAGTCTTTTTTTTAAGATTTTATTTATTTATTTAAGAGAGAATGAGAGACAGAGCACAAGAGGGAAGAGGGCTCCCCGCTGAGCAGGGAGCCCGATATGGGACTCGATCCTGGGACTCCAGGATCATGACCTGAGCCGAAGGCAGTCGCTTAACCAACTGAGCCACCCAGGCGCCCTCATTAAGTCTTTGTCATCATTTTCTGCCTGCCCAGAGGCCCATGGACTCCCCAAGGGGCAGGGCCTTTCTTCTGAGGGTCACCCTTTGGCACCTCTGCCCGCAAACACATACACCACAGGCCGGCCCAGATGGGTGAGATGGGTGCAGCTCAGGCTTGAGGCTGCGCTAACTAAGCTTCATCCAGTACCTCCACTTAGGTGCTGAGGAAGCAGCAGTGAGCCAAACAGACAAAAGCCCTTGCCTTCATGGTGTTGGTGAGAGAGGTATAGAGCTCGCGCTCAGCTGCCTCTGCTAAAGAGAGGAAAACCCAGGCCACGGAGAAGAACACTGTGAGGGCCCTTCACGTGGACCCTCCTCCAGGGGAGGTCTCCTAAGAAGGTGACGTTTGAGCAAAGGCTTGAAGCTGACTGGGTGACCACATGTTCCAGGCAGAGAAAAACGGCTCATGCCGAGGCCCTTGGCTGAGGCAAGGACGAGCCTTGAGCCTCATTGCCCCTTGTCACTTCAGGACCCGAAATGAATAGTTAAGGGAGGGGACGCAGAGCAGCACCAGGCCAGTGGGCTGTGACAGGGCTTGGCCCACATGTTTTGAGGGGTGCAGGTCGTGCAGGGGACATTCTTCCTGTTTGAGTTCAGCAGGGCCCCAGGCTTGGGGTGCTGGCCGTGACTCCGATTTTACGATACGAGACCAGAGGGGTGGCGAGGTGGTGTCTTTGTCTCGGTGACAGACTGGGGAGTAGACAGGCCAGAGCCCAGAGTGGCTGTGCTTGCAACCTCCCCGGGGGGGACTTGGCGGGGGCGCTGTGGAGCTGGGGGTTAAGAAGCGCTCAGCAGCAGTACTTTGCCTTTCGCAGGAGTACGACCCCAGCAAAGCAACCTTCGTGAAAGTGGTGCCGACCCCCAACAATGGCTCCACTGAGCTCGTGGCCCTGCACCGGGACGAGGTAGGGACCAGCTGCTGGGCTGCTCGGCACAGGGCTTGGATGGGACTCCCAGGCACTGACGGACACCCCCAGGTGTGGGCCTTCTGCCATAGACAACACCTGCTCCCACAGGGTGAGGACGGACAGGAGGTGTTGTCCTTCGAATTCCAGAAGATTAAGTATTCCTACGACGCCCTGGAGAAGAAGCGCTTCCTCCCTGTGGCCTTTCCTGTGGGAAATGCCTTCTCATACTACCAGAGCAACAGAGGGTTCCAGGAGGACTCAGAGATCCGCGCAGCTGAGAAGAAGTTTGGGAGCAACAAGTGAGTCCCGGCATGCCCATGCATGGTGACAGGGCTGGTGCTCTGCCCGTGGTCACAGCGTGAGCGCTTGGCCGAGCCTGTGGCTCCTTTCCCGGCTTTCTGCCCTGCTGCGCTCCTGAGTCCTGGTGCCTAGGAAATGGGGACTTGGGGCGGAGGGGTCCACAGTACATCCCAGATGAAGATGGCGGCCACCTTTTTAGAAACGTGCTCTAGTCTTGTCTCCCCTGGCCTTGACTGCTGACAGGGACCCTGGAGGACCGTCCAGCAGGAGCATATGCAGCTCTTCATGGGAACCTGGCCCGAGGTCCCAGAGAGATGACTGTTGATCCCCGTTTTGTAATTATTGTAGGATTTTTCTTTGTTTTTAAATTTTTCTTTTAAGTGTAAGTTGTCACCGTGCTCCTCATACTCATCCCAGCACTTTGGGAAGAGCGGTAAAAGGAGTTGTCAGTGATCACAGTAGCTCTCCTTTGTACCAGGCGTGATGGCAGATGCCTTGTACATGCTTCCTCCCTTTAAGCCGAGAAACCACCAGTGCCCACACACCACTGGGAGGGGGCAGAGCAGGGCTTCAGACCCCCTTGTTCATCTTCAGAGCCCCTGGCCCTGCCACCATGATGATCATCCTGGACCTGAAAACCCCCAGAACTTTTAGGGAATTCTTCCCTAACTCAACTGCTATTTAAAAATTACATATATATCATCACAGGTAGCAATCCAATAGGAAGATTTATAAGAAATTTTTACCTATTCTCTCTGCCTGAGGTCAGCCTTGGTGGTGGCCTGGGATGTCCTCTCACACCTTCCCGGCTCATGCGAAGTCACCTGAATAATGAAGAATGGGGCCTGGTTGTGGTTGTTTGTTTTTATCACAGTGGTTTCTTTTTTCTGACACCCCATATCTAGGACACGTCTCCAAGGGCAGGGCGAGGGTGGCCCCAGTTGACCTGGCTCCACCCCCCCCCCCCCCCCGCCGGCCAGACTGGGCCTCCCCACACAGTGCTGCAGAACACACCCTTAGGCCCTACTCCTCAAATTCTGGGGCTTTTATTAAGGGAGTTTTTGGAAAATTTCAGCTCCAGACCTCCCCTCTCCAATTCGGGGTGGGGCTCAGGCCCCAGAAGACTCCTCAGTGCTCAGCTGCCAGGCCTTTTCTGTGCAGCTTCAGGGCTCCCATACCACAGTCAGGTGCTCCTTCTCTGCGTGCCTTCGTACTCAGCCTGTTGACGGGCTGTGTCTTACACTAGCCCTGCTCGGGGGGTGGGGGGTGGCGTGGGTGCCTGCACAGCCTGGCACTGGTTCAGAAGCTTTACCTGGGTGCTGCGGAGGAGGCTGGCAGCAGTTAGCTTGCTTGCCCCAGTGTCTCGGGGACAAGGAGAGCCGTAGTCAAGTGGAGTGTCCCTTCTGGCTTCTCCTGTCCCGGGGAGGCCTGCAGTGCCCTGAGTGGAGGTGTCAGGGTGGGACCTCTGAGGCTCATGTTGTGAACAGGATGTGGGGTCTGGTCTCTCGTAGGGCTGAGATGGTGGTGCCTGACTTCTCGGAGTTGTTCAAAGAGAGAGCCACAGCACCCTTCTTCGTGTTCCAGGTAAAGCAGCAGCTTGGACCCTCCCCGACCCCCCTCCTGCTCCTTGGGGCTTTCCCAGCCAGAGCAATCTCCATCTCCAGACCTGAAATTCTCTCTGTGTCCTCATGGGTCTGAGCCCATGGGCGGAACAGCCCTTGGTGTGCCTTCCCAGCCTCCACAGGTGTCTTCATGTGCTCCCGTGGATGGCCGGGCGGGGGTGTGGACACACAGGCTGTGTCCTACAGGTGTTTTGCGTGGGGCTCTGGTGTCTGGATGAGTACTGGTACTACAGCGTCTTCACCCTCTCCATGCTGGTGGCCTTCGAGGCCTCCCTGGTGCAGCAGCAGATGCGGAACATGTCAGAGATCCGGAAGATGGGCAACAAGCCCCACATGATCCAGGTGTGGCCAGTGGGAAGATGAGGGTTGGGGGGAGGCACCTGCCAGTCTTGGGGTGGGCCTGGAGTGGGGGCAGGGTGAGGTCAGCTCTAGGGATGCACCTGCATCGAGCCCACCGTGAGACCCAGAGCTAACTGCACCTCACCTCTGCCCAGGTCTACCGTAGCCGGAAGTGGAGGCCCATCGCCAGTGACGAGATTGTCCCTGGAGACATCGTCTCCATCGGTGAGGCACGCTTCTGGTCTGTCGTGGTGGGAGCCCTTTCTCTCAGCTCCTCTGCAACGCTCCTGCCCCTTCCTGCAGGCCGCTCCCCACAGGAGAACCTAGTGCCATGTGACGTGTTGCTGCTGCGGGGCCGCTGCATTGTGGACGAGGCCATGCTCACAGGGGAGTCGGTGCCACAGATGAAGGTGCTGGGGGCGGAGCGGGGGTCAGACGCGGTCTACCCAGGTGTGTCACTGGCCCTTTCGTTGGGGAGCGAGAGGGCTGGTGGCTGGGCCACCCTCCTGCCCAGGCTCGGATAGAGGAGGGACGGAGCCCTGACCTAGGAGGCTAGAGGAGGCAGAGTAGTTGTGGTGCCTAGTTGGAGCTGCCAGATTTCCTGGTGGTTTTGCCCCCTGGATGAAGGGGAGCTGGGTGGCGATGAGAAGGAAGGAAGGAAGGGAGGCCAAGATCGTCAGGGCTTGTCCAGGCCTGGGACCAGAGACATCAGACTGACATGGGCTGAGGGAAACCAGGAGAGCGCAAATCCTCTGTGAGGCCAGCTGCGAGATCACAAGGAGTCAACACTGCAGGTGCAGGTGCAGGTGGGGAGAAGACAGGGCAGGCCGCCTGGTCGGATGTGCTATGTTAGGCTGGGAGTCTTCTGAGGGTCGGAGTGGCTCATCCCAGCCCCAGGGGCCTGCTCTTGGGAGACTGGGGACAGAGAAGGAGGCTGAGGTGAGAGCATCCTCACCACTCTCTCCTTCCTCCTTAGGAGCCCATTGAAGACCTTAACCCTGACCGGGTCCTGGACCTCCAGGCCGACTCCCGGCTCCACGTCATCTTTGGGGGCACCAAGGTGGTACAGCACATCCCCCCGCAGAAGGCTACCACGGGCCTGAAGCGTAGGTGCCTTGGGGGGGTCTGGGGTGGCCCGGCCCCGCCATCCCTGCCCCACACCCCCAGCCACCACATCTGCTTGGCTGTGAGGGAGTGGGGATGAACAGACA
Organism: Zalophus californianus; assembly: GCF_009762305.2. Lineage (NCBI taxonomy): Eukaryota > Metazoa > Chordata > Mammalia > Carnivora > Otariidae > Zalophus > Zalophus californianus. The sequence goes on along the minus strand of NC_045595.1, from coordinate 14,829,354 downwards.
CCAACACTGCTGCTCCCGTTTGTCTCTGCAGCAGTCGACAATGGATGTGTGGCCTACGTTCTCAGGACCGGATTCAACACATCCCAGGTATGGACCCCCGTCTGGCTCTGGGGAGGGTAGGCCCCAGGGTGTGTGGTAGACAGTTGAGACAGTGGCTCTTTTGGACCCCAGAACATCCCCGCCACAGACTTATTCTGACAACAGGTCCCCGCTTGGGGCCAGGGTGCAGACGTGAGCCCTACACACGAGGCCCATTATCCAACACTGCGGTTCTGGTGGGGAGCACAGGCAGGAAACGGGCTGTTGCCGTACACACTGGGGTCCCAAACAGAGTCACATCCGTAAACTCCTCACTAAAGTGTCATGAGGGCGGCCCCGTAGAGGTGATTCGCCAGACTTCCTTCCAGAAGACTCAGTCCCCCATCTCAGCCACTTCTTTCCCTGACCCCCAGTTTTTGGCCGCTGGTCTCTATAGCCCTGAGCTGAGTGGCAGCCAGCCACGTAGCTGTGTGGGCCCCTGTGTCATGGCTGCAGGATTCACAGGTGGACCCAGGGCAGGCACTCCCCATCAGCAGAGGGGCGATCTGGCCCTGGTGCTCTGGGGTGCGGGAGGCCACGGCCTGCCAGGAAAGGCCTCTAACCCTTTGGCCCTCTAGGGCAAGCTGCTGCGTACCATCCTCTTTGGAGTCAAGAGGGTGACAGCGAACAACCTGGAGACCTTCATTTTCATCCTGTTCCTCCTGGTCTTTGCGATCGCAGCAGCCGCCTACGTGTGGATTGAAGGTATGCGCTGGGGCCCTTCCCCTGTCTGCTGGGCCCCGCCCCCAGGCCCCCCAGGCTGGCAGGCCCTGTCTCTGCAGGCACCAAGGACCCCAGCCGGAACCGCTACAAGCTGTTTCTGGAGTGCACTCTGATCCTCACGTCGGTTGTGCCCCCTGAGCTGCCCATTGAGTTGTCTCTGGCTGTCAACACCTCCCTCATCGCCCTGGCCAAGCTGTGTGAGTGCCTGGGACCGGAGCGGGGGCGGGCTGCTGCATGGGCTGGGGCCTGGCAGAACCCCTGACCCTGGCTCCCCTCCTCCCAGACATGTACTGCACGGAGCCCTTCCGGATCCCATTTGCTGGCAAGGTAGAGGTGTGCTGCTTCGACAAGACAGGGACCCTGACTAGCGACAGCTTGGTCGTCCGTGGGGTGGCTGGGCTCAGGTGAGTGCGGGTGGCTTGGGCCTCTTGCCCAGCACGTGGGAGCTCAAGGGACAGACAGCACCCACTTGGAGCCCCCACCGTGTACACAGAAGTCTGACCAGGGGTGTGTGGGGTGGGGGGTTCCCTTACGTTCCTCAGTGTAACAGCGGCCTGGCAGCTTGGCTCCACCCCACCCCAAGTGGCCATAAGATATGTAGGGGCACCCATGAGATAGGCACAGGTGTCAGGACCAAGACCGTGCATCTCTCTCAGCCCCTGCAATGACTGGCACCAAGTGCGGGCCCGTCACTCATCCTGGCTAGCAATTCCCGGGGGTCCCTCTACTCCATAATCAGCTGTTTCCTGTCCTTAACAGAGACGGGAAGGAGGTCACTCCTGTGTCCAGCATCCCCGTAGAAACGCACCGTGCTCTGGCCTCATGCCACTCTCTCATGCAACTGGATGATGGCACCCTTGTGGGTGACCCCCTCGAGAAGGCTATGCTGACAGCCGTGGACTGGACACTGACCAAAGGTGAGGGGCTGGAGCTTCGGGCCTGGCTGGGAGGAAATGCCCGCTCTTGCACCCCTGGGCAGGCAGGCTGCACCCCTCAGAGACACCTGTGTGTCCAGCTCAGGGCCAGGCAGGCCCACAACTCTGATGGTCCCTTAGGCGGGTGGGCACAGGCTCACCTCTGACCTGAGACAGTCCACCCCTTGGGAGTTGAACCTGCCCCCACCCTGCCAGAAGCCACGAGCAAGGTCCTCTGGGTACAGGTCTCCCAGTTCTGACCCTTCCTGGAGCGAGGAGCCCCCCCCCCAACCCCCAAACACCCCTCAGGGTCTGGGTCTGGGGGTCGAGGGGGGGGAAGAGAGGGGCGGAAAGGGGAGGCGGGGGCTTGGCTGCCTCTTTGGAGCGAAGGCCCTCAGGATTCGTACTTATTTGTTTCCAGATGAGAAAGTATTCCCCCGAAGTATTAAAACTCAGGGGCTGAAAATTCACCAGCGCTTTCATTTTGCCAGTGCCCTAAAGCGAATGTCCGTGCTCGCCTCCTATGAGAAGCTAGGCTCCACTGATCTCTGCTACATCGCGGCTGTGAAGGGGGCCCCTGAAACCCTGCACTCCATGGTGAGCCAGTCCCGGCCCCAGGGGAAGGGGGGCGCGGGGCGGTCGGTGACACCCCCTGCGTTCCCTGCAGTTCTCCCAGTGCCCACCTGACTACCACCACATCCACACGGAGATTTCCCGGGAAGGAGCCCGAGTACTGGCGCTGGGGTACAAGGAGCTGGGGCACCTCACCCACCAGCAGGTAAGGGCCTAGGCTTCCCACCTGTTGGCCCCTCGTCCATACTGCCTTCTGTTCCCTGCAGCCTCACTATGAGCAGGCACGATTCCTTCTTCCTCCTTCCGGGCCTCTACCTTGGGAGGCCCTGAGTGGCACTCAGCCCTGGGTCCCTTCTCTACTGCGTACCCTGCCCTTTATGGGACCCCATCCCATCCTGGCTCCTGAGGCCATTTCCTGCAGAGTACAACCAGGCCCCGCCTCCATCCAGCCTCTTACCCCACACTCTCGGGTCCTTACACCCCCCCCCCCCCCAGGGATCATCAGGAGGCGCCTTGGATTCCTGTCTCCAGCCTGGTTCTGCCCCTACCCTGCCTGACCACTCAGTCACCACATGGTCATGGGGCACCTCCAGCTCCGTGTCACACCCTATGTCCGGTCAGTTACCAGCTCTCCTCCCACCGCCACCATCAGTATTGCTCTGTTTCCACCTTACCTCTCATCCAGTCCACTTCTACCTGACAGCTGAGAAATCCTTCCAGAGTGCACACCAGGTCGTGGCTCAGTGCCCTGCCCTCAGAACCAGCCTGCTCGGTGCCACTCCCCGAGCCTGTCTGCCCCATTCCTCGGCAGTTAGTGGCAGTTAGTGTTCTGATTTCTGTGACTTTCTTTATTACACATCTCTTCCGGTAGAAGGCAAGCTCTGTGAGGAGAAGAGTTTGGGGTTTCTGGCATGAGGTTCAGGGTGAGATTGCGCTCAGTGAATAGCAAAGGAGGGTCTGACTTTACTGTCTTGGAAGCTGAGTCACACGGGCTTATGCCCTGCTGTTGTGCCCAGCAGGGAGTAAAGGCCCTGTGGTGGGGGAAACTCGCAGCACTGCTGAGACCCTATGGGTCCAGGGTGCCTAGTGTCCTCCCCACTTCTCACCTAACCCTCAAATGTTCCTTCTGTAAGGATGGGTCTGTCCCTGACGCGCGGCCCCCCCCCCCCCGCCCAGCTCAGAAATGGAGGAGAGATGGGTCATGAGGGTACTTATGTGTCCCTACACAGGCCCGGGAGATCAAACGGGAGGCCCTGGAGTGCAACCTCAAGTTCGTCGGCTTCATTGTGGTCTCCTGCCCGCTCAAGGCTGATTCTAAGGCCGTGATCCGTGAGATCCAAAATGCATCCCACCGGGTACAGCTTCTGGACCCCTCCCCACTGGGCCCCAAGGGTGGGTGGGCAGGTGGGTGGATCTTGGCTCCTTCTTCCAGAGAGGGTGATATGACCACAGAGGACAGTTCCCCCTCAGTGGGGCAGGTCTCAGTAGCAAGGATGTCTTTCTTGGATTTTGGCTGAGCTCCATCGTGGCTCTGGTGCCCACGTTGTCCCGAGTCTGAGGATGCTTTGGGACCTGGCCTGTGCCCACCCTTCTCAGGTTGCTTCCTTCACCCCCAGCATCCCTGGGAGGTGAGGGCAATTCCCCCAATCCACCCCATTCTGGAAAGGAAGAGCTGGGCTGGGACAGGGGATGTGGAGGTGACTCTCGGACACATCCATCTGTTCTATGGTTTCTGTTTTCTAGTTTGGGACTCAAGATGCAGTTTAGGATGTGGGAGGTGAGTGAGCAGTCTCAGAGGTGGTGACATTAATAGCCCCCACCTGGCCCTCAGCCGTCACAGCCCATCTTCCCATCACTGGGCTCTCAGTGAGAAAGCTGGAGCATCTGTTCCCTTCTGCCTGGGGTAGCTACCAAGCCAAGAGGGTCCACGCTAATGGCTGGTTCTTAGTCTATATTGCAAATAAAGGCTGCGGGTGTTTTCAGACACACGTACATGTATCGTTTGCATAAAACACCACCAGGTTGGGGAGGATTGTGGCCCCTGGAAGCCCATTCTGCATTGGGGCCAACACCTCCTTCTATGGCCTTCTTTAGAGGGCCTCAGCCACCAGGTCTCCAGGCTGGAGTTCTGACCTGCTGGGCCCTGCCCCATGGAGCCTCTGTCCTCTCCTCAGGTGGTCATGATCACAGGCGACAACCCGCTCACTGCCTGCCACGTGGCTCAGGAGCTGCACTTCATTGAAAAGGCACAAACGCTGATCCTGCAGCCTCCCGTGGAGAAAGGTGAGGGATCATGGGGCCATAGGCTGGGGGGACCCTGAATGCAAGAACAGCCCCTGTCTAGTGGCCCGCTGGCATTTCAGGCCTGAGCGAACACACCCAGTGTCATCCAGGACCTGTGACACCAGCCTGTGGAACACGGCCTTGCCTTGTCAGCAAGCTGGGGCCGTCTAGCCAAGGAGCTCCACACCCACGTGTCCTAGCAGCATGCGGGAAGTCACTGGCTCTGGGATCAGTGACAGCTGACAACCGGGGTGGTTGGTTTTCGTCAGACCGGGCCATGTTTCCTGTCCTCCCGCCTGCCTTGGGCCGGGCAGACTGCCTGTGTGAGGCAAGGGCTCCCCTCCTAAGCACGGGGATGCTGGTGCTCATGCTCAGCATGGCCAGACCCCAGGCAGAGAGCTTGGTATGTGTTACCACGTTGGTCTCTCTGCTGCATACAGGAGGCCTTATCATCCCCGCATCACATAGGAGGAAATTGAACAGGTCTGCTGTTGGGGCCCCCACTTTACAGACAAGGAAATAGAAGTAAACTCACCTACTTCAGTCAGGTGGAGTACGGGGTCTGTCAGACGCCAAGGGCTGGTGTCTGGCTGGGGAGCCACATGCCCTGGAGTGTCACCAGGCTGCAGGTCAGAGGAGGGTGCTGGCTTCTGGAACTATGCTGGATTCTAGAATTTCCCAGCCCTTCTCCTAGTCTGCACTGTTGGTCCCAGATCTCTGTCTCAGCTCCAGGCACTAGGCTCTTGCAGAGCCCAGGGATCGTAGGCAGGTGGCCCAGAGGTGGCTATTGGGACTGTTGATTGGCAGGTGATGCTGCTTCAACAAAATGGCCACAGTAAAAGCCAGGTGGAGGTTGGTTTCCCTCCTAGCCAAGACAGCCCAGATGAGCCGTGCAGTGCCAGAAGGCCTCCCTTAGCCATGCTTATCACTCAGCATCCATGCCTGGGCCAGCCATCTAGAAAGAGGAAGTGGTTGGCAAGCAGGGTCTGGCCCAGGGAAGTGACTCAGGGGGCCCTGATCCTGGAAGAGCAGAGTTTCAGGCAGGCCCCAGGGTCAGGGGTGCCTTGCTCCTGAGGTTAGGTTGTCAGGGTTTGAATCTGACCATCATGTGGTCTCAGGTCAGTGGCCTAGGCTCTGGGTTCTTGAATCCTTTGTGTCGGAGGGTTCTGTGAACATCTGTGGGGTTCCTGGCGTCTAGGGTGCAGGAGTGGACAGGGATTGGTAGGGATAAAGAGGGGTGAGAACCAAGAAGGTGCTTCAGAGAGATGAGACTGGGACGGCTTACGTGGGGTCCACGTGACAGGGAGTTGCTGTGAACCCCTCTCCCTGGCCCTGGGCTCTGGCTCTGCAGGTCGACTCTGTGAGTGGCGCTCCATCGATGGCAGTGTCGTGCTGCCCCTGGCCAAGGGCTCCCCGAAGGCGCTGGCCCTGGAGCATGCGCTGTGCCTCACGGGCGATGGCCTGGCCCACTTGCAGGCTGAGGACCCCCAGCAGCTGCTTCGCCTCATCCCCCACGTGCAGGTGTTTGCCCGTGTGGCCCCCAAACAGAAGGTGTGTGCAGAGGAGGCGGGGGGCAGGCAGGGCCCTGGGGGTAGCACACAGCCCTCACTCAGCCCATCTCTGCGCACATAGGAGTTTGTCATCACCAGCCTGAAGGAGCTGGGCTACGTGACCCTCATGTGTGGCGACGGCACCAATGACGTGGGTGCCCTGAAGCATGCCGACGTGGGTGAGTCCTGCGAGCTGATAGACTGTCCCTTCCATCGCTGTTCTGCCAGCACGGGTTTAGCGTCAGAGACACATCACTGAGCGAGTTCTTTGAGGAGGCAGCGGGGGATGGGGCAGGCTCCAGTGGGGTTGGGGATCTGAGGAGCCGCAGGCCTAGAGGGATACGGGTATCTGATGAACAGTGCGGGGGTGGGGGTGGGAGGGCACCAGAGCTTCTGGGAACACAGGGAGCCAGGGAGGCTCCAGGTGGCAGACACAGCTTGGTTTGCTCAGGCCTCCCGGCACCGCGTGGGGACCATGTGGGGGCTGAGGCCAGAGGCCAGGGAGAGATGGGACAAGTGGGGATGCACAAAGGAAGCTGAAGCATTTGCCAGCCATTTATAGCCTTGGATTTCTGTCAACAGAATGCAGTCATCAGGTTGATGTTAAAAGACCAACCTGACAGGGGACCTGGGTGGCTCAGTCAGTTAAGCATCTGACTCTTGATTGTGGCTCAGGTCATGATCTCGGGATTGTGAGATAAGCCCCTACGTCAGGCTCTGGGCTTGGCATAGAGCCTGCTTGAGATTCTCCCTCTACCCCTCCCCTCCCCACACCCAACCCCCACCCCTGTTCACATGCATGCTGTTGAGGGCAAACATACACGCTCACTCTTTCCCTCTTAAAAAAAAATGACCTACTTACAGTGCCTTCCAAATCCTTAACTGCTTTATTAATTGACTGTTATGTCCTGGAATTGTGATTCTTGGCAGTACACCATGGAAATCAGCTTTTTTTTTTTAAGATTTTATTTATTTATTCATGAGAGACAGAGAGAGAGAGGCAGAGGGAGACGCAGGCTCCCAAGGAGCAGGGAGCCCAATGTGGGACTCGATCCCACGACACCGGGATCATGACTTGAGCCGAAGGCAGACGCTTAACCATCTGAGCCACCCAGGCGCCCAGCTTTTTTTTTTTTTTTTTTTTTTTAAGATTTTTTTGTTTATCTGAGAGAGAGCACAAGCAGGGGGAGGGGCAGAGGGCGATGGAGAAGCAGGCTCCCCGCTGAGCAGGGAGCCCGATGCGGGGCTCAATCCCAGGACCCTGAGATCATGACCTGAGCCGAAGGCAGATGTTGAACCGACTGAGCCACCCAGGCAACCCTGGAAATCAGTTCCATGTATTTGGGTTTTGCTTTCCAAATGTAGAAAGCAAGATAGAATGCTCTCTCAGGCACTCCGTGGGGAGATCAGCTGAGATGGGGAGGTTTGGCTCCTGTGAGCAGACACCCCACTCCATGCTCCACACTGGGCTTCACTCAGCACAGGGCCAGCAGGCCTGGGGTGACAGGCTCCCTCTAGGCTCCAGACACACACTCACGTACCTCCCCCCAGGTGTGGCCCTCCTGGCCACTGCCCCTGAGCGAGTTGTTGAACGGCGCCGACGGCCCCGAGACAGCCCTGTCCTGAGCAGCAGCAGCAGTGTCCGGGCCACTTCCAGGGCGGCCAAGCAGAGGTCGGGGCTCCCGCCTCCCGAGGAGCAGCTGGCCTCCCAGCGGGTGAGTCACAGGAGGTGGGGGACACCAGCACCCGTTGGTGGCCAGGTCTTATCCCTGCCGCCTGCCCCACAGGACCGCCTGAGCCAGGTGCTGCGAGAGCTCGAGGACGAGAACACGCCCATCGTGAAGCTGGGGGACGCCAGCATCGCTGCCCCTTTCACCTCCAAGCTCTCCTCCATCCAGTGCAGTGAGTCCCACCCCCAGTTGCCTCCCCCCATGCCCATCCTGATGGGCCCCCACGCCCACACCTTCCTCCCTTCCCATGCCCCCCCCACAGTCTGCCACGTGATCAAGCAGGGCCGCTGCACACTGGTGACCACGCTGCAGATGTTCAAGATCCTGGCGCTCAATGCCCTCATCCTGGCCTATAGCCAGAGTGTTCTCTACCTGGAGGGCGTCAAGTTCAGTGACTTCCAGGCCACGCTGCAGGGGCTGCTGCTGGCTGGCTGCTTCCTCTTCATCTCCCGCTCCAAGGTGGGCTGAGCCACAGGCAAAGCAGGGGCTCCCTCCCCAGCCCAGGAGTACCGTCTGCCTCTTTGGGCCAGCTAGGGTGGACTGTTAAAGGCACCACTGCTTGTCATCCATTCGTCTTCACGGCAGCCTTCGGGGTGGGAACTGTCATCCCCACGTTACAGATGGGGATCAGGGGACAGAGCAGGTGCACGCCGAGGCTCCCTGGAGTGGCACAACTCGGGCCCCAGCACTGTCCACCAGTTGGGGTCTCAGGTGGGCTACACAGAGCCCACAGGCAAAGAGAGGACAGATGGGGAAATGATTATTAAGACCACTCAGAAAGCGTTCAGTGTCATGAAAAATATAAAGTGGGTCACAGGCTACAGGGGACAGCCTCGGGATCGTTCAGGGGAGCCTGTGTGATGCATAAGGAACAAGGGAACCTTCCAGGAGGTAGCCAGAAGGGCCATAGGTAGGCATGGACTGATGCAAGGAGCACCTGGTGCCTGGAGGAGGTGGAGGTGGGTTGTGTCAACCATGAGCACCCGTTGGGTCCCAGGGAGGGCTTTGGTTTGTTCTAGAACAAGGGGAAGGGGGTGAATTTTAAACACCCTGTGGCTGCTATGTGGAGCGTAGGCCTTGAGTGAGGGTGTGGTGGCATCATCTCGGCCAAGGGGCTGGGGAACGAGCAGGGCTCGGGTCTGGTGCTAACTCATAACCTCCAGGATTTGGTGACTGCTCTCTACACGAGTTCTGCTAGGAGGGCGGGGGAGGGGGTGTGGGTAGGCCCAGTGTGAGCCTGGACCCTTACTCCCTATCCTGCCACTACAGCCCCTCAAGACTCTCTCCCGAGAGCGACCGCTGCCCAACATCTTCAACATGTACACCATCCTCACGGTCGTGCTCCAGTTCTGTGTGCACTTCCTGAGTCTTGTCTACCTGTACAGCGAGGCCCAGGCCCGGAGCCCCGAGAAGTGAGTGCTGGCCCAGCCTGGGGTTTGGGGAGGGGCAGAGTGCTCCCAGGGGAGGGTGCAGGAGGATGCACATGCACACGTTGCCCTGGGGTAACCAAGGCCTGACTGGTGGGGTCGGCCAGGCAGAACCCTGGCTTTGCCCAGGGATGGTGGGGGCCAGAGGGTAGCCCCGTGCCCTCTGTGTCGCCGCAGGCAGGAGCAGTTTGTGGACCTGTACAAGGAGTTTGAGCCGAGCCTGGTCAACAGCACCGTGTACATCATGGCCATGGCCATGCAGATGGCCACCTTTGCCATCAACTACAAAGTGAGGCCCAGCCCTTGCCTGAACTCGCCCTGCCCACTTTCTTGGCCCCTGCAGCACATGACTGACTGTCCATCTGTCCCCACAGGGCCCACCGTTCATGGAGAGCCTGCCAGAGAACAGGCCCCTAGTGTGGAGCCTGGCCGTGTCGCTCCTGGCCATCGTGGGCCTGCTCCTTGGCTCCTCGCCCGACTTCAACAGTCAGTTTGGCCTCGTGGACATCCCCGTGGAGGTGAGTGGCCCCGTGGGTGTGGCCCCAGGACTCAGCCTGGCCCATCTGCAGGCACCCAGCTCACCAGTGCTCCTTGCCCCGCAGTTCAAGCTCGTCATCGCCCAGGTCCTGCTCCTGGACTTCTGCCTGGCGCTCCTGGCCGACCGTGTCCTGCAGTTCTTCCTGGGGACCCCGAAGCTGAAAGTGCCTTCCTGAGATGGCAGTGCCGGCACCTGCTACCCATGTCGGTGCCACTGGGCAGGAGCCCCAAGGGGGAACACTGCTCCCGTGGCGAGGCAGGCCCAGCCTTGCCGCCAGGACTGAGCTGAGCTGGGACCACCCCACAGCCACCTGAGGGCCTGGCTGGCAGAACCAGCCCTGGGCCGGCCCCTTTGGTAAATAAAGCCGCATCCACCATTTTAAGAAGCCCTGCCTCCACCTCTGTCTGCACCACTGAACAGGTCGCGGTGGGGCTGTGCGGTCACCGAGCAGGGTCCTGGCACCCTCCCCAGGAGCCGTGAGGTTATTAACAACAGCCCCTGGGACCCAGATATTCAGCACTTAGATGGGCTGAGCTCCAACCCCAGAGAGTTGTGCATATTTCATAATTTGACAAGCACCTCCCTATTTCTGTGGTCTCTGAGCTTCATGCCCTGGTCTCTTAGGCACTGGTGGAAGGTTTTAGGATTAATGGCATTTTCTTCTGTTCAGTAATATGTGAAATAACAGCACTCCTTCCTCTCGTGTGTTCGATGTGAGGAAGTTCAATCCAGATCTTGCAGATGCTAACTGGGGTCCCACTTGAGGGGGCCCTGTGCCATTCATCATCTCCTATCAGCCCAGCTTTGCAGCCTGGCTCCGCCCTTGTACTGACACTGCCCTTCCTTTCAGAGGGCACGTACTCCTTGCAACTCAGGAGTTTGTGGAGTAGGCTGCATGAGAGCAGAGTCATGGCCATGGGAGATTTTCCTGCCTTCTCAACAGCTAAGAACTTTAGAAAGCAAAGTTGTAAACTTGTTTTTATTTATTTAGAGCATGGGTAGGGGCATGGATGGGAGAGGGAGAAGCAGGCTCCCTACAGGGAACCTGATGTGGGGCTCAATCCCAGGACCCTGAGATCATGACTTTAGCTGAAGGCAGATGCTTAACTGACTGATTAACCAGGCGCCCCATAAATCTGTCTTTCAAACTAGAAATTCCACTAGGGATATGGGTGCATTTTTATAACTGACAAGCTGCATGTGAAAATCTCAGGCCTGGTACCCAGGCCCAGCCTACAGGACAACCTCTGCAGATCTGTGAGGGGCTCACCACCCTTTCCCATCTTCACACCTTGGTCATCCTCAGCAGTCTGTCCGTGTCCAGCTTCCCCATCAGGAGGAGTGTGGCCCATAGCCCAAGGAAAGCCCTGGGTTCCAAAGCAGGGAAAGGGCAGGGACCAACTGCGAATGCTGTGAGTGTCACATGGGCCCTGAGCACAGACTAAGGTGTATGGAAGTGCACGGGTGCCAGAACCCACCAGGCAGAGGGGCTGTTGTGATCACTTGGAATCCCTGAGACAATTTGAGGCAACCGGGAGGCAAGAACTCTGGACTTGGGATTTGTTTCCTGGGAATGATACTTGGGGTGCTCAGGGCAGAGATCTGTGGTCCCCTGCCTGAGAGAGGTGCTAGGGGCACTTCTGGCTGTACTGTAATGAGGGCTTCAAGAGTCTGGTCCAGCTTCCAAGGTCACTGGGGCCGCCCCAGACCAGGGGTCTCCAGCCCTAGAGCATTAGGGGGAACTTAAGATCCCACTGGAATAAGGCTTGCCATCAGGCCTCTCCACCAGGGGGCACCATGGATCCAGTGGAGCCCGTATGGGTTCAGGGGTCCAAGAGGCCCTTGGGCAGGGAAGTCGCTGCGTCGCGGAGTGTAGAAGATTCAGGGACAGGCGCCCCGGACAGTGAGTGTGCTGGGGCTTTGGGGCCGCGTAAAGATCTGGCGAGGAGAACCCCGGCTGGCATGGAGCCATGGGGTGTCCAGGACTGGGATGGTCGCACTAGAATCCCGGGCCCCACAGCATCTCCCGAGTTTCGGGCAGGGCGCGTAGAGCCTTGGGGCGTGGCCAGTCGGCCGAGGGGTAGCCGGGGGCGGAGCCTCTGCTGAGCAGGGGCGTGTTTGGGCGTGGGGCGTTAGCCTGCGCTGGGCGGGGCTACGCGGAACCCGGGCGGCGGCGGCGGCGGCCGCGTCCGCGGCAGGAAATCGGGGCTGGGCCCCGCCAGCGCGAGATCCCATCCCGGTCCGGGTCCCCGCCGAGAGATCCTCGGACCGGGCCATGGACGCAGCAGAGCCGGGTAGGCGGTCCGGGATATGGGATCCGAGAGGGACCTCCCCAAACCGTACCCCACTTCCTAAATTGAGTGGTCTCGCCTGTCCCTTTCCGTCCAGAGAGCGGGGAAAGGAGTCTCGAATGGGAGGGATGCGGGCATCCTCCACTGTGAGGACCCCCCAAGCCGAGAGGGGCCCAGAACATCATTCCCTCGCCCCCTCCCCCTTTGGAGTCTTCACCCCGGATGCCTGGGGGAGGGGGCCCAGGAAAGGGAAGTGGCCGCTTCTGCTTCTGATATTTGTCATGGGGGCAGGGTGTCATGACCGCTGATGGAGAGGGCGACACGGCAGAATCCCCACTCGGCTCCTCCGTAGTCAGGGGAGGAGGCATTGCTGATGTGGGCCCCCTAGAACGGGGGCTGTGGCAGAAATGTGGCAAGGTCCGACTTGTATTTCCGGCTGTCTTTGTGTCTCTGCTGTGCATATCGAGTGTCATTCGGTCTTTATGTTCCTCTGCTTTCAGTCTGCCCTATGTGTTTGTGCCACAGGCTCTGTGCCGGTCTCTCCCACGTGTATTTCCATCTGTCTGGCCTGAGATCCATGTGGTTCTATTGTCAACCTGGCTCTCTCTCCAGGGACAGTGTGGCTGCATCTGGGGCATCTGTTTTGTCGCTTTGCTTCTGGGCCCATGTGTGTGTGTGGGTGTCTCTGTTCCTCTAAGCAGCTGTCTCTGTGTTGGGTTGTGCCTGAGTCCATCTGCCTGCCCTGAGTTGGCTTCACCCCAGGCCACACTGCCTCAGTCCTGACTCTGACACCCGCCCCCATCCCGCACTCTGTACAGGTCCAGAACACTCTCTGTCTCTCTCTCTCCAACCTCCAAACAACTGGCTAAGGGCCTAGGTGTCGGTGCCTCCGTGGGTGGAGGGAGGCTTTGATTGGCCCATGTATGACATTCCCCTCCCCCAGGGCTACCCCTGGCTCCAGAGAGCAGGAAGAGGTACAGTGACATCTTCCGGAGCCTGGACAACCTCGAGATCTCACTGGGGAATGTGTGAGTCTGAGCCTGGGCCACCCCCAAATCCCTAACCATTTAGGTGCCTCATTAGGAACCTATAACATCTGGGTCCACTTACCTAGTAACCTGAGAAGTCTAAGATGGGTCCTTCCAAAACACCTGAAAAATCCCAAAATTCAGCCCCCCAAAACCACTGGAAATCCCTAAAACGGTCCTAGTACCCCCATATATCCTTGTGACTCCTTAAACATTTGAGATCCTTATAATCCCACTCTGTGAACCCCAGATTCACCTGGGACCTTTCAAACTCTCTCAAGTTCCATAAAAAAAAAACCAAAAAACAAAAAACACCTGGTCCTCCCCACCCCCCCAAACCACTCAGACCTCCCAGATACAAGAGATGTCACAGAGATGATATCCAGGACCATCACTCACACTGCCCTGGGGGCCCCCAACACCCCTAAGCAAGACAGACTGGGTGGAGGGTGGCATCCTGACACCGTTACCTCCCAGGACCCTTGAGATGCTGCCTGGAGACCCCGTGCTTTCAGGAGACCCAGAGTCTGACAAGACCCCCACAGCCACTGAGGTGAAGGGCGGCACCAAGGAGGCAGGGAGGAGGGCATCTCCAGGGGGAGGGGCTCTAGGGGCTTGAAGCCCCTGCCCTGCTTGCTCCTGAATGCTGTCTCCCTCCCCCTCAGACCAGGGAAACCAGACTTTGGAGTGGCCCCTCCCTGGAGGGTCCTGCGCCCCTTACAGGTAGGGGGCTTTGAGGTGGGGTGGGGAGTGGGGCAGAAAGGAGTCCTTCTTCAGCTAGTTGTCACCCCCTGCCAGTTCCGCACACCAGGGACACGGCAGTACACACGAAAGAGCTGAGCCCCTGCCGTCAGGGAGCCCCCAGTCTGGGTGGAGAATCAGTATAAAATTGCAACCTGGACAAGATCATAAAGGGATATTTGGGGGAGCCATAGAGTGTAGAATAGGGGTCACTGGTCTGGTCGGGCTTGGGGCTCAGGGAAAGCTGCCACAGAAGGTCAGAGGTCAGAGGTCCGCCCTCCTGCCCCAGGGGAAGAACTGGACTTGCGGCTCATTCGGACCGCGGGGGGCGTGGATGCAGCTCTGGATTATGCCAAGACCTGGAGCCGCTATGCCAAGGAGCTGCTGGCCTGGACGGAGAAGAGAGCCAGCCTTGGTGAGGACCCCTTCTGCCCAGCCCCAGGCCCCAGGCAGTGCCCACACCCTGCCCAACTCAGACCCCTGCTGTCTCCCCCCAGAGCTAGAATTTGCCAAAAGCATCATGAAGATCGCCGAGGCTGGCAAGGTGTCAATCCACCAGCAGGTAGCCATGACCAGACCCCTCCAGAACCCCAGCCCTAAACCCCCTAGATCCTCAGCATCCTCCAACACCAACCCTCCCTCTCTCCCCCTCACCCCCCCAGAGCCACATGCCACTGCAGTACATCTACACCCTGTTTCTGGAACACGACCTCAGCCTGGGAGCCCTGGCCATGGAAACAGTGGCCCAGCAGAAAAGAGATTACTACCAGGTGAGGGGGCCCTGCTGCATGCACTATTCCATTCACACCTCCCCAGGGAGAAGGCACTTAACCATCAGTGCCATTTTGCTGATGAGGAAGCTGAGGCAAAGGGATGCTGAGGAACTTGCCCAGGGTTACCCAGCAGAGATTCAAACCAGGCTTCCTGTGCAACTGCAAAACTGCTTCTGTTTGTTTGCAGGACTTGAACGGGGGCAAGGCACTGAGTGTTCCCAGGAAGAGAGCTTTGGCATCTCTGGGTCCAGGCTTTAGAAAGGATGAGGTGGAGAGCCAGTGGGTGGGTGAGATTGCAGACCCCGGAGAGGGTCCAGAGGATGAAAGGCACATGGTAGCAGGGAGCGGAAAGGTCGGGTGGCCCTGAGGCAACACCCCCATCTGTCCTCCTTGCCAGCCCCTGGCAGCCAAACGAAATGAGATTGAGAAGTGGCGGAAGGAGTTTAAGGAGCAGTGGTTGAAAGAGCAGAAGCGGATGGTGAGTCCCGGCAGGGTGGGTGGGTGGGTGCGCACCCGCTGGGCTGGCGGAGGGGAGGAAGAGGCTCTGATCTGTCCCCTTCTGTCCCTGCCCCCACCCCCCCACGGCCCCAGAATGACGCAGCGCAGGCTCTGCGGAGGGCCCAGCTCCAGTATGTACAGCGCAGCGAGGACCTGTGGGTTCGCTCCCAGGCGTCTCCTGAGGACCCAGCACCCCAGGCCTCGCCGGGGCCCAGCAAACAGCAGGAGCGGCGGCGGCGATCTCGAGAAGAGGCCCAGGCCAAGGTGGGGACCCGGCCCGGTGCCCCCCCAGCGCTTCGGCGCACCCCGCCCCACACTCTGTCCCACATGTGCCCGGGCCCTGGTTTCCCCAGGTGCAGGAGGCCATGGCGCTGTACCAGACCTGCGTCCGCGACGCCAACGCGCGGCAGCAAGACCTGGAGGCCGCCAAGCAGCGGATCGTGTCGCATGTGCGCAAGCTGGTGCTGCAGGGGGACGAAGTGCTGAGGCGGGTGAGACCTTTTCCCACTGCCGCCCCATATTCTCCTTTGGCCCCAGCTGAGGGCCCTCTGCCCCTAACCCGTCCCCAGGGCCTAGGACTCCTTCTCCCTAGACGGCGGGTTTCCACCCTCAGTCCCTGACCACACCTCAGCCTCGGCGCCACCCCCAGCGGGTCCTGTCTCCCCGTCCCCCCCACCCCTCCAAACCAGGCTCTGACCACGCCCCCCAGCTTCTTCTCATTGCTCGCCCCGCCCCCAAACCCTGGCCGCACTGGTGTCTCTAAAGATCAGGCTCCGCCCCTCTCTCCCTGCAGTTTGCGCTCCCCAACCACCCAACCCCCCCACCCCCGCCGCAGGTGACCCTGGGACTGTTTGGGCTTCGAGGGGCCCAGGCCGAGCGTGGCCCCCGCGCCTTCGCCGCCCTGGCGGAGTGCTGTGAGCCCTTCGAGCCCGGCCAGCGCTACCAGGAGTTCGTGAGGTTGCTGCAGCCCGAGGCCCCACCACCCCCTCCGCCTGCCTTCTCCTTCCAGGAGTTCTTGCCCGCCGCGCACAGGTGGGCCTCCTCCCAGGAGCGGGGTCAGAAATGAGCCCCAGAGACAGTTGCCGGCTGTTGGCACCACCAGGCTGAGTACTTGGGGGTCAGAAAACTCAAAGCCTCAGTTCTTGGATTTAGTATGCAAGGCTCTTGTGGGGGTGGGTATTCCAGTTCTGGGAGATCCCAGACTTTAGGGTTGCTGCTCTCCTGGGTGCTCACTGGTATCAAGGCTTGCAGACTCAAGTGCTTGGAGTTGGGTCCTCCTAGATGCAATGCATAGGTGATGTCATCCCGGAGCAGCTTCCTGGTCCTCAGAGCCCTCAAACCTCTCCTTTCAGCTCTCCCCTGGACACAAGAAAGAAGCTCTCCTGCCCCCCACCCCCTCGGCTGGATGAAAGCGCAGCGGAGGCAGGCCCTTGGGCCGACGCAGGCTGGCAGGGTGAGCACAGTGAGGGGGCAGAGGGAGTGGTGCTGGGGCTCGGGTCAGTCCTAATTGACCTGTTCCCTCCTAGGAACTCCAGGCCTGACTCCAGGCAGCGACATGGACAGTATGGGCGGTGGCGGCGAGTCTCGGTCCCTGGACTCTCCCACTTCCAGCCCAGGTGGGGCCAGGACCCGGCCCTAACCCGTTCCCTACCTGGAACTCTCCTCCGGACCCTGGCCAGGCTCTGGCCCTCCATCTCTAACCTATCACTTGACCTTTGATCTACGTGCACCCCTGACCTAGTTTCCTCATCCTCTGATCCATTCTCTTGAGCCAATTTCTGAACCACCCCCCAGATTGCTGACCTCATTCTCCAGCCCCCAATCTCTGACTTGACTTCCCTCCTGATCTCTAACCCTTTTCCCAAGGGCATCCGTGGGTGGTTCTGGAAAGCCTAAAAACCAGGAATATCTCCTTAGCCCTGGAGCTTCCCCATGACCCCTGTGGCCCCCAACCTCTGTGACCCTCTGCCTCTAGGCTCTGGCACAAGGCGGTTGGTGAAGGTCTCATCCACAGGCACCGAGTCCTCAGATGACTTTGAGGAGCGAGACCCTGGTGAGGCTGGAAGCAGGTGGGGTGGGGTGGGGGCTGGACCAGGCACCCCTGACCCTGTGCCCCCACAGACCTGGTAGATGGGCTGGAGAACGGTCTAGGAAGCCCCTTCAGGAAGTGGACGCTGTCCAGCGCGGCCCAGACCCACCGGCTGCGGCGACTTCGGGGCCCAGCCAAGTGCCGCGAGTGTGAAGCCTTCATGGTCAGCGGAACCGAGTGCGAGGAGGTGTGGCCTGGGCCCGTCAACCAATGACATCTTCTGACCCCAGTGACCTCTCTGACCCCAGGCACCCCCCCCCCGGACCTGAAATCCCTATGACCTTTCTGCCCTTGGGACATGCCCTGACCTAATGATGTCCTATGAGTCCCCTGCCCCCTGAGGATCCCTCTGACCTCTCTTCACCCGCTGACCCCTGATGACCTCCCTGACCCTATGACCTTCCCCTCAGTGCTTTCTGACCTGTCACAAGCGCTGCCTGGAGACTCTGCTGATCATCTGTGGACACAGGCGGCTCCCAGCCCGGACGCCCCTCTTTGGGGTCGACTTCCTGCAGCTGCCCAGGGACTTCCCGGAGGAGGTGCCCTTTGTGATCACCAAGTGCACGGCCGAGATAGAACATCGTGCTCTGGGTGTGCAGGTGCTGCCTTGACTCTTGACCACCCCCAGTAGTGACCTGGCCCTCTTGATGGCCAGGTTGGTGAGCCAGATGTCTATTTCCTGCCCCTGCCCCTGCCCCTGCCCCTGCCCCGCAGGGCATTTATCGGGTCAGCGGGTCCCGGGTCCGTGTGGAGCGGCTGTGCCAGGCTCTTGAGAATGGTCGAGCATTGGTGGACATGTCAGGAAACTCGCCTCATGATGTCTCGAGTGTTCTCAAGAGATTCCTCCAGGAGGTGGGTATTCAGTGGCTCGGGGATAGGGGTCGGGCGGGCTCAGGCTGAGGACCCTCTGCAGCCCACCCACACCCATGTCCCTCCCGCCATTCCACCCCCAGCTCACTGACCCCGTGGTCCCCTTCCACCTCTACGACGCCTTCATCTCTCTGGCTAAGACCCTGCATGCAGACCCTGGGCACGACCCTGGGACCCCCAGCCCCAGCCCTGAGGTTATCCGCTCGCTGAAGACCCTCTTGGTGCAGCTGCCTGACTCTAACTACAGCACCCTGCGGCACCTGGTGGCCCATCTGTTCAGGTGTGCACTGTCCCTGACCTTGAAATGTGACTTCTGACCTGAGGCACGGATCTGTGGCCCTGTCCGTGGACATACGACTACTGACCTCGGACTGACCCCTGACACTGACTTCTGATCTTTGCATGTGTTTTCTGAGCTATGAATTTTAATACATGATTCTAGACTTTGGGTGCTGACCCCTGATCTCCATTGCCAGGCATGTCTCTGCCAGTCCCCAACAACGCCTGGGACCACTTACCCGTGACTTGGGCAGGTTCCCATGAGCCTGGCCTATAGCTCCTACCTGATGGCCAGTGACCATGCATTCCACGCTCTGATCTTTTTCCTCATACCATCCCCAGGGTGGCTGCACAGTTTGAGGAAAACAAGATGTCTGCCAACAACCTGGGCATTGTGTTTGGGCCAACGCTGCTGCGGCCACCGGACGGTCCAGGGACAGCTGGTGCCGGCCCTGTCACCTGCCTACTAGACTCTGGGCACCAGGCCCAGCTCGTCGAGTTCCTCATTGTATACTACGAGCAAATCTTTGGGATGGACGACCTCCCCGTGGCCACTGAGCCCCTGCCCCAAGACCCCAGTCCAGCCCCCGGGCCCCTCATAAACAACAACCCCCAGCCACCACCCTCCTACCTTGCTCCAGATCCCCTGCCCCCAGTCCCAGCCTCGGACTCCGACCCAGACCCTGAGCCCCACGGTACCTTGGAGAAGCATCCTGAGGCCACGCCTCCTGAGGTAGGAACCCACTGGGCCCACAGACATGGGGAGGGCCTTCTCTCCATTTAATCCTCTCACTCTCCTGTCTTCCTTCCTTCCTTTGCCTTTAAATTTTTCTCTTTCATTCCCTCTCTCCCTAAAAGTGAGGAATGGAGTGGTGGGTAATAATAATGGAGGTAATAATGGAGGAATGACAGGGTACAGCTCTGCAGAGTTACTAACACAGGTGATCATTTAGTCCTTCAACAGAATATTTATTGAACATTTACTATATACCAAGCACTGTTGTAGTAGGCATTACAAATACATCAGTGAGTAAATTATTCAGAGACCCCATCCTTTTGGTGACTGCATTTTAGTGGGAAAGAAACCAATGGCAAATAAGAAATATGGTATAACGTCAGTTTATAGGACATTACAAGGTGACAAGTACTATGGAGAAGAAAGGGTAAGAGACATTGGGGGCACAAGGGGAGGTGAAGGGCAGTCTGTAGCAGTAAATGGGATGCTGTGGGCAGGTCTCATGGAGAAGGTGGATTTGAGCTATGACTGGAAAGATGTGGGTGAGGAATGAGCCAGATGGAGATCTGGGGAAGGGTGTTCCCAAGGGAATAGCCAGTGCAAAGGCCCTGAGGTGAGGGTATGCCCGGTGTGTTTAGGGTGCAGCCCTGAGCTGTAATGAATTAGTGAGGAGAAGGTGGTAGAAAGTGAGGCCAAAGAGGGGTCTGTGGAATGCCACGCACCGTGCATCTACTATACATTGGCACTTTATAGGCTTCCTGTCATCTTCAACAGAGCCCTGAGAGGTAGATACTGTTAGTGAAAACCATTTAGATGAGACTCCTACTGGTGGCTTCCCTGTCCCTCAGATCCTGCTACACACACCATTCCGGAGAGCATGCACCTCCCCTCCATAGCGGCCCAGAGATGGTAAAGGGGCTGTCAGTGAGCGCTGGGTCTCTGAGCAATGGTATATGGCTCAGAAAGTGCTCAGGACATGTAGAAAGAACTCCAGCTGCTATTAGCATTTAGCTAAAGGATCAACTGAAGGATGTACAGATAAATTGAAACGCAGGTGCAAGTTTGCAGAGCAGAGCAGGATGGAGACAGGTAGTTCACCTGGTCTTAATGCGGACATGGCTAAGTCACTCCCTGGGCTGGCTCTCTGCTGAGCAAGGGCGTTCCTTCCTTCCTTCATGGAGCCCACAGTTTGCGACTAATAATATTGCTCTGTACAAGGGGACAAGCAGTATACTGTTAAAGGGCATCGTCTCCCCAGATACCAAAACTGCAACAGACCTTTTACGTGTCCAGGAACAAACCCTCAGCTCCCCAAGAGTCTCAAAGAACTGGGATTTTATTGTTGGGTTTTGGTCTTGGGTTTGTTCCTACAGATTCCAGCTCCACAGAGAGACCAGAGAGAAGTGGCTGAGGACACCAAAGAGGAGGGAGGGGAAGGTAAGTATGTTGGGGAGCAGCCCAGGAGTTGTAGGGGTGTCCTTGCCTGGGGTGGCTTGGCTGAGAGATGACTCCCCCGAGATAATCCAGAGGACTTAGCGGTGCTCAGCATTGACCATGCCAACCCACAGTGTCCAGCCAAGGTCCAGAGGACTCACTCCTGGGGACACAATCCCGTGGCCACTTCAGCCGTCAGCCAGTGAAATATCCCCGGGGCGGCGTGCGGCCTGTCACCCACCAGCTGTCCAGCTTGGCCCTGGTAGCTTCCAAATTGAGCGAGGAGACCCCTGTCACATCAGTGACCCGAGGGAGTTTGCGGAGGCGGGGACCTGGCCCCGCTGCTGCCTCCTCCTCGCCTGAGGGCAGCCCTCTGCGCCGCACCCCGCTGCCCAAACATTTTGAGATCACCCAGGAGACAGCCCGGCTACTCTCCAAGCTACACCATGAAGCTGTGCCCAAGGCCACCTGCTGCCCAGACCCCCAACCTGGGGAAGCCGAGGACCATCTCTGACCATCCCAGCATTCCGACTGAGGGTTAAGGACTGAGGTGTTCAGTGTTGCGGGTTCTGGAGAGTTCCTGTAAGGAAAGACTACATGGCCTGGGGGACTAAAACCCTTTTGGGGACAATATACCAGGATTTCCCCCCCCCCCCCACTAGACATAGGTCACTGCCCATCAGGGCAACTCAGGTTCAGAGGTGAGTCAGGGTCAGTACTCAGGGTCAGTACAAGTCATGGGATCCTTGGTGTCCACCCTAGTCCCTGACCCCTGGAACAGGGGTGCCTTTTGCTACTTTGGTTGGTGCCCACTCCCCCACCTCTGTCTGCTTCCTTTGCTGACCTCAGGTAACCAGCTCTTGGAGGGTGTGGGCAGCCTAGACTCAACATTCTGGTGGTACCTGGGGTCTGATGGCCTGGGAATAAACCATGTCCTTTATACCCTTGAGTGTCTTTCTTTGCCAGGCGAGGGTGATGGGAGAGCTAGGTGAGGGCAGCATCCTTTGGCCCCGTTTTACCCACCAGAGGAACCAAGGCCCCCTTTCATCCCGACACATCCTTGAGCACCTACAAGCAGTACTGGCTGGGCCTGGGCACCAGGCTGAGTCACACCGGCCCGGCCCTCCCGGAGCTCCACGTCCCCGATCCGGTCCTGCATAATCAAACAAATATAACAAAGTGCAGATAACCGGGACAATGGGGCTGTGTGCTCTGGGCCGTGGGAGCCCAGGGCCGCCACAAGCCGGGGCCGGACAGGGGGCAGCGCTGCCGGGGGCGGAGGGCGCGGGGGCGGGATTTCGAGAAACTTAAGTGCGGCCCCAGGGTCAGCTGGGGCCGGAGAGGTCCGAGGGGCACCGGAGGCCGCTGCGCGCGGTATCTCGGTGCTGGAGAAGCGGAGGCGGGGCGGGGGTCCCGGCGGTGGGAGACCAGTCGGATCAGGGCGTGGCTTGGAACTCGGCGACGGATTGGACGCCAGGAAGCGAGGGGGGTGGGGCCGGGTGGGGGCGCGGACCCTGAGACCACCCGGAGCTGTGCCCAGGCTGCGCGAGGTCACGGCGGGAATTCTGGTGCAGTGAGTGACTCAGCCCCCGGAAGGCTCTAAACTGCGTGCGTGTGAGGTGGGCGAGGACGGGGGCGGGGGTCCCGCGCCGGAAGTGGAGGGGCGACCCAGAGGCCGTGAGGCCGGGAGGAAATGGGGGGGCTGCGGTTCCGGGAGACCCTGTCTTTACCGCGGCTGCAGAGGCGGGGTTCCCCCAGGTGGCGAAGACGGGGCGGGGCTCCCCCAGGTGGCGGGGGGCGGGGCGCCGCGCCCAGGCAGGGACAGGGGCGGGACCCCGCCTCCCGTGCTCTCTCGGCTGCCCGCGCTCAGCGCACCGGACGCTCCTCCGCTCCTGCGGTGGTCACCAGGCTATGGGTCTGGGGCCTACCCCGACCCTCCGGGAGGCCGCCCCGTCTGCGGCGTGACGGGCGGCCCAGGTGAGGCGGGTACTGACGGTGGTGGGTGGGCGCGGGTCCCAGGGAGGGCGCGGCACGTGCCTGTGAGGCCCGGGCACCGCCCCCTCCTCCCCTCTGTCCCAGCTCCTCCTCCAGCCCAGGGGCGCCCGCCCGCCCGCCACCGCCTTCCTGACCGCCCCCTTTGTCTGGGAGGCCGCCAGGGTCCTCCGTCCCACTCGTAATGGCCCGATGCCCCGCCCGCTGTGGGAGCACTCGCGCCCAAAACCCGCCGCCCAACTTCTGGGGCTGCATAGCTGTCCACTCTGGTCGACCTGGTCACTGATGTAGGAAAGAAAAAATTCTTGAGACGTCTTTGGTGCAAGAAGGTGGTTTTATTAAAGCACGGGGACAGAACCCGTGGGCAGAAAGAAGTGCACTGGGGTCTTGAGGAGTGGCCCATTATATACTTTCAAGTTGGGAGGGGGTTAGGGATCCCTGAGTCTCTAAAGAATTCTGGAAGCAAGGTTTCCAGGACCTTGAGGGGGAAAGGTCATTTATTACCGTCTAATAAAACCTTAGTCATGAGACCCTTCCGATGTATGTTGGTGGGCCATATGCTTGGGGGATGATTGCCAACATGCATCTTGGGCTTAGAGATAAAGGAAATTTCCAAAGGAATGTTTATATGTTAAAGTAGACCTACAGGATCCTGGGTTGGGGGGGGGGGTCGGGCTAGGATTGTCTTTTGCCCTTAGCAAAGTATTAACATCGAGGCAGTTGGGTCCCTAGAGGAATGTCACTCTGCCTGTTTCAAGGACTTGTCAATGGGCTCTAGGTAGTAGGGAAATTTAATAATTTTTTCTTCTGCCTTTGTTTCCCACATTATTCCCCCCTGAACAGTTTTGACCCTTAAATCTTTAAGGTTGCTGAGGGTGGAAGGTCTCATCTTCTGCCACTTCTTCCTGCTGAATAGGGGCATAGAGATGCCCCTACCTATGGGTCAACATTGGTCAGTTGTGGCTTATATAGATATAGGAGTTACAAAAGGCATAGGCAGCTGAATCCAAGGGAGACTGCATGTGTGGATCTTTCTGAGTGGAAGGGATCATCTCTTGGCTTGAAGTTATAGCAGCGAAGGTGTCTTGGCACCAAGTGGAGAGACATGGGAGAAAACAGCAAAACATGATAAGTCCAACAAAAAGAAAAGCCCAAATAAGAGTCCTTCGATAGTTGACAAAAATCCTCTTCCAGTCCAGAAGTTTAACCAATCATTAAAGGAAAGAGAGGGATCATCTAAAGGGCCAATGTGAGTATTCATATCAGAAACCCAGAAATATTTTGTGGTAATCTGGAACGTATATACAGCATTCTGTTTTTATGATAGCCGAAGTTTCACCTTGTGTAGCAGTTAAAACATCTAATGCCATGCTATTATGTAAAACTGCCTTACACGTTTGTGTTACTTCAGTATTTAGTAGAGAAATGCTATTTTGAGTGTCATTTAGGGCTTTGACCATGTACTTATTAAGAGCTTCCATGTGCCAAACAACACCCTCTGGTCCCAAAGAGGGAACAAAAATGAATGTTAGATGGTCATACCAATGAAACACAGAACGCGTCCACTGTTGGGTTTAATTTAGAAGGTTGGCTGGGTTGGTAATGGTTTTAAGAATGCGTCCGTGCATCCAGGCAAAACCTAGTACAGTGGCCTCTCCAGCCTGGGGGAAGCCGTGGACACAAGTTAGAGCCGCATAGCCATTGGGTCCCGTTAGGAGACAGTCATCTAATTCTGGGCCTCCTTTAACTGCAGTCAAGATATCAAGGGTATTCAGTTTTGGAGGGCCATCTTTTGAATTTGTGTAATAAAAGACAGCCCGTTGTCACTTTATAGGGACGAAGGGAGTCCAAATCTACAGACAGTTTCTCTTAGCAAAGTTTTTTGCCCCCTCCGTGGCCTTTTTACCCAAATCAGGAGCCTGGTGTAAGCCCTGTGTTACCTTCCCTTGCTTATTTTTGGGTATAAAGATTTTTCCCTCATTGTTAACAAGCCAATCCTGTACATTTCTTGGTCTGAATAGGCTGGACTTAAGGACTTTTTTGGAGTTAAGACTGGTAAAAGCCTTATATTTGTTTATTTTGTTTGCCTGCTTTGGCTGCACAGTCTACCAAATTGTTTCCTTTAGATTCTAAGGTCATATTCTTTGATATCCTTTGAGGTGAATTACAGTTACCTCCTGAGGTAGGTGTACAGCCTCAAGAAGAGTCCTAATTTCGGGCGCCGGGGTGGCTTAGTTGGTTAAGCGACTGCCTTCGGCTCAGGTCATGATCCTGGAGTCCTGGGATCGAGTCCCGCATCGGGCTCCCTGCTCAGCAGGGAGTCTGCTTCTCCCTCTGACCCTCTTCCCTCTCGTGCTCTCTATCTCTCATTCTCTCTCTCTCAAATAAATAAATAAAATCTTTAAGAAAAAAAAGAAGAGTCCTAATTTAAGGCCCATATTTGATTGGGGAGTTATAGCTTGATAATAATCCCCTTTCCTTCCAAATCGCTCTGTGGGCATGTAGGACTAGGAAAGCATATTTGGAGTCAGTACAAGTATTACTTTTTAAGGTTTTGGCAATTGCAGGCATGAGTGAGCACTATAGCATACCCAGCTTTTCTTAATTCCTTTTTCCATGAAACTATTGCCATCAGCAAACCAACTGTCATCTGCATTTTTGAAAGGGGAATCTTTTAAATCTGGTTGACTAGAATAAACAAGATCAGTAACCTCTAAACAGTTATGCTCTATAGAGAGGCACGATGATCAGGTCCAGGCATATGGGTAGCTGGGTTTAAAGTTTGACAGGTTTTAAGTATTATTTCAGGCATATCTATAAGTGTAGCCTGGTATTTAATAAGTCGGCCTCCATCATCCATTGGTGACCTTTGGTCTCTAAGATATTCTGGACCTGATGTGAAGTCCTTCTAGTCAGGGACTGTCCCATAGTGAGCTTTGAGGCGCCTTTTACCAGGAGGGCTACTGTATGCTTGGCTAAAGCCTTTGTTTGCAATTGTATCTAAACAGAGGTGACTTCTAGGATAAATATGACTATGAGGGATGAAGCCATCAAGAAGCCCTCTTTGTTTGAGGTCCAGTGTTAACAGTATCCTAATTATAAAGAATCACTGGCAAGTGGGAGAAGACTTGTCAAGAGATAAGGGCATCCCCAAGTGCATCATCCAATCCAATCATAAAGAAAGTGGAGTCACCCATTATCTCCACAAGCCTACGTAGTGGGATATGCTCTGGCTTTTAGGGAACGATTTCATCATCCCAGCCACATAGAATTGGTCAAGGTGCTAGTTGAGTTATATAATCATTGGGGAATCAATCCCATTTTCCAGTTGTTTAAATAATAATATGCCCGAGATGCCTGGTTGGCTCAGTTGGTTAAGCGACTGCCTTCGGCTCAGGTCATGATCCTCGAGTCCCGGGATCGAGTCCCGCATCGGGCTCCCTGCTCAGTGGGGAGTCTGCTCCTCCCTCTGACCCTTCCCCCCCCATGTACTCTCTCTCTCTCTCTCTCTCTCTCTCTCATTCTCATTCTCTCAAATAAATAAATAAATCTTTAAAAAAAATAATATGCCCATGGGGTCCTGTTATTATCCCCACAGAATAACAAGCATGAAGATTGTCTATACGAGCTATTGTGGCAATTTTTCTCAAGTTTACCTCACATTGTCTGGCATAGGTAAACAACAAACATTGAAAGACAATCAGATCTAGAATTTAACATCTACAAAGGTGTGTTATTGGAACATGATTTTTCTCTCTAAAATAACCCTTATTTCCAAAGATAGCCAAATCAAGACTAATTTGTAAGTCCAATTTTAACAAACTTGACCTAATTATTTATATAAGCTCAGCAAGAATAGTGGTTGATCATATAGATCTTTTAGAATCTGTTTTGCTGGAACTTTTTATAAGGAATCTCTAGGTTGAACTTTTAGTAGCCTCTCCAGGCCAGAAGCCAAGCCAAGTGCTTGCCATCAGACATACCAGCAATACCTGTAGATGTGGGCGGATTCCTCTTCATGAGGTTCCCAAACTAACTGGAGATTCTTGCACCTGCCAGGAAGTGACATTCTTTACTTACCTGGTAAGGCTGCTGGGAACTCTGTAAGCAAGGTATCAGGCCAACATTTCCAAGGGGCTTTATGGTTCCAGGTTTCAAAATTGGACTTACAAATTAGTCTTGATTTGGCTATCTTTGGAAATAAGGGTTATTTTATTTTATTTTTAAAATATTTTATTTATTTATTTGAGAGAGAGAGAGTGAGAGAGAGCACATGAGAGGGGGGAGGGTCAGAAGGAGAAGCAGACTCCCTGCCGAGCAGGGAGCCCGATGCGGGACTCGATCCTGGGACTCCAGGATCATGACCTGAGCTGAAGGCAGTCGCTTAACCAACTGAGCCACCCAGGCGCCCAATAAGGGTTATTTTAGAGAGAAAAATCATGTTCCAATAACACACCTTTGTGGATGTTAAATTCTAGATCTGATTGTCTTTAAATGTTTGTTGTTTACCTATGCTAGACAATGTGAGGTAAACTTGAGAAAAATTGCCACAATAGCTCGTATAGACAATCTTCATGCTTGTTATTCTGTGGGGATAATAACAGGACCCCATGGGCCCGTTCTTTTTTTTTTTTTAAGATTTTATTTATCTGAGAGAGAGAGAGCACACACAGGAGAAGGGGGGAGGGACAGAGGGAAAGGGAGAAGCAGACTCCCTGCTGAGCAGGGAGCCTGACGTGGGACTCGATCCCAGGACCCTGAGATCATGATCTGAGCCAAAGGCAGATGCTCAACCGACTGAGCCACCCAGGTGCCCCAGTCAACCTTAGTTTCTTAAAGCTGTTTGGTCATATCTGAGTCTATGCATGTCTCTCTCAAATATGACATTCCAGTCAAAGCCTTGGTAAAATAACCAATATTTCCAATGGTGTCCTGTTAAAAGGAGAACGATGCTTATTAAACTTATGCAAATAACTATGATTGCCATGGAAGAAAGAATACTTACTGAGACCTTTTTAATTTCAGAGGGTTCAGGTAGAGAGAAAAGTTAAATATGTGAATTTGTTCACAAATGAATACTTTTATCACATTTCTGTAAGTCATAGATATCTTAAAAGAAAGTTTCCTTAATCTGGAAGAGTAAACATTAGAGAGCCAGCAATGTTTCAAACAAGTGTCACAAAACTATAATCATCTTTTTAGTTCATTTAGTACCATGTTACTAGTTCTTATTTCATTTGAATGCAGCTTTTTAGTTAGTTCTGGAAATTCTTACCCATTTCAGTTTTGATCTTAAAGATATTAAATTCCTGTATTTGTCCTCAAAGTCCTTTTTATGAATCTCCTTGAAGACGAAACTCAATTTTTTTAAAGATTTTATTTTATTTATTTGAGAGAGAGAGAGCATGAGGGGAGGAAGGGTCAGAGGGAGAAGCAGACTCCCCCGCCAAGCAGGGAGCTCGATATGGGACACTATCCCGGGACTCCAGGATCATGACCTGAGCCGAAGGCAGTCACTTAACCGACTGAGCCACCCAGGGGCCCCGAAGATGAAACTCATTTTGCAAGAGAATAAGAAAAACTATAAATGACAGAAACTCAGAAATGGACATTGTTTGTTTGTTTTTTTTTAAAGATTTTATTTATTTATTTGACAGAGAGAGAGACAGCGAGAGCGGGAACACAAGCAGGGGGAGTGGGAGAGGGAGAAGCAGGCTTCCCGCCGAGCAGGGAGCCCGATGCGGGGCTCGATCCCAGGACCCTGGGATCATGACCTGAGCCGAAGGCAGATGCTTAACCGACTGAGCCACCCAGGCACCCCAGAAATGGACATTGTTAATAATCTGATATGAGAGTTCATTATGATGCAATTGACAAGGAAACTCAGTTATTTCTGTGACATATAACACTTCAATAGCCAGAATATCGAATGATGTTGACCTTATACCAGAACGTAACATACCAAACAAATAGACCTAATTAGTCAATGAGATTTTGTTCACGATTTCAATCTTGGGGAAGTTTGTTAAAACCTTACAAAGTTTTAAAGCACATGCCTAAGTAGGATTAGGGATGGTCAGGGCGCCTGAGTGGCTCAGTGGGTTAAGCATCTGTCCTGGGATTGAGCCCTGCATCCCTGCATCCTGGGCTCTCTGTTCAGCGGGGAGCCTGCTTCTGCCTCTCCCTCTGCCTGCACTCTGCCTACTTGTGCTCTCTGTCAAGTGAATGAATAAAACCTTAAAAAAAAAATCCTGGGGCGCCTGGGTGGCTCAGTCATTGGGTGTCTGCCTTTGGCTCAGGTCATGATCCCAGGGTCCTGGGATCAAGTCCCACGTCGGGCTCCCTGCTCCATGGGAAGCCTGCTTCTCCCTCTCCCACTGCCCCTGCTTGTGTTCCCTCTCTCGCTGTGTCTCTCTCTGTCAAATAAATAAATAAAATCTTAAAAAAAAATCCATTCATTCAATCTTAGTCCATCCTGACCACACCTAAAATTTTTCCAAAGATTTCCCATCACAAACCTTCTACAGCTTTCCTTTGCATTCAGATTTTGTCCCAAGCCATTTCTTTCTAAACAACCAGTTTCATTTAGGACAAAATTACCTTCTTTTACCTTCAACAAAAATGTATTTCCAATCCTGATATCTTTCTTTCATATGCAGAGTTGCTTTTCTTATTTCCATCAGTCTTAATTACAGTTAGAATTTTTCACTCTTAGAAACCTTAGTCTCGGGGCACCTGGGTGGCTCAGTCCGTTAAGCGACTGCCTTCGGCTCAGGTCATGGTCCCAGGGTCCTGGGATCGCCTGCTTCTCCCTCTCTTCCCCACTTGTGCTTTCTCTCGCTATCTCTTTCTCTCTCAAATAAATGAATAAAATCTTAAAAAAAAAAAAAAGGAAAGAAAAAAAGAAACCTTAGTCTCCAGTGAAAACTAAGTAGTAACCAATTGTGAGCTGTTTCACCAGAACTCTTTAGACAGCAACTTTATGAACTGGTTAAGCACAAAGCATGTTTACCAACAGACCCAAATATTCTTTGTTTCTTTGCAATAAGAAGTTAAAAGCATAAATCTATGTCAGTTATCAATGATTTAGCACTTTATCCTATTTGGAAAAGACCTAGATGTCCAATGAATTTAATCCCATTTATCATCCAAGCAAAGCTTTAAAGTTTCAGGTTCTCAAAGACTTTGAAAGCTATCTTAACAATTACCTATGAAAACTTTGATGAGACAGACAACCATCATTTTTGTCATCTTTTTGCTAACAAATTGCAAGAGATAACATGAACTTATTTGACCTCCAGTAAGCCTAGATAGAATAAATGTTTCACATTTAGTGCTGACAACTTGAAAAGACCTATCTTAATTAAACCAACAAACTTAACTTAGTTTAAATACTGAATTATGTTCCACCTGGATCCTTCCCATTGTCAAATTTTACCTGAGATACTGGTGGAGAAATCAGGAGTGGGTGGTGTTAGGTCCAGGGGGTGCTCTTCTTCACTCCTTGATAGTGAGGGTAGGAGGAGAAGCCTCCTTGATAGTGAGGGTAGGAGGAGAAGCCAGTGGTGCTGGAGGCACGGAGCATGGTATAGAAGCCAGTGATGTAGGCCACACCCAAGGTGGTGCGAAAACAAGAGGAGGGGGAGGGGAAGGCAGAAGAGGCAAAGTGCTCCTAGAAGACCCAGAAAGGGTTCCCAGTTCTAGAGGTCATCATCTCCAACAGAGGAGCAAACACCATGTTTTCCCGCCAACAAGGGGGAACAGGCAGCCCGTGTCAGACCAGAGAAGACAGGGAATTTCCATGAAACTAAGGGAGTTTTGGCAGCTACTTGGGAATATTCCTTAAAGTACCCCGTCCCAAGGTGGAGTAAGCACAGTTGGCTCTAGTTATAGCCATTAACCCGGGAAATGAGTGAGGGAGAAGCCCCTACATCTATTAGGAGGAGGAACAGTGAGAGAGTCAGAGTCCCCTTTGCTAGGGATGGCCTGCGTTTCCTCCAGCAACCTGGGTTTATTTGGAGAAGGCCTGTTTAGATAATTATCATCCAATATGTCAGGGGGAGTTCGCTAGTCAACACGTTCGGGCAAATACAATCTGCAAGAGGCCCTTAGGTCGGGGTCCCGGTGTAGAGCAATGAAGGCCTAGGTATGAGCAATGAAGGTACCCTAGGTCCATCTACCCTATTTCCTGCAGAAAAGATCTGACAGATCCCACGGAGGCCATGCAGGGTTACCGGAGCCCAGTCCTTTCCTAAGTTTTGCAGTCTGAATTGTTTCCAGTGGGTTAAAAGGCACCCCAAAGGAGAGTCCTTGGGAACTGAAGAGAAGGTCCATTACCTAGAAAATTCCCCACCCTCCCCCCCACCCCTGACTCCCAGGTATCGTCCCATGCACAGGGTATGTCAGAGGTTCCTGGTGTCAAAGTCCCCCAAACAAAATGACCACCACCACCGTTAAAGGCCCCTGTCGGAGGGATGCTAGTGTCCCCCTGCTTCCCCATTGCATCCTAGGCTACAGATGGGTGCCTGGCATATGAACTGAAATACCATGCCTTGAAGGTCGTACTGTCAAGGTCACACCTTATTTTACCTTGCCTTTAAGAACCTGCCATTTTTATCCCATGGAGAACACTAGAAAAGTTTTACAAGGGGAAATTGCCAAATTTTGTAGTTTAAGTAGTTATTAGAGGACAATGACGGAAAATGGTAAACATAGAAATCCATCATGATCTAAGCAACATTCCAACACATGTAGTCCTTATAGCCAACTTCCCTAGGAAACAGTCCCGGTTGGGTTTTAATTCAATCGGGTACTGGTTGTGGCCGGCTCCCAGTGGAGGTCCCATGGCCAGAAGTGGCTAGACCAGGGATGTGAAAGGGGTCACATTAGATCAATCAGGAGTAAACCTCACATGGGAGTCTTAAGATTGGCAGCCGTCCTGGTGACTTAGGTGGCTGTCCCATGCCCAAGACAGACAACTTTGCATAAGGTCAGGAATAAAGAGAGGGCATCAAGTGTCTGGGTCTTATTACCATTCCGGCCAGGTACTAACTTCCAGCCAAAAGGCAGACTTTCTCCTCCCCTTAGAGTAGCCACCGGCTAGAGGATTGCAGCCTGAGCAATCGACATGCAAGTGTTCCAATAAGACCATGCTCCTTGAAGGGCCCCTGGAATGAAAGTAAAGGAAGAGGAGAGAAAAGTACTCACCAAGTTTGCACCAGGGCTCAGAGTCCAGTGTGACTCTGGACTCAAAGCCCTACGTTGGGCACCATATGATGTAGGAAAGAATGTTAGGCTTCAAAGCCGACGGCCAAGAAAAGAATTCTTGCGACGTCTTTGGCGCAAAAAGGTGGTTTTATTAAAGCCCGGGGACAGGACCCGTGGGCAGAAAGAGCTGCACCGGGGTCATGAGGGGTGGCCCATTGTATACTTTCAAGTTGGGAGGGGGTTAGGGATCCCTAAGTCTCATAGGAATTCTGGAAGCAAGGTTTCCAGGACCTTGAGGGGGCTAGCTCTTGTTGGGGAAAGGTCATTTATTACCGTCTGATGAAACCTTAGTCATGAGACCCTTCCGATGTATGTTGGTGGGCCATATGCTTGGGGGATGATTGCCAACACATACCTTGGAGGATAGAGATAAAGGAAATTTCCAAAGGAATGTTTATATGTAAAGTAGACTTACAGGATCCTGGGGTCGAGGGCGGGGGGTGTCGGGCTAGGATTGACTTTTGCCCTTAGCAAAGTATTAAGATCGAGACAGTTGGGTCCCCAGAGGAATGTCACTCTGCCTGTTTCAAGGACTTATCAATGGGCTGTAGGTAGTAAGGAAATTTAATAATTTTTCTTCTGCCTTTGTTTCCCACATCACCCACCACCGCCACTTTACCCTGAGGCATCTGAGTTCGAGACCCTTGCCCTTCCTGTCCTGACCCTCCCTTCTGGCTGCTGCTTCTTCCTGGGTCCTTCCAACAAATGCCACCTGCATTGACCTCTCCCTCTGTGCCCCCAGATGGTCACCATGGGCCAGTGCTACTACAATGAGACCATCGGCTTCTTCTACAACAACAGTGGCAAGGAGCTCAGCTCCCACTGGCGGCCCAAGGATGTGGTTGTGGTGGCCCTGGGGCTGACTGTCAGCGTGCTGGTGCTGCTGACCAACTTGCTGGTTATCGCAGCCATTGCCTCCAACCGCCGCTTCCACCAGCCCATTTACTACCTGCTCGGCAACCTGGCCGCAGCCGACCTCTTTGCTGGTGTGGCCTACCTCTTCCTCATGTTCCACACGGGCCCTCGCACCGCCCGGCTCTCGCTGGAGGGCTGGTTCGTGCGGCAGGGCCTGCTGGACACGAGCCTGACCGCCTCGGTGGCCACCCTGCTAGCCATCGCCGTGGAGCGGCACCGCAGCGTGATGGCCGTGCAGCTGCACAGCCGCCTGCCCCGCGGCCGTGTCGTCCTGCTCATCGTGGGGGTGTGGGTGGCCGCGCTGGGCCTGGGGCTGCTGCCCGCCCACTCGTGGCACTGCCTCTGTGCCCTGGACCGCTGCTCACGCATGGCCCCCCTGCTCAGCCGCTCCTACCTGGCTGTCTGGGCCCTGTCCAGCCTGCTTGTCTTCCTGCTCATGGTGGCTGTCTACACCCGCATTTTCTTCTATGTGAGGCGGAGGGTGCAGCGCATGGCGGAGCACGTCAGCTGCCACCCCCGCTACCGAGAGACCACACTCAGCCTGGTCAAGACCGTTGTCATTATCCTGGGTGAGTGAGTGCCCTCAGCTGGCCCAGGGTTGCAGGAACCCTGCTGCCCCCCGACTCCCACGAGACATGGGAGGGGATCATTTGGGTGGGGAATGTTCTCCAAGGAGGTGACATTTGAGCAGAGACCTGAATGCTGGGGAAGGGAAGAGTTCCAGGCCGAGGGAACAGAAGGTGAGAGCCCCGCAGGACCGGGCCAAATGCCCCCAAATAAGAAGAGGAGGAGGAGGCCCAAGTGGCTGGAGAGAAGCAGGAGAGGTGGTCAGCACTGCCTCGAGGGCACAGGCAAGAGTCAGATTTTGTTCTGAGTTCCATGGGAAGCCCTCCCGAGTTCTGAGCAGGGAGCGATAAGGTCAGTCTGGCTGTAGAGTGGTCTGAGTGGGGGAGGCGACACGTGCATCCCGCGAGGATACACGCCCCTACCCCAAGAACAAGGAGTGACTCTTCCCCATGACCCCTCTTTCCCCCACCTGGTAACTGGCCTGTCCCACAGTGACCTCCTTTCCCCCACAGAACAAATCTCCATGTAGAAATGTCCAGCGCCCTGTCTACCATGTACCAGTCAGGAAAGGCATCCCTTTCTGGCAGACACATCAGAGAAAGCTGTCAGGCTGCTGTGGCCCTGCAAACTACACAGCTATTGTCTGAGCTCTGGAGGACCCCCCGCCCCAGCCCTGAGCTCTGAGCTGTGGGTGCTGGGCCCCCAGAGCTGGCCCCGCTCACCTCAGGCTCCATCCTGCAGGGGCGTTCGTGGTCTGCTGGACGCCAGGCCAGGTGGTGCTGCTCCTGGACGGTCTGGGCTGCAAGTCCTGCAACGTTCTGGCCGTGGAGAAGTATTTCCTACTCTTGGCTGAGGCCAACTCACTGGTCAATGCCGTGGTGTACTCATGCCGAGATGCTGAGATGCGCCGCACCTTCCGCCGCCTCCTCTGCGGTCTGTGCCTTCGCCGGTCCACCCACGAGTCTGCCCGCTATGCACCCTCCACCCGAACAGGTGCCAGCACTCGCATCATGCTTCCAGAGAATGGCCACCCCCTGATGGACTCCACCCTTTAGCCAGCCTGGGACTTCAGTGGGGTGCTGCACATGCCACAGTATAGCCCCCGCCTGCTTGCAAACGCACCGGGCTCTACCTAAGCTGCAGGACAGATCCTCAGTCTGCCGTGGCACGACGCCCCTGCCAGCCTTCCCCAGGCCCACAGCTCTGCCTGCCCCCGAGGCCCGGGGGTTTGGGGTCATCTCTAAATGCCCAGGAGAGAGTCAGAGGGGGTTCAGGAATCGGCTCTTCAATCATCTCAGGTTGTGGAGTTTTCTAACTGACACTTTCTATCTTTACTGCACATCCCTGGTAAACCCTGTGGACCGCTTCCTCCTCTGTGGTAGTGTGGGTGCTAAAGATGGGGGACATGAGGGCTCTCTCAGGCCACTCTGCCCAGTGCGACAGGGTGACAAGGATGGCCCATGGATGCACCATCTGCCCGAAGCTGATTCTTTAGGGGCACAGACTGAGGGGTGCTGAGCATGAGCTGGGAAAAGGTTTGTGGCCCCTTGCAGCCTCTGGGGTCTTGCCTGTCCCAATTAGAATTGAGGGGAGTCTGTGGGGAGAGCATATGATGTAAGGAGTAAACCTTTCTTTCCACTGAGGTCTCCAGAGCATTTTCTGTCATCAACTCAGATAGTCCCTCTGTCCCTGTGTTCCAGAATTGTCCGCCTCAGCTCGGGCTAGGCTGGGATCTCCTCAGCCCTGTTCTCTTTCCTCTTGAGCTCTGCACGGCTGTTACTCCATCTCTTTCTCTCTCTTTAAATCCTGTACACAACATGGGACTTGACCTCATAACCGCTAGATCAAGAGTGGCAGGCTCTACTGACAGCCAGCCAGGCGCCCCTCTCCATCTCTCTTGTTGGAGGTCTTGCGTCCGTTCTGTGTGTCCCCCTGCCTCTAACTCCCCGCCCCCATCTGTCTCTGTCCTCTGGAGCCCACAGTGGTCTCTGACCTGCGTGAGCCCTCTTTCTCCTGCCTGCCCTTTCGTCTGGGTCTGGGTTATTAACAGTCAGGCGTGTCCATCCCATTGCGCACCCCACCACCTACATCCATCCATACCTACGGGCCAGGGGGAGTGGAGCCCGTGAAGCAAATTCTGCAGGATGCAGAATTTGAGAGCTGCCATTTCTCAAACTCCTCGGATGTGCCTGGCACACTGATAAGCACTGTAGGTGCATTATTTAATCATTACTTGCATCTTGTGGTGCAGATGCACACTTTGTGGCTCAGAGAGGTTGCAATCTGGCCTGTGGTTACACAGCTTCCAAAGGTCACAGAGCTGAATCAAGGGACTAGAGAGGCCCCTGGAGAAAGAGTTTTGGATCCCCACAATGTCCTAAGTTGGTCATGACCTCAGCCTGGTTTTCCTCACCTCACCCCACAGCCCCCCAAGTCTTCAGACATGCCATGATGAGCCCCCTCTCAGATGCTCATGGAGGCACCCTGCCAGGTACAGTGTAGACCAGAATCTGGATTCTCTGCTTCCACTTCACCAGGGAGGAGACAGGGTTATAGCTCTACTCAAGGTTCACATGCTAAATAACAGCTAGAATGTGGACTCAGGCCTCCCATTAGAGGCCAAATTCTTAAACCACTAAAGTACACATCGTGGAAGAACCAAAAACATCGAAGTCCTTCTACATTAAATGGGGCTAGGTTTCCCTTGGAGAAAACTTCCCCTGCCCTCAGACAGCTCTGTGTGGAGGCAAGAATGAACTGGGTTGCTGGGTACTTCAGGATCCAAGACGGACAGCAGGACTCCCAGGGCCTGAGGCCAGAATCTCCAGAGATGGTGACCCAAGCGAGCCCTGTACACCATGGGCCTGGGCATAGGACCATGAAGGATGCAGTCCTTGCCTCTGTGAAGCTCCAGGCCTATTGGACAGACAGACACTTTGGGTGCCAAAGCCAATTCCTATGGGGTGGGGACCCCGAAGTCCTCCCAAAAGCAGCTCTGTGTTTCACTTGCTCTTACATCAGCTTCCCCCAGGTTCTAACCCACACTCCTCCGGTCTTCTTTG
Source organism: Zalophus californianus (assembly GCF_009762305.2). Lineage (NCBI taxonomy): Eukaryota > Metazoa > Chordata > Mammalia > Carnivora > Otariidae > Zalophus > Zalophus californianus. Next base: position 14,792,996 of record NC_045595.1, on the reverse strand, counting down.
GCATCTTGTCCCATTGGTTTTTCCCTCCCTTGTAGGTCTCTCCACCCTTCAAGCTTTGGTCCCTAAAGCTTTCAGTCCTATGTTCAGAGAACCACTGTTCTCTGAAGAACACCAAAATTACCCACAACTTTTACGCTTCCTGTGCAGGGCTGAAGTTTTGCGCAGGGCAACAGCTCTCCATGGGCCCCACAAGTTCTAGTACTTCCTCTAACTGGGGCCCAGTGTTGGGTTTCCTTAATCAGGGAGCTTTCAAAGTGGTTCCTAACACTGGCCCAAATCACTCATTTCCATTCCCTGCTGTCTTTTTTTTTGGAGTTCTCCAATCCAATCACACCAGATGTTTTGAGTTTCCTCTCCAGCAGCAATGGGAAGAAGATGGGCCCTGCCCTAAAGGGTTCCCAGAGAGGCTGAGGACCCTTTATGAGACTGCATCTGGAATCTGCGCTCAAAGCAAACAGGCCCCAGCAGGTCCCAATGACTTTGGAGAAGTGATTCACGTCCAGTCCGTTCCTTTTCCCTCACACGACGATCCTTCTCTGACGCCATGAGTTCTAGTGGCCAGAAACAAAGACTTGTGGAGAGTCACCCTTACTTGGGGTGCACCTCAGAGGAGACCCTCAGGAAGCATCCTTCAGTAGTTCAGTGACCGCGGGCTTGGGCATTCTAGGTCCAGATTGCGGTAAATGGAGAGAATGAATAAAACCGAGGTCATTTATAAGCCGGACCTTGAAAGGAGAATTGGTTTGTGCAGCTGAGAAAATCACTCAGCCACCGTCACCGCACACACCTGCACCCCTCGTGGAAAGTTCCAAGGGGAAGGGCCGGGAGGCTGGGAGCCCTAGTGACCCATCTGATGGGGCTGAGACTGAGGGGACCATTAGGGGACTGAGGAGGGCTCTGGGGCTCAAGGCTTCTGGAGATTAATGGTGGGTGTTGGTGGGGATCTGAGAATCGGATTTCTGAGAAGGAAGGGGTGGCTTGAAGGAAAAGTGGGGTACCCTGAGAAGTGGGGATTCGGATGAGATGTGTGGGTTCCAGAGGAGGTGGCGGGATTTGAGATATGGGGACACTGAGGAAGAATGGAGACCTATGGGGAGTGAAGGCTCTAAGGAGGAATGGGGGCTCAGGAGGAGTGGGAGCTCTGGTGGGGAGTAGAGGGCGCTGAGGAGATGGGGGTTCTCTGAGGAAATGCGGGACCTCTCTGAGGAGGTGTGGGGGCTGTGAGGAGATGTGAGGGGCCCTACGACGGATTAAGGTCTCTAAGCAGGAATCAGTGCTCTGAGCAGGTGAGGGAGGAGGAGATATGGGGGTGGAAGGAGGAGGGTGTGGGTGCGAAGAGCTGTTGCCTCGGCAACTCCCAACCGGGTCCTGGGCCGTTGAAAGGGGCTGTTAGGGGCGTGCCCGTGGGCGGCGCGCGGCCTCCTGGCTGGCGGCGGTTGGCTGGAAGCGGTGGAGAGGGGTGGGGCTTGGGGCGCGCGCGCGCAGCGCGCGAGTGGCGGTGGTTGGCTGCGGCGCCCTTGTGAGCGCTCCAGGCCCGGCGGATCCCCCTCAGCGCTCTCCCGGCCCCACCGCCCATGGACTCCCCGCCGCGCCCGCAGCGCCCTGCGCCGCCTCCTCCGGCCCCGCGCCGCCCGCCGCCCGGGCCCCCTCCGGGCCCCGACACAGGCGAGGTCCTGCAGCAGATCATGGCCATCACCGACCAGAGCCTGGAAGAGGCGCAGGCCAGGTGCTGCGCGGGCTCGACGGGGGCGGGGCCACCCCAAGTCACGGCAGAGAAGGGGGCGGGCCCAGGGGCCAGGGCCAAGTTGGCAGGGGGCCCGAGGGGTGAGGAGGGTGCAGGGTGAGGGGGGGGTGCATCTGTGGGCGGGGAGCGGGGAGGGGAGATGTGGGGCCTCGGGGAGGACTGAAGGGGATTTCTGAGGCCGAGGAGATTTATGAGGTCAAATGCGACGGATTGAAAGGCTTATGGGGCTAAGCAGCGGGTGATGGGTTTTAGGGGCCCATCCTGGGGCGAGAGGAATGGGCTTAAGGGGAGTGTGTGGATGGGGAGGTGTATGGTGAAAGGCGGTTTCGGGGTTTATGGAATGTAAGGGATAAGAGGAGAGCAGGGGGCTGTAAGGGCTGAGAGAGAGGATTTGTGAGGGATGGACCGCTAAACGGATGCATTAGTGGGACTTCTGAGGTGGGAAGTTTTGAGAGCAGATAATGGAGAGTGAGTTGTGGGCAGTGGGACTCAGGAATGAGGAGATGGGGGTGATTTGGTGTGTGAACCATCAGGAAAAGTTAGTAGGGGAGCTGGGTGGAAGGATGGAGAGCCGCCTTTTTGTTAACTGAGCATATATTTATTAGACACTCCCTGTGTGGGGGGCATCCAGCTGGGTGCTGACATAGTCCCCGCTCTCAAGCTCATAGGTAGAGGGAGAGAAAGTAAGTAGCAAAAACTAAGTACACATTGTGAGAAAACCTCGAAGAAAAGGAGTAGCATGCTATGGGAAGTCAGATGTGGAGAACACCGCACTTGCAGAGGCCCCGAGGTGGGAAAGAGCTGGACGAAAGCAGAGCCCGAGACTTCAAGTCCTGAGTTCAATTTGGAGAGAGGTTGGAACCAGACCACACGGGGCCCACAAGTCTCAGGAAGGAGTTTGGATTTTATTTCAATTGCAGTGAGAAGAATCAAAGCAGTTTTAAGACAACCTGTCCTGGGGCGCCTGGGTGGCTCGGTCAGTTAAGTGTCTGCCTTCGGCTCAGGTCATGATCCCAGGGTCCTGGGATCGAGCCCCGCATCAGGCTCCTTGCTCAGCGGGAAGCCTGCTTCTTCCTCTTTCTCTGCCTGCTGTTCCCCCTGCTTGTGCTCTCTCTATGTCAAATAAATAATTTTTTTTAATCTTTAAAAAAAAAAAAAAAAAAGACGACCTGTCTTACCTACCTCTACCCACCACTTGTCATCCAGCCAGGAATGGTAGAATCTGCTTCACAAGGCAATCCATTGTGTTTGGGGTCTGCTCAAATGATTAGAAAATAGGAAAGGACCGAAGTCCTTTTCGAGGATGAGGCCTTGTTGAATGAGGCCTGTTTGGGGGTGAAGGATGATCCCTGGGGATGGGACCAGGGTATGGTTGTGTGGACTGTGCAGTCACTAGAGCCCTTTAGGGAGGCGGGGTTATGCCAAAGCCGAGTGAGCAGCAGTCACAGGAAGGAGGAGACAAAGAAAAGGTGGATTCAGCATGCATTTGTTCTTCAAACTTTCCTTTGCTTCTAGTGGACTGTCCACTCTCTGCAGTTTCATAGCCTCTATCTGAAAAGTTAAGAGTGTTATCCCCCTCCTCCCTTACTATGTTCATTCTACTTGTTGGAGCACTGTGCTAGGTGCTAGAGAAACCAAGATGGCTAAGAGATTCTCTGCCCTCTCAGAGCTCATTGAGAAGTGGGAATGTGTGGGAGACTAATTTATAAATAGCTGTCATAGGTGTGTGCTGAGTAGAGGTGATAACTGGCACTGGCAGAAAAAAAAAAAAGATGGGCCAGGAGAGGGTGCCCTTGTGTGATGCCCTGTCTGCTAGACTAGTCTGAGAGCAGGGGCTCTATCCTATTTTCCTTTGTATTCCTAGGGCTGTGCACAATGCGTGGCACCTAGCATATAGTAAAGTTTGTGGCACTAAAGATTCTGGAAGGTTTAGGAGGAGCCATGGGGGGAAAGTGGGCTCTTCACACACAGGAGCCACAAGAGGCAGTGCTTTGAGTGTTTGTGGAGCTCTCTGAGTTCCTTCTGTTCTAGATAGGGAGCTGCTTAAGGAGTGAGCTCTGCTCGAGTGTGGCCTTCCTCAAGCATTTGTCACCCCATTACAGCCCCAAGGCTACACTTTTTTTCTTATAGCAATCCAGACCTCCCCTAGATAGACTTTAGAATGGTGTACAGTCAGTCACGTCTTTCTTGCTATTCTTGAAGATAGCTTTTTTTTTTTTTCTTTTAAGGCTAGGAAATTGAATAGTGGGACATTATATATGCATGACAACATGGTTGTTAGGTGTTTCCTGGTTTCTTTCTGAGGTAGAAAGGCCCCTGGGTCTTTTATTTTGAGACTTAGAAGCTTCAGATCTGCCCCACTTCTTTGGATATAGTCCTAAAAGTCACCCAAGTCCAGACAAGAGTCTGAACTCAAAGCCCTAAAAGTCACCCAAGTCCAGACAACAGTCTTCAGTTCTCACAGGGATCACTTTACTCTGGAGCAAATAGCTTGGGTGGGTCTTTTCCTCAGAGTAAACTCTGCAGCCTGGTAGGTTATCAACCTGGGAGGGGAAGCAGATTGTGTCTGTCCTCATCAACCAACTGGGTGAGGCTTTTGCAAGTCTTTCTGACCCTGCCCTCTCTCTCTGTGCGCCTGCTGAACCCTTTGTAGCCCCTGGAGTCAGTTTAGCTCAACTGTCTAGCAAGAAAGAATTTTTCATCTCACATGCGAGGACCTTTCAAATTGTTGTGTCACCGTAAGTGTGTTTAAAGAGGGAAAGCACACCTACTCTCCTTACACCAGAATTCTTACTTACACCTTTCTGCATTATTTGGAAGGCAGCTCCAAGTGCTTGTGCATTATTCATTTTGTCATTATAGCTGAATTGTCTTGGAATAGTGAACTGTGTATTGTTTTTCCTTTGGGCTACACAGATAGTGGACTGTAAGGGTGTTTGGAATACACCGCTTAGTTTAGATTCAGCCCAGGTCAGCTGGAGACTTACTTTGTGAGAGATAACCAGTCTTTTTGAATGATCTTCTGAACTTCAGCTATACCCTAAGCTCTTCCTGGAGAAGGTACATTCTATTCTGTGTTTTCTGATTTGGAACCGTTCACTGATGATGCGCTTATTCATTTCTTGTGTGAGACGAGTAAGGCAGAAAATTTTATCTCATTTGCCAAGGATTGTCTGAATATTTTGCTCTATCATGCAGTCTTGTTTTTTTATAATAATAAATTTTACAACATTTTACAGTTTCTACATAGTTTATTTCATTTGCTTCTTTGACTACCTTTATGAGGGGTTTATGAGGGTTATTAGACAGGGTTGAGGGCCCTCTGTCAAGACTGTCAGGCTCCAGAGTTCTTCCTTCCTCCCAGGGTTCTTAACCAGCGTTTGGGTCATAAAAATCTGTTGCAAGCTCTGGGCCTTCCACCACTCCCCACTGCCAACAGTGTGTTCATATACTTTACCCTTGAGGAGCCTCAGGCCTCAGGTGCCCCACAGCCTGGAAGCTCTCTCATCAAAGGCTGGTAGACTCATTTTTTTTGTCCAGTAGTAAGATTTCAAAGAAATCAGTATGGAAACTCTAGAGCTGAGGGGTAAATTTTGGAAACCTGATTGAGAAAGGAAGCAGAATGGTCACAGTATCATCTGGAGATCCATGCTCCATACCTGATGTTCTGGGAAAGCAGCTGAAGAGGACTGGTCTTTCTTCAAGTCGTTCTGCATGTTGGAACGACAGTTGAGTTGTGCTGTGTGTTGCTGGATTAGCAGATTTGGCTGTAGTGGTCACTTCTTGACCCTTTGCTCACAAGTGCACATGGATTCGCTAGAGAGCCGTACCGGTCAGTGGGGTACCATTCACTATATGTCTTTTTAATTAACATGAATTAAAATTAAATATTCAGTTACTCAGTTGCACTAGCTACATTTCAAATGCTCAGTAGCCACATGTGACTAGTGGCTACCATATTAGCACACATAGAGAACATTTCCATAATTACAGAAAATACCGACTGTGGTGCTTTCGAGCAGTTCTCTGGCTAGACATACAGCAAATTTCTGTGGGAATCTTATTGCAATGCAAGTACTGATGTAGCAGGTCCCAAGGAGGCCCAATAATCTATGTTTCTAACAGGCTCCCAAGGGTGCCAATGCTGCTGATCCCAAACCACACTTGGAGAGGTCAGGCTCTCAAAAGTGGAGATAATAGCATCCCATTTATTTCAATTTTCATGAATTAGTTTACCTAGTAGTTGGTTAATCTGACAAGTGAAAGTTATTTTGGAGCCTAAGTTATGTTTGTAGGCATAATGGATTTTAAATTAATTACAAGGGTCACATATTAGCATTGTTTTGCCTACTTAATATAGAAAGAAAATTAGAAATGACCAAATAAAATTCAGAAAATAGTTTATTTTTTTCCTCTTAATGAAAATCTTGCTTTGGGGCCATCAGACCCTGTTGTTTCAGGGTCTGTTTACATTTTCAATCCAAGGAAATCAGGCTGTGGAAGTTCCAGGGTTGTTTCTGTATTTCCTTTATAGCGCCTATGAAACCACAGCCCAACTTTGCGTTTGTAGAACTTGAGTGCAATAAAAAATGACCGCTAGGGAATGGGAATAGGTTTTAGGGCAAAAAAACCCTTTATATATAGTGAATAAAGGGATGATGGAGAATGGCCACTATCATATCTTTTTAAGAGCAAGTAATGTGGTATATGAGGTGGTGTACTTGAAACTAAAAAAATTCTGGGTGCCTGGGTGGCTCCGTCAGTTGAAGTGTCTGCCTTCGGCTCAGGTCATGATCCCAGGGTCCTGGGATCGAGCCCCACATTGGGCTCCCTGCTTAGCGGGGAGCCTGCTTCTCCCTCTCCCTCTGCTGCTTCCCCTGCTTGTGCTCTCTCTCTTTCTCTGTCAAATAAATAAATTTTAAAAATCTTAAAAAAAGAAAAGAAACTAAAAAGATTATATTCAGAAGTTGGCTTTTAGACAACATAACAGGTACTACAATTAAGGGCCTTCATAGCTTTTCTTAGGAAGAAAAGATTTCTCTGAATTTCTTTTTTAATTTGATTTTTACATATGCCATATGTTAGGTATTTTCTACTAGTAGAAATTTTCATGACTTTCTTAATTCCTCCAGTATTTCTACAGATTGGCATTATCTGTAATATAGACTAAATTCTGATTGTTAAAAGGAGATAATTTAGGGGTGCCTGAGTGGCTCAGTCGGTTAAGCATTTGCCTTCGGTTAAGCATTTGCCTTCGGCTCAGGTCATGATCCCGGAGTCCTGGGATCGAGCCCCACATCGGGCTCCCTGCTCAGCAGGGAGCTTGCTTCTCCCTCTCCCTCTGCTGCTCCCCCTGCTTGTGCTCTCTCACTCTCTCTGTGTCAAATAAATAAATAAAATCTTTTTTAAAAAATAAATAATAAATAAAAGGAGATGATTTAATTTTGACCTTAGAACTTACCCAAGTGGCAAGGCGTAAACTGTCAACTGAATGGTATGCTCCTTTTCTAAAGGTCTATATCCCCATATTTAGTATTTCAGTTCTGTCAGTGAGCATTCGGCTTTCAGCATGCCTATTCAAAGTATGTGGGGACTCAGAGAAGGAATTTATGGTTTGGAATTTCCCATAGCTAGATAGTGTTAGCAAGATAGTGTCTACTAGTCCAAACCTGGGAAGTAGAATTTCAGAGTTGAAATTTTTCTTTTCATCATCCTTAAGGAAGTTCATTAGATCCCAGTCAACTTAATGCCAGCAGTCTCTTCTTAACCTGCTTGTAGGTTTTGACTTTGCTCTTAGGGTTGGCTTAGCTTGGCTTGGTCCAGTGCCAAAGGAAAGTCTTGCTGTCTTTGGAGTACTTTTCCTAAGAGTTGAATTTTGTTGGTTTTAAATTTCCTAAAGCCACAGCAAAATCCCTTTTGAAGTGGTTTTATTAAGTAAAGCAACATGCAGAGTATTTTAGAAAAGTTTCACAAATAAGCAAGTACCCCTCATTCATTTTAGTTACTGAGTGCCTCTGTCAGAACACAGTGGTTGATGATGAAAACAATGATTTCCTTCATTTAAACTTCCCAATAACCTAGAAAATGGGGGTTCTTCACAGAGTTTTGTTTCGTTTTTTTTTCAAGATTTTTATTTATTTATTTGACAGAGGGAGACACAGCGAGAGAGGGAACACAAGCAGGGGGAGTGGGAGAGGGAGAAGCATGCTTCCCGCGGAGCAGGGAGCCCGATGTGGGGCTCGATCCCAGGACCCTGGGATCATGACCTGAGCCAAAGGCAGACGCTCAGTGACTAAGCCACCCAGGTGCCCCTTTCACAGAGTTTCTAGATAAAGAACTGGACCTGAGTAAGAACTTGCCTGAAGTCAGACAACTAGGAGGTGTTTGGATAGAGATTTGGCTGTGTTCTCTGGAACACTGGTGCTGACCTGCCACCCTCCCTGACTTTCCCAGAGCTCCCACGGGTTCACTAGAATATGACATCACTTCCTGCTCACAGGAGCTGGAAGGTGATCACAGGTGCTATTGAAGATTGGACAGTTGGGCTAAAGCTAAAGAAGATGTTTTTTAAATTTCATTCTCATGGATTTACTCTCATTTACTCAATAAAACTTCATTTTGTGCCAGGCCCGGGGATACAACAATGATTCCCAAAAGCTCACGGTTTCAGGAATGGCAGACATTGGAGAGTATGGTGCTGGGCATGGGGACCAGAGAAAGTGTGACAAGGAATGAGCCAGATAAGGAATTAGAGCGAGGGAGGCCACCTAGCAGTAAGATGAGTGTGGATGATAAAACCCTAGAATCTAGCTGAAGTCAGGCAGGGGGGCACAAGCATACCCCAAAGAGATGACCATATCTGGATGCAAAGCTTTACCCAGGCAGAAAAAGAAGGTACCGCATTCTAAGCTGGGGCAAGCATGTATGCAGGGAATGCAGGGAGCATGAAGGCATGCAACGTGGCTCCATCAGGCATGAGTGGAGGGCACAGCCTTCGAAGGGGGACTCAGATGGGGTGACTGCATGCCTTAGCTGCTATCCAATGGAGCATGGCCTTGAATTCCTTGCCAAACAAGGAGTGAGCATAAAGTTTGTTCTGTTCCTTGTATAAGTACTTCTCAAAGTATTCAAACCTTTCTAAGGTATTGACCCTGGATCAGAATATTCATTAGCTCCTGTCTATCATCTTTTCTTCAGAAATGTCTTGAGACGCTCATTTATAGCCTTTCAGATTGAGCCCCCCAGTGGTTTAAGGGCTCTTGTTCTTTTTCACTCTAACGCAGTTTTTCTCTTTTATGCATGACTTCCTCCTGCCCAAATCTAGTGTCCTTTGGCCATTATCTTTTTTGATCTTATTTCTCTCTTCTCATGTAGTACTATTAAACCCCTGAACAATTCTCCTCATTCCAAGAGTGGATGGGTACCCACTATGTCATCGGCCCTAGAAGAGAGACCAAGAAGAGGGGCTCCCAGCGGAGCTCTGTGTTCCCTTGGCTTCTGCTACCTTCTTTGATGGTGGAATCCAGCAGTTCTCACCCCAATTTTTGACTTCTCTATTTGCTCCAGTTTAAGTCTGGAAACGTCAGAGCTCTGCCTTCAAACTTTCTGTTTCTGTTCTCTGCCAGTTTGACATATATAGCTTCTACCTTTTCTTCAGTTCAGTTCAGCAGGTCTTTGCTCAGCTAGTGTGCCAAGTACAGTGTGGGCCTGCAGTTTCTGAAAACAGTAAGTTGAGGCCTTCCTCATGCCCAGGCAAGCCATAGTAAATGCTTTAAAGGGAACAGGAGAGGGAGTAAGGAATCCGGGGTGGGACAGACCACCCATCAGAGTCTTGCACTTGCCTGGGTGACTTAGTCGGTTAAGTGCCCGACTCTTGATCTCAGCTCAGGTCTTGATCTCAGGGTTAGGAGTTCAAGCCCTGCGTTGGGCTCCACGCTGCTGGGCATGGAGCATACTTAAAGAAAAGAAAGGGAAGATGGGGGGAAGGAAGGATGAAAGAAGGAAAGAAGGAAGGAAGGAAGACATAACATGAATGTGAGGCAGGAAAGAAGGTCCATAACGCTCCAGCTGACTAGCAGAGATGAAGTAATAATTCTTGTGAACATGAGGGCAGCATGGTAAATAAATAAAAAACAGATAATAAAAAACCTGCTTAATACACACCTTTTCTATTAGTACCTCCTGCATTTCTTTACTCTCCTTTATGATCAAATATCAAAGAGTTTGTGGTTGCTGCTTCCACTTCCCCTCCTCCATCCATTCTTTCCCAACCTTCTCTTCCCTCTGCTGAGTCACCAGTGACCTTCATGTTGCTAAGTCCAAGGTCTCTCCTGGGTTCTTTTCTTGCTTTCCCTCTAAGAAGCATTTTTCACAGATTGCTCTTCTCTCCTTGAAACTGTTTTTCTTGGTTCCTCCTCAATGGCAGTTCAGTCCCAGTCTCTTCTGTAGGCTCTTCTCTTTTTGACTTCTATAAGTCCATGGGCCTGGGCCTGGGACATGGACCCCTCTCTACACTCTCTTATGGTGATTTCCTCAAGTCTTGTGGCTTAAAGTGCCATCTCTATGCCCAGAACTTCCCATCTTTATGCCCAGGACTTCCCATCTTTATATTGCTTATCTCCAACCTTGAGTCCCATGTCCATGTGCCCGGCTTGATACCTACTTGATACCTCTCTTGGATAGCTCATAGGTATCTCACGTGTAACCTGATCAAAGCACAGCTCTGCTTTCCAGACCCTTCTTCCCTAAACCGGCTGCCTTCCAGTCTCCCGTATAGTAGTTAATGGTATCTCCTTTAATCTAGTTGCTCAGGCCCAAAACTAGTAGTTATCCTTGAATCTCCTCTTTCCCCAAAATCCCACACCACTTTTTTAGAAGGTCGTGTTGATTCCATCAGTGAAGTCAAAGATTTATCTACTTTTTTCTTTCTTTTTTTTAAAGTAGGCTTCCTGCCCAATGTGGGGCTCAAATTTAGGATGTCAAGATCAAGTCAAACGCTCCACTGACTGAGCCAGCCAGGCGGCCCAAGATCTATCTACTTTTTATGTCTATTACCATAACTCTAAACTAGGCCAGCAGCATTTCTGGACTATTACAGCTGTAGTAGCCTCTAGACTGTGTTCCTGGTTCCATCCCTTGCCTTCCATTTTGGTCTCAGAGCAGCCACAGTGATCTTTTAAAAATGCAATTCACGGGCCACCTGGGTGACTCAGTTGTTGGGAGTTGGGTCGTGATCCCAGGGCTCTGGGATCGAGCCCCGCATCGGGCTCCCTGCTTGGTGGGTAGCCTGCTTCTCCCTCTCCCTCTCCCACTCCCCCTGCTTGTGTTCCCTCTCTTGCTGTGTCTCTCTCTGTCAAATAAATAAATAAAATATTTAAAAAAATGCAATTCACTTAAAGATAGGCAAGTAGATCAACGGATAGAGTTGAGTTGCAGGAATAAACCCATACATATAGGGCCAGTTGATTTTCTACAAGGGTGCCAAGACCAATCAGTGGAGGAAGGAAGAGTCTCCTCAAGGAATGGCCTGGAAAAACTGGATATGCACATGCAAAAGAATGAATTTGAACCCTTACCTAACACCATATACAAAAGTTAACTCAAATGGATCAAATACCCAAGAGTAAGAGCTAACCCTGTAACACTCTTAGAAGAAAACACAGGCATAAATCTTTGTAACATTGAATTAAACAGTTTCTTAGATATGATGCCTAAAGCACAAGCAACAAAAGAAAGAATAGATAAATTGGATTTCTTTAAAATGAAAAATTCTGGGGGCACCTGGGTGGCTCAGTCGTTAAGCATCTGCCTTCTGCTCAGGTCATGAGGATCGAGCCCCGCATCGGGCTCCCTGCTCCGCGGGAAGCCTGCTTCTCCCTCTCCCACTCCCCCTGCTTGTGTTCCTTCTCTCTCTGTGTCTCTCTCTCTCTCAAATAAATAAAATCTTTAAAAAAAAACAACTCTGTTTTTCAAAGGACACTATCAAGAAAGTAAAAAGACAACTCGACAACTCAAATAATAGGTATTTGATTAGAGTCTAGTACTCAGAATATGTAAGGAACTCTTACAACTCAACAGTAAAAAGACAACCCCATTAAAGAAAGAATTTAATTTTTTAAATAAATTATTGTCAGAGAGAGAGTACACAAGCAGGGGGTGAGGCAGGCTGAGGGAGAAGCAGGCTCCCTGCTGAGGACCCTGGAATCATGACCCGAGCCGAAGGCAGACGCCTAACCGACTGAGCCACCCAGGCACCCAAGAGCCAAGGATTTAAATAGACATTTCCCAAAGAAGAATGGCTGATAAACACATGAAAAGATGTTTAGTGTCATTAGTTTTTAGAGAAAAGCAAATCAAAACCACAGTGAGCTACTACCTCACATCCACTGGTGTGGCTATAATAAAAAAGACAATAGCAAGTGTTGGTGAGGATGTGGAGAAATTGGAACCCTCATAAGTTGCTGATGGGAATGGAAAATGGTACAGCCATTTTATAAAAGTTTGGCATTTCCTCAGAAAGTTAAACACAGAGTTACTATATGACCCCGCAACTCTCCCTAGACACGTGCTCACACAAACACTTCCACATAAATGTTCATAGTAGCATTATTCATAATAGCCCCAAGTGGAAATAACCCAAATGTCCATCAATTGATAAATGGATGAACAAATCATATCCATACAGTGGAATATTGTTTGGCCCTAAAAAGGGATGAAGCGCTGGTATACAAGAACTTGGAAGAACTGTGAAAACATGCTATGGGATAGGTGCAAGCCACAAAAGGACCCATACTGTGTGGTTCCATTTGTATGAAATGTCCAGGAGAGACAAACTATAGAGACGGAAGGATTAGTGGTTGCTCGGTGGGAGGAAGAGGGGGAAAGGGGGAATGACTGCTGACGGGAACAGGGTTTCTTCTGGGGGTGAGGAGAGTGTTGTAGAAATAGATGGTGGTAACGGCTGTACATCATGAATTTACTAATAGCCACTGAATTTTATGTATACTTTTAAGGGTGAATTTTATGGTATGTGAATTACATATCAAAAAAATCAACACTAATAAGAAATGCAATTCATATCATGTGATAACTACTCTGTAAAATCCCCGTTGCTCCCTGTAATGGTTTTCTGTTGCCACTGTAACAAATCGCCACTAACTTAGCTGCTTAAAACACAAATTTATTTATTGTCTTCCATTTCTGTAGGGTACAAGTCCAACATGGATCTCCCTGGGCTAAAATCAAGGTGTTCTAAGAACTGCCTTCCTTCTGAAGGCAATAGGGGAAGAGCCCATTTCCTTGCCTTTTCCAGCCTGTTGAAGCCACCTGCATTCCTTGGCTTGTACTTTCTTCCTCCATCTTTGGAGCCAACAGCATAGTGTCTCTGACTCTAGGTCACCGTCTCTCTCTCTCTCTGACTATAGCTGGAAGAAGTTGTCCACTTTTAAGTACTTGTGTGATTAGATAGGGCCCATCTGGGTAATACAGGCTCATCTCCCCATCTCAGGGTCCTTAACCTTAATCACACCCACAGAGGTCTTTTTCCCTTGTAACTTACTCTGAGGATCAGCACGTAGACATCTTGGGGGGCTATCCTTCTGCCAATCACAGTTCCCATCACAGGCAAACAAAAGCCAGAGTCATTTCCCTCACTGACAAGGCTCTTCGAGGTGGTCCCCCTTGTCTAACTTCACCTCATGGCTCTTTCCCTCACCCCTTAATCTATAGCATCCTGGGCTCTTAAAAAACCAAGTGTGTTCTCACTCGGCCTTTGCACTGGCCGTTTCCTCTACCTAAATTATTACTCTCGTCAGCCTCTCTTTTCCTGCCTGACTTCTCCTTGTCATTCCAATCTCGGCTTTGATGTCACGTCAGAGACATGCAAACTCCAATAAACCTTCGAGCCATCACTCTTGTTGGTTGCCACAAAGCACCTGCCACTGCTCATAGTTGTCTTGTTTGTGTGTGTGTTTGGTGTCTCTCACTCCCTCCATCTTAACTGCCACATGGGTGGGAATCTCATCTGTGTCTGTGACCCTAGAATGGTATATGGCACATGGTGGCTGTTCAGTGACCCTAGGGTAGGACAGCTGGGGTTTCTGCTATGCATCGAAGTGATGCTGTGGGGCAATAGTGCGAACACAGCTTTTAAATCACTGGACCTTGAAAATTCATAGCTCTTGATGAGTTATTCGCATTATTTAAATTTGCACTGTTTAAAAGTCTACATGTAGGGCGCCTGGGTGGCTCAGTTGGTTAAGCGACTGCCTTCGGCTCAGGTCATGATCCTGGAGTCCCAGGATCGAGTCCTGCATCAGGCTCCCTGCTCAGCGAGGAGCCTGCTTCTCCCTCTGACCCTCCCCCCCCATGTACTTTCTCTCTCTCGTTCTCACTCTCTCAAATAAATAAATAAATATTTTTAAAAAAATAAAAGTCTACACGTAAAGGGAAGCGGTTTGAGTATTTGTATATTGCTCCACTTGAATTTTGCAAGATGGAATTCGGATGAAATGCTTTTGTACTATAACTTCGTAAGGACCACCTTCAACAGAACTGACAGGATAACTTCTCTTTCTCAACACACTCTTCTGGTGCTTTCTCTTTCAGAAAGCATGCTCTGAATTGCCATCGGATGAAGCCAGCTCTCTTCAGTGTGCTCTGTGAGATCAAGGAAAAGACAGGTAGGCCATTGAGAAGACATTTTTTGTGGGTCCAGGACCATGACAACCATGCCCCTCTGGTCCTGGCTCAGCCTGATGTGTGTCGTGGACGGTCACGCCTGTCCCATCTCCCTCAGTGGATGGTTCACATGCTTCCTTTCTGCCTTGTCAGGGCCTGTTCTCTGGTGTATAACATCCTTGTATTTTGCAGTTTGTATCTGGAGTAATACTGTTGCCAGTGAGTAACAAGCAGCTGCATTGTTCTTAAGCAAGACCTAAGAGGCACTGTGGCATTCAGTTGTTTTGGAAAAGGAAAAGATGATAGAATTAGAAAAGTAGAATAATAACAATTTTGTTTTATTTGTTTTAAGCATTGAGAGTAATCCCCATGGAGGCTTCTGCCACTGCAAATCCTTTTGTTAAAAAAACAAAAAACAAAACAAAACAAAAACCACAAAACTTTATTTTGAGTTAATTTTAGATTTGCAGAAAAGTTAAAAAATAGTACAGCCCATTCTCCTGTACCCTTCTCCCAGCTTCCTCTCGGGTCAGCACCTTCAGAACCATAGTGCAATGATCAAAACCAGGACATTAACCTTGGTACAGTGCTCTTGAACTGAACAACGGGCTTTATTCGGATTTCCCCAGTCTTTGCCCTAATGCCCTTTTTCTGGTCCAGCCTCCCACATTGCATTTAGTCATTCTATCTCCTTAGTCTCCTCTGATCTGTGACGGTTCCTCAGTCTTTCTTCATCATCTGTGACCTTCACACTTTGGTGAGAACTGCTCATTTTGTGGGACTGACGTTTGTGGGGAACCATATTAGTTCAAAGAAATACTTCATGGCGATCTTCATGGTATTGCTCCCAACCCAGCTAGCTGCCAACATTTTATCTATTGTCTTTACCAACACTTTCCTTTCTCATAAAAGCCAGACTGGGCTATATTTCATTCCTGATCCTTTTACCTTCGAGTGCACTTTGTAACCAAGAAGCTTTCGTTCTACATTTGTTCTCATAGGTTCCTTGTGCATGTTTGACTTTTTATTTTGAAATAATCAACAGATTTACAGAAGTGTTCCAAGAACAGTGCAAATACATTTTCTTCCTGCACTGTCAGGGAATAGGTTGCTGCCATGATGCCCATGACCCCTGCACACTGGAGTGTGTGTTTCCAGTGAACAAGAGAGTTTCCTCTGTCCCCCCAGGACAACCCTTATAGTCAGGAAGTGACATTAATATGCCACTACCATGGAATCCTGACCTTATTCAAGCTTTATCAGTTTTCCCAATAATCTATGGAAAAGGATGCAGGCCAGGATCTTGTGTTACATGTAGTTATGTCCCTTTGGTCTTTTCCCCTCTGTGACAAGCCCCCATTTTTCCTTGACTTTCATGACCTTGACCATCTGGAAGATCACAGGCAGACCCCTCCATTTGGATTTATCTGATGTTTCCTCACAATTAGATTTCCGCTTTATCCTCAGTACTTTTACTTATCTGTTCAGTTTTACTTGCACCCCACGTATACCCAATCCTCCTCCCTAATGTGAACCCCTTTCAACCCTCAGCCCCCACTCCCATCCCCCACCAGGTCACTGCTGGCACAGCTCCCATGTGATGCCCTCTTGCCCAGAGCCAACTCGCCCTCCTCCATAGATGCCCCCTCAGGGCTGTGACATCCCATGCTGAGCTCCCACTCAGGTGCCTCCCAAAGGTGTTTGAATGTCTAATGGCCTGTCTTGTCCGTTTTGTATTTAAATTATGGGGAGCAGATATTATGGCTTCTAGTAAATTGAAGTGCAAAGGTTGGGCATTTTGCAGGTTTCAACAAGTTTACCCTCAGGCCCTCACAGCACTCCCTTCTGTGTTGTATATGAATTGGATAAACAGCACTCCTACAACTGAGTGAACAACAAACCCCGGAGTCCTGTGGGCGGGAAGAAACTGCCCATGGCAGCATATGTCCATCCCCTGGAGACGTTGGCTGTAATCACATGCTCCTTAGTACTATTGAATTGTGTGACGTTGGTCACCCTCATAAAAAAATCAGCCAGGGTCTTGCTAGGGTGTGCAGTCCCCCTGCCCAGCCCCCGCCTGGCCCTGGGTATAAACAGCCCTTCTGGGGCTCCCCGCCGCCCCCAGCTGTTGGCTCTGTCATCATAGCTCCTTGGATGTGTGGGACGCTGAGGTTTTTTAAATGACGACAACCTAGCTCTGCAAATATGGAATTTAGCAGTACTAAAAACAATTTTTAAGGGGCACCTGGGTGGCTCAGTTGGTTAAGCGTCCTACTCTTGATTTCGGCTCAGGTCATGGTCTCCCTGTTGTGAGATGGAGCCCGGCGTTGGGCTCTGCGCTGGGCGTGGAGCCTGTTTAAGATTCTCTTTTTTTTAAGATTCTCTCTCTCTCTTCCTCTCCCTCATGCTTCCTTTCTACCATCTGGCTCAAACGTTGGACTGCATAATGTGTTTTGGGGCGTGGTACCACAGGAATGGGCCAGCACTACTCAGCCTTGAAAATTGCAGGCCATCTGCAATTGCCATGAGCTGGGCTCCACGTGGGCTGGCTGAGTTGTCAAGTTCACTGTGGTCAAGTGTCTTTTCTCATCAGTAGGAAGTGCAGCTGTGGGAGCGCTGAGTGTCCAACATATGAGTGGCAGGAGAGTAAACAAGATCTCAGTTATGCTTCAGCTTCTCCCAGTCTTGTGACGGGAATAACCCAGTATTAGCCCAAAGAAAACTACTCAGGGCCCTGATCCTGCACACTGGCACCAGTGGGTCACCACCTTATTGGTGATCCTGAGAGATAGGCCTCCTGGGACTCCTCACGCAGGGACAAAGCATGTCTGCTTCTTGAGTTAACCCACATATTCTTCACATTCCCCTCTGGCTAAAATCTGCAACAGGCCTTTAGGGTAAAGACCAAACCCGTGCAGAGCGTTGAAAGCCCAGTGCGCATTGTTGGAGCACAGGTTGCAGTCCAGTAGCTCCGAGCTTCCTGGCATTATTGTACCACCGTGCTGGCAGCCTCTGACTTTTCCTCTTGTTTTAGAGATAAGCAGAGTGAACCTCTGGAGAGAGCAGGTCACACCCCAGTAACCCACAGCCAGGCTGCGTGCTGCCCTTCCACACCCTGTCCTGGCTCGGAAAGGGAACCCTCCCTGTGCCTCCCAGCCCGCACCCACCAGCCCCAAGTGCCATCTGTGTCCCCACTGCTCTCACTGCATCCATGATGGCTCTGGGCCTTTGCCATCTGTCTCCTCCAGTGAGCTCAGGGTCCAGGTGTACTGTGTTCTATGACTGTCCTGGTACCCGGCACACAGTGCCATGTACCTTGGGTTTTTGTTGAATGAAGAACTGTTTCTGGTGACTGATACCTATTAATTGAAATCCTTTTCATCCTGTTCACCTTATGGGGTTCAGGAAGATTGTGTCCGCAGCCTGACTTAGAACACAAGGCTATTGTTCACGTCATCCTGAGAAGAAAGCCATCCTGTGTATAAACCCTGTGTTGGCAGACATACCTGGAAGCACTGCCTCACTTCACTGCCTTCCAGTATCTCCTCTGGCCTGTGGGAGGGACACTGGAGTATCTTCCACACCAGGGATGTCTGGGCATCCCTGCCCGCAGAGCTCTCTGAAGGCCAAGGACCGCCCCCCCCCCCAGGAGTGTACCCTCCCTCCTGCGTCCTTCCCTCTTCTTGGCGTCTAGAGGAGCTGTCCTAAAAGAACAAAATAAAGCATGTTTGAAGAGTTTGGGATTTAGCTGGGAGGACCAAATACTGGCCCGGTTCCTTTCCTGAAACCCTTGGGGCTAAATGCATTACAGAATTCAGAATTGTTTGGATTTTAGGCATGTTGTGTTGATGATTCCTGAGGCAGAGCCTGCATTCCAAAGGTGACATTTAGCACCAGAGCAGGAACATTCTTACACACTGGTTGGGTCAGGCTTTGCCTCCAAATGAACTTGAGGGCCAACTTCTGGAAAAACATTGGCTCTTGGATTGTGGATGGACAGGCAGCTTAGACCCAGTGTGCAGAGGAAGTGCCCTGAAAAGCCACCTGGCATCTTGGGCAGTTGACCCAGGGACCTGCTTTGTCTTCTCCACGCGGTCACTGTCCCTGTGCTGGTCGTAAGCGCACATCTATACCTTGGTTTGGTCGGTTCTGTGCTTACTGTCTCCTGAGAAACGAAAAGTCCCGGAGACCTGCCTTGGCCAGCCTTGCTCGTGGGCCAAGGAACTGTCTCTGCTGCAGGAGCACAGCTGGCTGCCTTTCAGAGACGTAAATGTAAATAATAGATAACATAAGGGAACGTCTTGTTATTTCCTGACCACTGTTCATTGGCCTGGCGAGGACCTGTCAGGCTTGAGTAATCCAGCGGGCTTTTTACCTTCATTTCCCTTTCCTTGTCAGCCAGTTGGGTCTGTTGCAATTGCAAATTCATGATCTTGATCTTGGAGTTATAGGTTTGAGCCCCACCACATTGGTGTGGAGATTGCTTTAAAATAATACACATCTTTTTAAAAAGCTCAAGAACCTGAAGGGTTTTAGTTGCAGGTGCACCTCCAAAAAAGAGTGAGCCAGGAGCTTTAAGGCCTTAGTATGGACCCAGATTCTTGGAAAGCACCCCTTTCTTGCAGAGTCTGTTACCCTGTTCAGGTTTTTTCTTAGGGTTTGGCCATTGACTAAAATGATCTTGTGCTTTTGTTTCTGGTCTGCAGGGACAACCTTCACCCTTTGAGTTGGTCACATTTCCTGTCCTTACCTTGCCCGTCTGTCCCTCCCAGGCTCCTCTCGCATCCTCTCCACCAGCACTTGAGGACAGGGCTGAGGAGAGGCCTCCCTGTCCATGTCTGACTTGCCGCAGCGCTTCTAAAGGGTCCCCAGTATGTCTGAGTGTGCCAGGCAGTCTGGGGAGATGCTTGTTATCAGCTTAAGGAGGATTCTTTCTATTCATGGTCTGCTAAGGGTTGTTGTTTTGTTTTTAAGATTTTATTTTTAAGTAATCTCTCCATCCAACATGGGGCTGGAATTTACAATGCTGAGATCAAAAGTTGCATGTTCCACTCACTGAGCCAGCCAGGCACCCCGGTTTGCTAAGGGTTTTTATCGTTAGTGGCTATTGTTTTTGTTGTTGTTGTTTTGTTTTAAATATTTTATTTATTTATTTGACAGAGAAATAGAGAGCACAAGTAGGCAGAGCGGCAGGGAGAGGGAGAAGTAGGCTCTCCGCTGAGCAGGGAGCACAACTTGCGGATCGATCCCAGGACTCTGGGATCAGAAGCGGAGGTTTTTCTCCTTTAGGTTACTGTGATGATTTACACTGATTTTCATTTCCACTGATGATTTACACTGACACTGTTTGAAAACATCTGTATGCAGATATAAATCCTCTGGGCGACGATTCATATATTTATGCACATACATGTACGTAGATGCTGTTGGCTTCGGGTTGCTGGTCATTTAGTTAGACAATTAGTCATGCATCTCTGCATGAATGAGGCTGTGTCGTGATTTCCTTATGAGCTCCTGTCTTGAGGCCTCTTTATGGTGAGTTTGGCTTTTCCGGGGTCTCTTCTCTGCAGCAGTGTGTTGAAGAAAGGGGCTCTGTCTTCCTTGAGAGCTTGGTAGTCATAAAATGGCCTGGTGGCCTTTTGGGAGAGGTTTCTTAGCAGAAGTGCCTATTTCTGGAACATGATTCTGTGAGGCCAAGCATGTTCCAGGGAGCTGGGTGGTGACAGCAAACCAGACAGTGATGGTCTTTAGCGAGCAGGATAGTCTCACACAACAATAATAGAGACAGACCTGCAGCTTCAGGGCCTTGAGTAGAAGTGGGCCTCTACCTGCCTGATGGCACATCTTCCCTTCCTTGTTGGGAAAGAGTCTCAGAAGCAGGAATGGCTTGGTGCTCCAGGCCAGAGAGAAGCTATGTTGGAGCTGAGTGGGTGAGGGGAGCAAGCCGCAATGGAGGATGCCAGGGAGCTTCTCAGGGCCAGATTCTGAAGGACATGTGGGACTCGGGTTCCCTTGGGAGAGTCAGGTCACCTCCTGTTCTTGCCCCTCACCTTCCTTAGTGTCTCCCTGGGCCTCCTGCTGGTCGTCCCGCTGTCCTGGTCTCCCTCACCTCCATGCCACCTCCTCACACCGCCCAGCCCCCGCCTGCATGCACAGGTGCCCCTTCCTCAATCAGGCCTCTCCCAACCTGTCTGTCACCTCCATGGCCCCCCAGGCACTCAGAAACCCCACTCCTGTTCCCATACTATTGCCTTGGTTGAGGTGTCCTTTGCTGGGCCAGGGAACCTGGTCTTCCTCCTCTGTGAAGGCTTGCCTGAACTCCTTTGCTCCCAGAATCCAACACAGCACCCACAGCCTGTGTTCCTGCCACATTCGCCATGTCACCGGGCCTGCGTTCTCAGAGTTAGAGGGGCCTGCCTCCCCAGTAGATGGATTTTCCTGTGGGAATGGATCACTCTTCTTTAAAACGTGGTCCTGCTCTTCATTTAGCGTCTCTGCATCCCCTTGATGGGAGCTTATGGAGTGAACCTTTCTACTGCACACAGGACTTTCTCTCAGTTTCTTATCTCCAGGATCCAAGAATCTTCCATAGGGTTTTTCCAGATGACAGCCCCATCTCTGCTGCAACACTGAAGACAATAATGATGCAGAGACACAGGAATCCTGCAAACATGGGGGAGGAAATAGGTTTACTCCCAAGAGGGTCACTTCTGGACTGTTCCTATGGAACCCCAGAGCTTGGATCTGAGACTGGGACATCTCAGGGACATGTCAGAGCTTCTGGCAGTGACCCAGGCTCAGTCTGCTCTGGCCTTGAGGAGGGTTTGGCTCACCACCGCCCAGTACCAGTGTGAAATACAAGCAAGATGAAGTTCTGGGAAAAGGAAAGGGAAAATAAAGCAGACATACAAAATAACAAGCCCGAAAGTCTCATTCGATTCAACAGACAAAATTGCTCCATCACATTGCTACAGAAGTTTCTATGTGCACCCTCTTCTGTCTGTATGGTCTTCTCCGTGGACAGGTGACAAACCCAGATGCCACCTTTTGAGGAGTCCTGATCTAGGTTGGAACTGAACTAAACAAGCTAAAATCCTTTGGACTGCACCCATATTAGAAGGGAGAAGGATCAAGAGGGGTCCCCAAGGAAAGGGCATTTGAAGGCAGTAATACAACCGTGTTGACCTACCTGGACCTGCACGCTTACAGGTTCTTCTTCAGGTACATATTAGGCTCCATGACATGCCTATTCTGGAGCAGAGATCACTAGACCATAGCGTTGGGAAATAAAGTTTTATTGGAACACAGCTGCTCATTTGTTTACTCTTGTCTGGGGCTGCTTTGGTGCTACAGGATGACTGAGCAGTAGTGACAAGAGACCCCATGGCCCCCAAAGCCCAAAAGAGTTACTCTCTGGCTCTTTACAGTTTACAGATCTTGGTGGGAGGAACTCGGCCTCTGGAGCCAGGAGCAGGAAAGTGGGTGAGGGAGGGCAGTTCCAGAAGGGCAGGGTTGGCAGAGGTTTTCTGAGCTGCAGGAGGGAAGAACTGCAATGGACTACAGCTACAGGTAGGGACACTGGGGGCATTGCGGGGGCCCCAGCCCGTGGCTTGATGGGGTGTTCGCAGCAGCGGCTCCTTAACCCAGGCATTAGGGCTCAGAAACTGCCCATTACCAGCAACAATTGCCACTGACCAAGTCTGGATCAGTCCAGTTTCTGTGACGGGGCAGGAAGGTGCTGGTCCTCTCATCTCTGCAGTCAGAGCCCGCCAAGGAGTGTGCATAGTCTACCGGGTCCCCCGGTGAGTGCGGAGTTAGTCTGGGAAACCTCTGGCCTATCAGCTGAAATTACCCTGATAAGAAAAGACTCCTGGGTCCCATGTACACACTCCATTGGTGTCCGTCCTGAGGGAAGGATGTGGAGGAGACCCAAGAGATAGGAGTGACGGAAGCAGAAAGAGCAACCACAAGCCCCTGGGACCTCCCTATAGCTGGAGTTCCTTGAGTTTTGTTGTTGTTGTTGTTGTTTTTTCTTAAACAATTGGGTCCAGGTACAGAAGATGATTTACCACCTGCCACCCCTTTCTATGTTCTCCAATATCAGAGGCATTGTGTGAGGGAGGACACACTCTCACAAAAGATGACGGTGATTGCTGGGGTGAGCCCTTTGCCAGAATTCCTTGTAGAATTCCCTTATTACCTTTGCTTCTTTGACTGCAAGAGAAGCTGGAGCCAGTCGAGCTCAATTCAATCCCAAGAATGAGGACAGGAGCGCTAACCTCAGCCCAGGTCTCAGTGACCACACTGGGTCTGCCCCAGACGCCCTGTTCCTGCCATGATGTATTGGCAGGAGAACCCCAGGCTCTGCAGCTCCCTGGGGGCGGCAGAAGCCACTTGTCACCCCAAAGCCGCAGCTTATGCCCAGCACTTAGCCCTCACTAAGGGCTCAAAAAAACATCACAAGGTTTCTGGAAGCAGGAAGTCCCCAAGCTTTTCTTCCTGATGATTATTCTCACCCATGACTGCAAAGACACTGGTACTGTCACTTCCAGACTGGCACTATGGGCAGATGGATGTGGGGACTGGTGTGACCAGATGAGGGTGACTGTGGGTACTCAGCATGTTCTCAAGACTCTTGAGCTCCAGACCCTAACCATGAGGTCCCAGCAGCAGGCTTGGACTTTCCGTTGTCCAAGGGCCCCTCAGAAAGCAGTTTAGTTGCCACCTGTCACTTGGCTTCAGTGCATCTTTCTATTCCGAGTTCTCTCAGCTTCATCCTTCCAGACACTGGGTGGTGGAGACCCCGCTGTGTGGGTGAGGGGGGCAGGCTTCTGAGGGCCTAGGGCCCTGCCCATTGAGGGCAGCAGGGAGGAAGGGAGGTCAGTGTTTTGCTGAGTCCTGCACCCTGGCAAGCTCCAGGTCAGGCAGGCCTGTCCTGCATCATCCCATCTCGTTGGGTGCTCAGGGCAGCTCCATTCACAGCTGGGAGCTGCAGCCTGCAGGGTGACACATTCACAGCCATGTGGTCAGGCCAGTTAGGGGCATCTGAGGTCTCTGCGGCTCAACTCATGGGTTAGACTTCCTCCCATGTGGGTATGGGCCCTGGAGATGGCCCTCTCCAGTCTCCTACCTTGGCACAGGAGGAAGCTGGAACACAGTCTTGCTGCCAAGCAAGAGCACTCCTGAATGGGCGAAGGGATAGGCAAACAGGATGGGGGCAGTCAGGGTGAAGGAGGCTTCCCCTCTGAGCCTTCCGTCTCCCCCAGTAGCCATGTCTTTGTTCCATTAAGGAGAGAAAAATGAAAACAACTTGGGATCATGTTCCTATCTTAATCTGCTTGGGGATTCCTAAACAACAGACATTTATTTTCTCACAGTTCTGGAGGCTAGAAGTCCAAGATCAAGGTGCCAGCTAATTCGGTTCCTAGTGAGGGCCACTTCCAGCCTTGCAGACAGCCACCTTCTTGCCTTGCACTCACATGGAGCTTGGGGGAGTGGGAGGGCTCTCTTCCTCTTCTTGGAAGGCCGCTGTCCTAGGGTGAGGGTCCCACCCTTACAACCTCATTCCATCTTAATCACCTCCTCACAAGACTTGTCTCCAGATGCAGTCACGCTGGAGTTAGGGCTGCAACGGGTGAACTAGGGGGATGCAGTTCAGCCCATAACAGTTCCATATTACTTCTTTAAAAACAAACGTAATGTGTTGATATTCACAATTTCCTTTCATTGTTTGATTTACCAGGGTTTTTATCGCTTTCAGTAATTTGGGAACAGAAGGAACTCTGGCTGTTGGCCTGGGTGTGGGTTTGGGGGGCTTTGTTTTAGATCCTACCTCCTCCTCTAAGTGCCTCAAGCAGACAGTGTCCCTGAGCTGAGCTCCTGGTCCCCGAGGCCTCCCAGTCGCCAGTTGAGGGCCCTTGAGGGTGCCCAGGAGCACATCTGAGATGCTCTGGAACAGCCTACCGGAAATGAGCTTGTTGTAATTGGTGGTAATGAGTATCTAATGACCATAATTAGGCCAGTTACAGTGCCTGGGAGGACAGGGTCTTGGTGCTGAGGGAGAGACAGAGCTGCGCTGCAGAGCATTGGCGGAGGGCAAAGTGCACTTTTTTTTTAAGTTTTGCTTTTACTCAAATATGTACATTTCCAAAAATGTCCAGTCGTAAAGAAATAAAGCCTGTAGGGTGTGATTGCTTACCATAATAGCATGGCTAACACCACAGGGCCTGGGGTATGACAGGCATGTTGTCTCCTTATTCGTGGACATCTGGATGGTTTCAGTTTTTCCAAAATTACGAACAGTAGAGGTAGTGTGGGCATCCCGTAAATATGGCATCTATAGGTGTCAATGTTCTTGTAGGACAAACTCTCAGAACAATAATTTGAAGATCAAAGGATATGCACTTTTTCATTGTTAATCAGCACTTCAAAACTCACCTCCAAAAAAGGCAGCACCAATACATACCTATAGAGAAATGTGAGAAAAGGCTTGGGTATTCTCTGTGATTTGAGAATTTTCATTTGAGAAAGATAAGTTCCATGTGTTTTTTTTTTTGGTGTATTTTGAAAAACCTTCAACACTCGGTATGGTACTCGGCTTGTAATGGGCTCCCAGATGTCTGCTGTTGGGTAAAGAACAGGAGAAAGACTGCCACACGCCCTGCAGGAGCCCAGAGTTACACACGCAAACGTGGCACACACAGACACACTTACCCTCACGTGCGCCCATGCCTCTGGTGCACACACATGCCTTCACTAAGCCTCGTGTTCCAACCTGATCACTCCTTTCCCTAACTTAACTAAGCCATAATGGAAGGTGAAGAGGTAGCCTCTCCCCCAACCTGGGCATCAGAGCATGCTGGGTCCTGTGTGTCCCTCTTGGCCTGCTCCTGGTCCCCCTCCTGGACCATAGGCACTCGGGGGACAGCTGCGGAATAAACCTGATACAGCAACAGAGTGTCTGCTGTGCTGTCAAAGGGCCATGTGCAGGGCCCAGCAGAGGAAAATTTCACGAAGGTGAGTTTGGAAGGATGTCAGGCAAGTCCCTGAGGGCCAGGTGTCAGACTCTAGGTTTTATCCGAGGGTGCCCGGGAGTTGTTGTAGTCTTTGAACAGGACTGGAATGATGAACACAGTGTTTGAAGGTGCTCAGCTTGCAGGTGTGCATGATGGATGGGGCAGAGAGGGGGATTTCCTCTGCGAATCGTGGAGGGGAGGGGTGGGGTGAGCGCAGCAGGACCCAGGAATGGCATTAAGGGAGAGGATGGATGGTGAGTTGATTGAGGAGGTAGAATCAACAGGATTTGAAAACAGAGGGACCTGAGCAGGAGGGCATCCATTATCTACTCTGGGCAAAGAGAGATTAGTGGAGCAGGGGCCTGTACCAAGACCAGGCGGTACAGGTTAATTGTAGAGCAGACTTAGGGCCTGTCCAGGAACCCCCAGCCGCTTAGCTGTAGCTGGCGTCTGCAAGGACCAGATGGGGGGGGAGGTGCACCCCAGGAGCCCCATCCTGGTTGAGTACGGGAAATAAGATTCACTTCCGGTGCCCTTGAAGATTATGTAAGGTTGTGATGGAGGCTCTGATGGAGGGTCCCTCTCCCTCAGCTCTTTCAGAAAGCACCTCCCTGTGACCCAGTGGGACTGTGTTCCCACACATGAAGAAAATTCCTACAAGGATAGCTTTTGAGCTCCTTCAGTTTTCACAAGTAAATCTGTGACAGAAAAGGTCAATCCATGGGGCGCCTGGGTGGCTCAGATGGTTAAGCGTCTACCTTCAGCTCAGGTCATGATTCCAGGGTCCTGGGATCAAGCCCCACATGGGGCTCCTGGCTCAGCGGGGAGCTTGCTTCTCCCTCTCCCTCTCCCTCCACCCCTGTTCATGCTGTCTCTCTCTCTCTATCTCTGTGTCTCAAATGAATAAATAAAATCTTGAAAAAAAGAAAAAAAGAAAAGGTCAATCCTTTGTGCAGGGATCAGGAAAGGGACAAGTGATACATAAATATCTCTGCTAATAGGGCTCCACTCCTTTTTCATTTGAACATTTAAGTCTGTTAGTAGCTGATAGTATTAAAGGAGCCTATTCCCAAGAAAACACTTTAAACTTTTTCTGGGAAGTCAGAACTAGATGGACATCATCACCTCCTTCCCAGTCCCCTGCCTCCTCCCTCCCCTCAGGGCCACTCCCCCGCCCCCCATGATCGTCCACCTGTTTCTTTCTCTGTAGTCACAGGCACTTCTGTCACTGAAGAAACAAACAAAATTCAGCTCCTGCAAGACCACCCTCCTCGGCTCTGAGCCTCACTCTGCAGCCCCTGCAGCAGGCTTTCCCTCCCTGCACTGCCTGGCTCCCACAGTCCTCTGGAGCTTTCTAGTCAGCTTCTATCCCACCAGACCCTAACCTTTTACAGAGGTTAACAGCGGTCTCCTAATGACTAAGCCCTTCACCCCCGTGACTACTTCTGGTTCTTCTTGACCTACCTGATCATTCTTTCCATCTCCTCCTTTGCCTATCCCTTATGTTGGTTTTTCAGCATTCAGAGGCCATGGCCTACTTCTCATAAGTAGAGCTGCGTGCACAGGTGGATACGTACAGATGTCCCAAACACACCACATGCAGATGACACATGAGTATCTGTCTCCCACCCAAACCGGTCCGTCCATCCCCACCTCCCAGTAAGCAGCTACCTCGAATCTGTGCTTGGCTGGGTCAGGGACTCAGGATGGGTCAGGCCACTCTGCACACTGTGCTTGGGAGAATGTGGTGCCGTCCGTGGCGCTGCCCATATGAACTTGGGAGTTGCCCTGGCCTCTTTCTCTCACACCCATATCCGGTGCTCAGGGATCCTGGGGACTCTCCCTCTGGCTGTCCTGTGTCCACCTGGACAGTGGCAGCTCTCCCCACTGTCTCCCCTGCCAATCGAGCCCTGCCCCCCAACGGGCCCCCTCTCTCAGCCCAGCTGAGGCCCAGCCTCCCAAGTTTTAGGGCCAAATGTCTTGTTTTTCTGTTTAAAATCTCTAAGTGGATTAGTTCATCTTTTCTGGTACCCTCTAGATCAAGCTTTTCCTCTCTGACTTTTTTTTTTTTTTTAAAGATTTTATTTATTTATTCGAAAGAGAGTGAGAGAGAGAACATGAGAGGTGGGGGTCAGGAGAAGCAGACTCCCCGCTCAGCAGGGGAGCCCAATGTGGGGCTCGATCCTGGGACTCCGGGATCATGACCTGAGCCGAAGGCAGATGCTTAACCGACTGAGCCACCCAGGCGTCCCTCCTCTCTGACTTTAAGGCAACAGTTCCCCTCCCTGACACACATCATCACAACAGATGCACACCAACACAGCACTGTACCAACACCAGGCTGCCGTTCACATTCATGTCCATGCCTCTGCTTGTGTGAGTATCTGGAAGTGTGCCCTCCCCTCCCTTCTAGACACACGGCTCAGGGCTTCGGACTTCTCCAGTGCCGGTGCCACCCCAAACCTGCCCCGCCCAGGCCTCCCATGGGTGCCTGGCTGTGGACTCTTAAGTTCCGCCCACATGGCTACGCTGAACGGTGGCCTGTATGCACTCCCTGGACTGCATTCCTGTGTGGCACCTGGATCACCGTCAAAGTGGGTAACTTGCTGTCTCTTACCAGATAAAAGGAAGCCTTCCTTTCCCCTCAGGGGTTCAGATATGATGCCAGTGCCGATAACCTGTTGTGGTTGTTTTCCCTCGGACAGCGGACACTGATTCGGTCTCATCTCTCCTATCTAGTGTTAAGCATCCATGGCATTCAAGAAGAAGGTCCCCCCAGTGCTCAGCTCATGAGGCTGGATAACATGCTGCTGGCCGAGGGGGTATCCAGGCCGGAGAGGCGAGGAAGGGGAGGATTGGCGGCAGCGGCCAACACAGCAACACCAGGTGGCTGTCCAAATGACAATAGCCTTGAGCACTCTGACTACAGGGCCAAGCTGTCCCAGATCCGACAGATTTACCACTCTGAGCTAGAGAAATATGAACAGGTGATCTTTCTGCATGGAAGAGTTTCTATCATGTGAATGCGCATTTGTCAAAGCAAAACATGGAACGCTAACCACCTTTCTTTTGTGGCATAGACCAGAGACTACATGCACTTGGTCTCACGGCAGAGGTGGCCGATTTTGCTGGAAACCCTTTGCATTCACTTCTCAGTAGCCAGCCTGTGTGGGAGCTGCAGGGGGGCGGCAGGTGGCTGGTCCCGCGTGGAGCCCCGAGCCAGCCTTCTGGGTAGTCACAGGCTGGCACATGTGTCCCCACCCCAGGCCTGCCGTGAGTTCACCACGCATGTCACCAACCTCCTCCGGGAGCAGAGCAGGATGAGGCCCGTCTCGCCCAAGGAGATCGAGCACATGGTCAGTGTCATCCACGACAAGTTCAGTGCCATCCAGATGCAGTTGAAGCAGAGCACCTGCGAGGCTGTGATGACCCTGCGTTCACGGTTCCTCGATGCCAGGTCAGGCCCTACATACTGCCCGTGATCCCAGGGTTGGCTCTTAAGAAGAAGAACCAAATTGCAGCTGGCTTGGGTTTAAGTTCTGGGGGCCTCCCAGCCTGTCCCGGGGCTCCAGCTGTGGCCAGGCGTGCAGCCCTCACACAGCCTCTTGGGAGGCGATCAGAAGTGCTGACCTTGGGGCACCTGGGTGCTCAGTGGGTTAAGCATCTGCCTTCTGCTCAGGTCATGATCTTGGGGTCCTGGGATCGAGCCCCACATCAAGCTCCCTGCTCAATGGGGAGTCTGCTTCTCCCTCTCCCCCTGCTTCTGCTCTCTCTCTCTCAAATAAATAAAATCTTAAAAAAAAAAGCGCTGACCTCTAGGAAATCACAGACGGGGACACGGGCATCCCTAGAGGCTGGGGTGCACACTGGCTGAGGCTGAGAAGATGGGTCTTTGCAGGCGCAAGCGGCGGAACTTCAGCAAGCAGGCCACCGAAGTGCTGAATGAGTATTTTTACTCCCATCTGAGCAACCCTTACCCCAGCGAAGAAGCCAAAGAAGAGCTGGCCAGGAAGGGCGGCATCACAGTCTCCCAGGTGATGGGCCTTCCTGCATGGAGGAGGGGGAGAAGGTCGTGTCCAGTGAGGAGGATGCCCAAGGAAGTTTATTAACTGTGTGGAGCCCGTGGGTGGAGTGTGAGGTCCCTGAGGCCGCATCAGTGGAGTGTAGAGTCTGGCCGTCAGGACCTAGCACACACTTGTATCGCAGGGATGTCGTGTGCTGCGTAAGAGAGCTGAGCATGTGTTAGCACAGGAAGAGAAAAACAACTTGGAGCAAAATTAGGACTGAAAATGATAGACCAGCTCTCATGCCAGAGTACCAGTTCAGCTGTACTGGGAGAAGTTCGGATGCATGCGTGCTTGATTGTTTCTCCAGCGGTCCAGAGCGCGTGGCCAGGGTTGTGCAATACCGGGCAACATCTGTCTCCACGTGGAGGGTGGGTGGGGGTACAGATTGGAGATGAGACCTGGACAGCCTTGGGAGGCCCTGCAGTCTGGACCTCCAGCGTCCTCAGTGGAATTGGGAGCAAGGGAGGGGAAGCGGAGGGGAGAACCCAAGAAACATCTCAGAAGGTTTTAAAGTGGGAATGGTGAGTACAGGCGGCTCACGAGGCAGGATCAGGCCGCACCCCCAGGGCAGCAGCCCCCGAGCCTCTGGCAGCAGGGCTCACGGCGCTAATGCTAGGTCACTGATCATCACCCACGGTGCACTTGAAGGGGCTGAGTTTCCAGCCCAGTCTGGCTGCCTCCAGAGCCCGTGCCCTTAGCCAGAACTGTGTCCCAGCCCCGGCCAAGTCCAGCTGCGACAAGTCCAGGGGCCCCCTGGTAGCAGAACCTTGCAGGTGTCGCGGTCCCCCTGACTTCCATCACCCTGGACTGCTCTGGCGTCCTCGGCACCGAGGCCAGCGCTGAAGCAAGGGGCGCACCTCTGGGGCCTCAAGGCTCCGAAGAAGCGTGAGGTGCGGCAGCTTGTTTGCCACCTCGTGCAGCTGAGGAACAGCCCGATTCGTTTCAGGCTCTGGCGCCTCTGGAAAGCAGATGGGTGTTGGGTCTAGACTTCATCTGAGGAGAGGGTCAGTTGCCAACGAAACTAGGCACGTTCCAGTGACTTCTCCTCTGTGCTCAGGCCCTAAGACTCCCCCCCCCACCCCACACACACACTGACCAGCAGCAGAATTCTGTGCCGGGAGCCCCTTCCCCATGGTGGCGGGTCCACCAGGTCTCAGGATAGCATGAAATGGCTGACAGTTGAGGGGGGACTCTGAATTTAGGGTGCAGGTGTGCAAGCTGGGAGGTTCACCTAAGGAGAAGGTAATGGGGGCACCCTGAGGGCAAGGGGTGTCACACGTGAGGCCACAGACGTTTTCAAGATAGAATCAGCTGCCGCTGCAGCTGAGGCCCGAGGGAGAAAGGGGCAGGGTTGCCAAACCGTGGACGGGGAGACGGGCGGAACCTGCAGCGGGCTCGGCCAGATGGGCCTGAGAGACTGGGCGGGGGCGGCTGGTGGCTCCGGGCCACACCGACGGAGAGGATATCTGAGAGCCTGGGCCATGTCCGCACCTACTTGAGGTGCCCGTGTTGGGGTGCTCCCCATGGACAGGGCGGACACTGGCCCGGGACCAGCTCTCCCCCAGCCCCTGGGTCTCCCATCTGCTCAGAACAGGGCCAGCCTCCCTGCCTCGCCCACATGGGAGGCTTGCTGTCTGCTCCCCCTAAAATGCCAGTTGAGTTACCATGGAAAACTGCTTGCTGCCATTCCTCTGCAGACTCAGTTCCACAAAGACGTTCCAGCACATTCCTCATAGGTAGAGGGAACCAAGTGCTGCTCTGGCCGCCCTCACACCCGGGGGCAGGCAGGAGGAGACACTGCGAGGGGCAGGAGCGCACACGGGGCTTTTTCATTTCATGGCTAACAATGGAGAAGATAACGTGGAGCACCTGGGTAGGCACATTAAAGAAATACATTTTCAAAAAAGAAAAGGTCATCAAAACCCTGCCACTGTTATTTCTGTTGGTTAAACCACACATACGTCACTGCAGGGCCCCAGGCCTTACTTTGGGATATTGAAGTATTTCCCGTTGTGCCCTTCTCCATAGGAAGGAGCTGGCCCAGGGGCTCACTGATTCTGCCCCCAGGGGAAATTTTCATTGTCACAACCCTTGGGTGGGGGCTGCTGGCATCTGGGGGTGGAGGCCAGGGGTGCTGCTCAGCACCCCACAGAGCCCAGGACGGCCCCGCAGCTGAGAACAACCCCAGGGAGAAGCCCTGGCCTGGTCCTGGAGCAGGTTTGGGGTCAGCTGGGCTCAGCCCCACTCAGCCCCGGGGCTCCTGCACCTACCGAGCCCGCTGGCTTGTAGGATGGCTGTGACCGCGGCTGTCCCCAGCTGCTCCGAGGATGTGACAGGCGCTTAGCTCAGTGCTTGGCTCCTCCCCGCTGCCCTGTCAGTTCATCCGTCCGTGTCATCCTTTGAGAAGTTTCCTTAGACTGAATTCCCAGGAGTGGGGTTACTGGGTCCCTGGGGACACATGGCTCCCTGGCTCTCACTTTCCCCAAAGAGCAATCCAGAATTTAGTCTGTTCCTGCCCCTGCAGGGAGTGGACGCTTGGCTCTCCACACGTCAGACGTGCTGTTTCCTTCCAGCTCCTTCCCGCCCCCATCCCAGCAGCACCTGGTAGGACAGGCCAGCTCGGGGTGACCTCCAACCACTGTGGCCATTTCCCTGGGTCCACGATTCAGTCAGCACCAGCTTCTCGGTCCCAGCCTCTTGCCTGGCCCCAGCGCTACGTGTTGCCACTCAGAGATGTTCCTCCTGGCCATGGGAGCACGGGCACCTCAGAGAAAGCCCACCATATGTTCACGTTATCTCATTACTGGGTCAGCTTTTCCAGCGACTTCTTTCTCTGTGTGTCCACAGGTCTCCAACTGGTTTGGCAACAAAAGAATCCGATATAAAAAGAACATGGGGAAGTTTCAAGAAGAGGCTACCATTTATACGACTAAAATGGCAGTCGACACCACCAAAGTCGGGGGCCTAGGGAGCCAGGCTAGCTGCCCATCAACACCCAGCCCCGGTGAGTGAGGCTTCCCAGCCCAGGGACTGTCCTTCATGCATGGCCGCTGAGCTGTGCAGGAAGGGGCTGCAGGAGACCTTCTCTCTGGAGCTGAGGCCGGTGAGAGCTGCATTCCTGGCTGAGGGGCTGGCAGATCCCACCTGAGGAGCCTCTGTAACTTTGGGGCTGGAACACTTGTCCTGACACCTCCCACCCCTTCTAGGTCCCTCTGGTCCCTTCCCGCTGACCAGTGCCGGGGATGCGCTTATCACCCTGCAGACACTGGCCTCTCTCCGCCCCGCCCCTGCAGGAGGCAGCTTGCGGTCCCAGGTGAGTCTCAGGGCACAATCCAAGGATGCCCTTGAGGTCCCTGACTCAGTGTTGGGGCAGAGATGCAGAGCCCAGGTGGGTGGTGGGTCCTGGGAATGGGCCATCTTGCCAGCCACCTCTCAGCCTCCACAAGGCTCTCTCAGACGTCCCAGCAATGAGGAAGGGCCCACTGGGTACTTGGTCTGTTGTCTTGATGACTACAGGTTGGCGGAGTGGCCTCAGGGGCATGGCTCTGTGGGGCCCGCTTTGCCAAGACCTGTGCCCTTCACCCCCAGTCCCAGGACTCAATAACTCCCAGTAGCTGCTGAGTGGTGGGCCCGAGGCAAGGGCTGTGGCTGTTGGGAAGGAGCCCTCCCTCCCAGCGGGCGTCTGTACCCTGAGTGGGGCGAGGAGACAGGCAGACAAGGCCCCGACCATTGGAACACGGAGCCCTACTAGGCTCAGACCCTCCACCACATCAGTGCCTTGGCCTTGCCAGCCTACTGTCCCCTCACCCGGGGCCCAGCTAGGCCAGAGTGAAGATCCATTTTGGTGACTGGGAAGAAAAAGCCAGGGATCACGGGCATCTCAGACATGCCCTCTGGAATTTTCTTAGGGTGTCAGGCAGTGTGTTGGGCTAGCCAGGATTGGGGGACCCCCATCCCTCTCCTGGCCCCTGGTGCCTCCCCAGCATCCTGCCATCTGTCACCGGGGCCTGGCCCACATGCAGGGTCACAGGCACAGCTGAGATGTGTCCATGCGGATGCAAGGTTGTGTGGCATCGGCAAGGCCTTAGCCCACCTTCTCCTTCACAGGAGTGTACCCTACAGTGCCGGCTGACCCCCCCACTGATTTACCCGCAGCCCCTAGTTGGTGCAGGAATGGATGCCTGCTGGTGCCATTTGGCAGGACCTGGTGCAGGGCGATGCATGTGCCATCGCCACGGTAACCCTACAGCCCATCGTGAGCACCGGGGCAGAGCAGGGAGCTCTGGTGCCACCAAATGGCCCAGCCTCATCTTGCTCTGTGCCTTCCTGGGGCCCAGTGCCTCAGGTGTGATGGGTGGGGAGCTGATAGACTAGGTCCATCCTTACCCCTAGAACCAGCCCCAGGAGATCTGGAGCTGCCTAAGTCCCGATGGGGTTTCCCTGCACCATGAGGCAGGGTCCTATCCTCCCCACAGAGTAAGTGGGAATGTCCTTGGTCTGGTGCGGACACCCCTCCTGTGCTGGGGGGGGCACAGTTGCTCTTTCAAGAGAGCCGTCCCGAGGGCTGAGGCTGTCTGGCCGGAAGCTATCGCCTCCACCCTGTGACCCGAGGAACGTCTGGGCTGCCCTTTGGCTTCCAGTCCCACGCCTGGACACTAGCCTGTCACCCCTCAGTCCTGTGGACGGACCTGTCCCTTCACCACCCACGGCCTCCTTCCCGGAACACAGGCCTGCGGGTGTCCATCGAGGGCAGGGTATCCCCCTGAGGTCGGTGCTCATCCCAGCCACTTCCAGTCGGAGGGGCCAGGCACCCCCGTGTCACGGGATGAGGCAGCTCCCTCAGGAATACAGCAGTCTGTCCGTCCGCTCACCTGACCCTGGCCTCTGAAGTGCAGGTGCCATGGCAGCACCAGGGGACACGTGGCAGGGAAGAGCTGAGGCGGGGAGGGGCGAGGGGCAGGGTCCTTGGCCTGGTGGGATCCGATGAGGTAGAGGGCACTGGCTGGAGGGCTCAGCCTGTAAGGGAAAGTACTAGAGAGAGGAAGGGAAGGAGGAACTCGTGTGGCCTCCTGCCAGCTCAGGAGGAGCCGAGTGAGGGTCACATGCAGGGTGTGACGTCTGCACACCTGGGAGCAGGTGGCTCGGACAGAAGCCACCCTGCAGCGCAGCTTGGGAAGGGGAGTGGTCCTGCTCTCGTGGGCTGCAAAAGGCCTCGCCACGGAGCAGACTGCCCTCGAAGAGCCATTTTCAATGATGTTTTCCATTGCAGTTGGGGGGGGGGGTCCTGTGGACAAATATCCCAAGACCGCATGTACCCGCCACTGTCCCCACACCGCAGACAGAGCCCCTGTGCCTGGGAGCCGTGGCTGCTGCCCTTCTGGCTGCCCAGCCAGACCCAGCGTCCAGCCGGGTTTCCAAGCCCTTCTGGCTCACTGCCTCCAGCCATGATGATTCAGGGACCGTCATCAGCTCCAGGCCGGACTGGGTCTGTCTCCCCCTCGATGTGCAGAAGCCTCGGCTGCACCACAATGCCACATCAGTCCTTGACCAGAGCCCCGGCAGGTGGCCAGTGGAGGCCTCTTCGTGCTGGGGAAGGGCGTTCCCGTCAGGGCTCAGGCGGCGAGGCCAGCTGTGACCCAACAGGGCTCCTCAGTCCCTCCGCTGGCTCCTGGCTCCTCTTCTGGGTTCTTCTCGGGGGATGTGGGGGGGCGCCATCCGTGGCCTTCTGATGCTCAGTCTCTGTCTTTCAGGCCCGGGGCGGCTGCCAGGGAGCCACCCCCCCAGTGTCCACCGCTTCACCTGCTGGAGACCCCGGCATTGTCAACTCAGACGCATCTAATTAAGTTTTGGGGACGAGCAGAAAAGCGGACCGGGCGGCCTGCCGTGGTTTGCGGGCACTCGAGTCTTTACTGTGCGTGCAGCTGATTATTACCTCAAAAACCCAGAAGCGCAGCAGGCAGCAGGCGCCATCCTTTGCTTGCCGGCCGGGCCCTGAAATGGGCTGAGATGCTGCTCATTTTCTCAATTCAGTTTGGTTTTTTAATAGTAATTTTATGCTAAGACTGTGAATTGTTTCTTCTAGGACTTGTCACAAATTCTCCCATTAAAGTTTTGGACTTATTTTCACGTCGATGTTGTTCACACCAGATTTGTTCCCGACGATGGCAGTGCGGGGCGGGGCCGCGCGGCGCGGTGTTGGCGTCACGGTTCTGTCCTCTCCTGTGTCCCTTCGTGCGCCGGCACCCCGGACACTGCCTTCCCCATTCTCTTCTGTCGCCTCATTCCATATGCTCTTGATTTCCGCCTGCGGTGAGCTCCGAACTTCCCTGGGGGTTGGGTTTGTATTTTTTTCTGTTAATAGAAGTTCTACCATTCTCCACTGACACCCTGGCCAGGGTTTTCCTCCAGTGAATGAAGCGCCAAGGCAGGAGCCTCTCGGCCTCGGCGTTGAACGTTTAGCTGGTTCCCATTTTACGGCTGTGGCCCACGGTGCCGCTCAGCTCGGTGTCTCTGTCCCTGGCTGGGTCTGCTCGGGTGGCAGCTGAGGACCAGCCCTGCACATGCTCTGGGCTTTCCTCCTCGCAAGGCTCGATTTGGGTTTTCTGTCGTCTGCGACCGGAAGGTGGCAGCTGACTCGCTCCCCTTTCCGAGGTGCCAGTCCTCAGGTCCGGCCAGCCCGCCTCCTGGCTTCCTGCAGCCCGAGATTCACTGACAGACCAGGGGCCTGCTTGAGCGAAATGACATTCCAGAGAAAAAAAGAATAAACATGATCAGAAGTCTGGGGTGGGCTCAGGGCCAGCCTCTGGGAGAAGGTGCCTTTTTCCCCTTTCTTTTTTGCTTCCTTCCTTCCTTCCTCCCTCCCTTCCTTCCTTCTCCTTCCTTCCTTCCTTCCTCCCCCCTCCCTCCCTCCCTTCCTTCTCCTTCCTTCCTTCCTTCCTCCCCCCTCCCTCCCTTCTCCTTCCTCCCTCCCTCCCTTCCGTCTCCTTCCTTCCTTCCTTCTCCTCCCTCCCTCCCTTCCTTCCTTCGAGCACAGTGGGTGGGGAGGGACAGAGGGAGAAGCAGACTCCCCGCTGAGCAGGGAGCCCAACTCCACCTCAATCCCAGGACCCTGAGATCATGACCTGAGCCAAAGGCAGATGCTTAACCCACTGAGCCACCCAGGCGCCCCCCCTTTCTTTTTATAAATTGTGGTAAAATATATGTAACATAAAATTTGCCATTTTAGCCATTTTAAGTGAATCCAGTGGCATGGATTACATTCACAATGTGATTGTGAAATCACCACCTGTATCTAGTTCCAGAACATTTCCTTCACCCCAAAGGATACCCGATCCCCACGAGCAGTCACTCCCCAGCCCCTCCCCCAGCCCCTGGCAAGCACCAGTCTGCTTTCCGGGTCTATGGACTTGCCTGTTCTGGACGTTTCCTGTCAGTGGAATCATACACTCCGTGGCCTTTTGTGACAGGCTTCTCTCACTCAGCGTCAAGGTTTGCGAGGTTCACCACGTTGTGGCGTGTGTCAGGGCTTCCTTCCCTTTTATGACAATAGCCCACCGGAGAAGGTAGCTTTGAGAGGAGACCGTAGGGCGGTGAGCCCGCGGGCGTGCAGAAGGCGGGCCGGGGAGGCTGGGCTCTGGCCCAGGTGCCCACACAGCTGGGGCGGGCGAGAGGGGCCAGCCGAGCAGTGGGCGCCTCGGGGGCTGGGTCTCCACAGGCCTCCCAGCTGTTGAGCAGAGAGCCGACTGCGGGGGGCGGGGGGGGGGTGGTCAGCAGGTCCTGTGGTCTCCCGGGGTGGGGGAGGGTGCAGGCAGGGCTGGGCGGGGTGGGGGGGGGACATACCTGACTTGCTGTTGAGTGGGAGTGGGGGTGGCCTGAGCCACAGGGAGAATAGCTGGGATGCCAGGGGGGAGGTAGCTCGGCGGTGGACCGTCAGGGTCGGGGTGTCTGTCATACAGCTGGGTGTTTTGGTTGTGTTCAGGACAGAGAAATGCGGAAGTCCGGACGCGAGAGGACGTCATGGAAGACAGAAGGCCGGATTTCAGGAGCAGGAGAGGTGACGGCCAGGCGGAGCGGCGTGCGTTGAGTGGGGCGATGGGACCACCCAGTGCTTCGAGAGAGAATCAGACCCCGGAGCACAATCGGGTGTGGAGGAGATTCCCTGCGAAGATGGCCAGGGGCCGCGCCACGTGGGAGGGAAACTCCCACGAGTTGGCCGCGAGCCCTGGGGAGGTCTTGGCGGTGGGAGAAGGTGGGATGCGCCAGGACAGGTCGTCTGGGCAGCAGAGAGGTGTGAGGGAGAGGCGGAGGGTGCGGGCGTGGAAGCCAGCGAAAGCCTGCGTTCCCCGGGAAACAGACAAAGCTCGACTGGCGGGTCCCGGGCTGGCGCAGCCGCCCTCCCACGGCTCGGCCTCCGCTCACGGGCGCCCTCTTGTGGCCACGGCGCGAATTCGGACCGTGCTTCTCTGGGGCACAGGCCTGGAGCTGGGTCTTTTGGGGGATTTTTAATTTGAACGAATACCTTAGCTCAAATTCTGCACATAAAGTTGCACTTTATTAACATTTTCTATTGTGCTATTCAAAACCGCCTAGGGGCGCCTGAAAGGGGCAGTCTGTTGAGCCTCCGACTCGTGTTCTCTGCTCAGGTCTTGATTTCAGGGTCCTGAGATCCAACCTCGAATCAGACTCCCTGCACAGCGCGGAGTCTGCTTGAGTTTCTCTCTCCCTCTGCCCCTCTCGCTCGTGCTCTCTTAAATCAATCAATCAACCAATCAATCTTTTTAAAAACCCGCCTAAATGTGGCCGCACAACAATCATCGAGCCATAAGTCTTACAAGAGTGCAGAGGAGTCACTCGGCACCCCTGAGCTGGCCATGCAAGCGGAATGGGTGCTGATGGTGCCTCCATGCGACAGATGGGGACGTTGGGGCTCAGAGGCTTTGTGACCCGCGCCCCCGGGGCCCCCAGTCAGATACCGGCAGAACCAGACCTGTGATCCTGAAGGCAGTACTCTTGGGACTGCTCATCCATGCAGCTGCTCAAGAGGGCAATTTTCTAGAATATATGAATAATTAAAAATGTACACACCTTTCTCCTCAATTTCTCTTCTAAGAATTTTCTACAGATACATGTCTACAAGTGTGCAAATATATGTGTATGAGAAACGCAAAATGAATGCATTTCTCGCCACATTTTTTGTAACTGCAAAATATTGAAAACAATTGTCAATTGAAGACTGTTTAAATCAATGGTTTGTTCCCCAGCCATGCAGTGGAATATTATAAAACTGTTAAAAAGGCAGAAGTGACTTTTCCTCCATGGTGCATTAGTGTAAAGAGTACTGAGAGTGACAGTTTATGTACATTTTTGAAATGGGGTGGGGGGAGACTTTTATCCAAATATCTCTGGAAGGAGACACAGGTCACAGCCGTGGCCTCTAGGGAAGGAACCAGGGGCCTGGGGGTTGGCATGGAAGGCAGTCTCTTGTTTCTTCTTATACCCTTGGGTAGTTTGCATTTAAAAAATTCCATGGGAATGCAAGCTGGTGCAGCCATTCTGGAAAACAGTATGGAGGTTCCTCAAAAAGTTGAAAATAGAGCTACTATACGACCTAATTGCACTACTGGGTATTTACCCCGGAGATACAAATGTAGGGATCCGAAGGGGCACGTGCACCCTAATGTTTATAGCAGCAATGTCCACAATAGCCAAACTATGGAAAGAGTCTAGATGTCCATCAACAGATGAATGGATAAAGAAGATGTGGTGTATACACACACACACACACACACACACACACACACACACAGTGGAATATTATGCAGCCATCAAAAATGAAATCTTGCCATTTGCAACAACTTAGCATAAAAGAGGCTTTTATGCTAAGCAAAATAAGTTGATCAGAAAAAGACAATTATCATATGATCTCACCGACATATGGAATTTGAGAAACAAGGCAGAGGATCATAGGGGAAGAGAGGAAAAAATGAAACAAGACGAAACCAGAAGGGGATACAAAGCATAAGAGACTCTTAATCTCAGGAAACAAACTGAGGGTTGCTGGAGGGGAGGGGGGTGGGAGGGATGGGGTGGCTGGTGATGGACACTGGGGAGGGTATGTGCTATGGTGAGCGCTGTGAATTGTGTAAGACTGTTGAATCACAGACCTGTACCCCTGAAACAAACAGTACATTATATGTTAATTTTTAAAAATTAAATTAAATTTTAAAAATAAAAATAAATTAAATTAAATAAAAAATTCCAAAGAGGCTGGTGTAGGGACAGGAGTTGGAGCCCCTGAAACTCTGACCACTCTTCTCAGTCAGTCCTGCTCATTATCATCCCACCAACCTGGGGGCTTGGCGGTGCATGCATGATCAGGGGTTTCACCTGAGAGGGGACCCATCAGGAGAGGGAAGTGGAGGCCACAGCACCCGGAGGAGATGAGGGTGGGGGTGTCAGAGGTCCAGCCGCTGTATCCCACCACCGACCACCAGGGGTCGCCGTGGCCCACAGACCCTGCAGAGAGCACAGAGCGGGGGGCGGGGGGGGCCCGAGACCTGCCTCCCCCAAGGACATAAGACACCCCTCACCTTGTGGTTGTGCTGTCCAAGCGCTGATCCACGTAAAAGGCCGGGCTCAGGGCAAGGAACGGGACCTCATTCGTCACTATTACTGTTATTGTTACTCAACTTGTCTCTTCTCGCAATGCGTCTCTGTGAAGCGGGAATAGAAAGTAGGGCTCAGTAGGAATCTTGTGAGCACATCGGCGCAAAGCGCTGAGGACGATGTCCACATAGGGGGCGCTCTCAGAAGGTCTGTGCTATCTTGTCACCATTTCACCGAAGGGGACCCTGAGGCAGGAACACAGGAGGCCGCTCGTCTGACCAAGATAGGCCTGGCTGTGAGTGCCGGAATAAACCTGAGGGTGGACTCCTCCCATCTCTCTGCCCGTTCTCCATGCGGCCGCCAGAGGGCGACCTTACAACGTGAATAGGATTCAGGCCTCTTTACTTACCTAGCCGGCTTCCCTCTCAGAATCCAATTCCCCCTCTATCTTCCCCCCCAAGGCCCAGCAAGGTCCGTTTTTGGCGTTATCTCTCCCTTCGCCAACCTCCTCACTACCCCTTCCATAACGCCTTCCCACCGCAGGGCCTTTGCCCTGAGCGCCTGCCCGAGCGCCCTCTCTTCTTTGCGCTGAGCGCCTGGCTAACTGCTCTACCGCTCCTGGAGACTCTTCTGCTCCCAGCCCACTCCCTCCCAGCCCTTCTTCCCAGACCCTGACCTCTCAGAGTCCCTGACTCCCTACTGACTCCTCCCCAGGGGAGCCAGCATCCCAGGACTTCAGCCTAGCAAGGGGCGGCTGAGATGCTGGGGGCGTTGTCCTGCCTTGC
Organism: Zalophus californianus; assembly: GCF_009762305.2. NCBI lineage: Eukaryota > Metazoa > Chordata > Mammalia > Carnivora > Otariidae > Zalophus > Zalophus californianus. The sequence goes on along the minus strand of NC_045595.1, from coordinate 14,752,102 downwards.
ACCTCATTATCTTCTGGGGTAGAGATGGGGCAATTCCAGCAGTTGCGGGGGTCCCCCAGTTGCCCTGAAATCACGGGTATGAGAGTGGACTGTGTGTCCCTAGAGACAAGGCTGCCCCTCTCCGGCCTCAACCTTATGACTGCCTGGTCGATGGGGAAGTCCTGGGAGGAGAGCTGGGCTCCGTGTGTGGGGAAGGTCTCCGGCTTCAGGCATCTCACGTTGATCCTGGGTGGAAGTTTCCCGCAGCTTCTGGTTTAATTTCTTGATCACTTCCGGACCAGGGCAGAGTTAGGGGACCCGGCAGGCACTTGGTCTCTGTCCACCTAGACCCCTCCCCTCAGTGACCCACCCGCTCTCAGAGACCTCATCTGCCCCATTTCCAACCCTGACTGTGGCCCCTCCCCTCATCTGACCCCTCCCCTCAGGTGGCCCCTCCCCTCCGCAGCCCCGGGTTCATCTTCTATCTGGGGTGTTGGGCCCGCCCCTGGATCCTGACCCCGCCCCTTCTCGCCCTGAAGCTCCTCCCCTCTGCTCCTGGCCCCAGGCCTTCTCCATCTCCAGGGAAGCCTTAAGGGTCATCTGGGACAGAGGGGAGGGCCAGAGACGGGTTCTGGTGGCTGCCGCCCCTGGGCCCCGGAACCTCTCCCCAGGCCCTGGGGTCAGAGGGGCCCAGATCCAAACCTCTTTCAGGTTTCCCTCCAACCCTCCCTGCACCCCAGTCTCCCACCTCTAAGAACGGCCACAACCCCCTAGGGCCACTAAGGGTGTGATCTTTGAAATAAGGGGTTGGAGGCCCCCCCACATGGGAATTTGGAGGCTCCCTATGCCCAAGCCCTCGTTGAAATTTACAGATTCCCTGGGCCAGTCCATGGGAAGATTTAGAGGGCTCCCACGTCCAGGTTGCAGAGGTATGTCCAGGCCCAAGTTAGGTGGGTGGTGGCAATTTGGCAATTTCAAGGTCCCCACATGCAGTTTCAAGATGGAAAGTCCTCATGGGCCCTGATGAGGGCCCATTCCCAAACCCTAGTAAAGATTTCTGTTCCCCTAAGATTCCAGGAGGTGTTTCAAGACCCTCACACCAGAGCCCCGGAGGAATTCTGGAGGCCCTCAGACACTGGTAGGGAAATTGAGGCCCTGATTTAGGTGCTTTGGGGAGCTTTAACTTCCCCCACTCAACATCACTGCAAAGCTCTGGGGGGTGGCAGTAGCTGAGGGAGGGAGCTGGGGCTGCGTGGGACACCCCATCTCAAATCCCGGCCCTTCTCCTGCACGTTACTGAGGGTGATAATTGCAGTTAGTGAGCACCTACTGCATACCAACTTGCGTTCAATAAGACCTGAAGCAGAGGGCTTCGGTTGTCGGGCCAGCAGCTCTTCAACTGAGGGAAACTGAGTCTGTGAGGTTGACTGGGGACAGGGCCTAGGTTTGACCCAAGCGGCCAGGTTTTATGTTCAGGGGTCCCTACGTTAACTCAGCAAGGGGTCGCCCAGAGCCCCCCACCCCACTGAGAGGGACCATGGGAGTCATGGAGGATGTGTGAGCAGCTGAGTGACTGGAGTCTCTGGAAAGCTGGAGACACTCGGGCCCACCAGCTCCCCCTTTGGCCTCCAGGGGATGCCCCAGCCCAAAAGATGAGGTTGCCCAGTCCCCTATCTTGGTGCCAGTAAGAAACAGGCTTCCACTTCTAGTATCTGCCAGTGTGACCCCAGGACACCAAGTTAACTGTCTGAGCCTCAGCTTCCCCATCTGTAAAGTGGGGCAATAACAGGAACAACCTCACTGGGAGGAGTCAGTGAAGAGATGTAAGTAAAGTGCTTTAGCATCCAGTAGGTGCTCAGTGGATGTGTAGGGCCTTCTGCCCAGCCTGTGTGGCTCGGGACAGGTGGACAAGCAGATAGCACTGAAACAGGGCACAGGGTAAGGAGCACATTTTGGGGAGAGACATTTGCATCCCCTTGGGACACACTGAACCCAAAGGGCCTGGGGTCCTCCAGAGGCCCGGAAGGGGTTGGACCCACAGAGGGGTGTAGGTGCAGGGTGCTGCCTGACCTCCCTTCTTCCCGTGAGAAATCTGTCCATTTATAGGCTCTTGGCTGTAGGGCATAATAGCCATAAAGGGGTGAACTCCCCATCGTCAGGGTCACGCAAGCAGACAAGGAGTCTCCAACAGCCGCTGGACGAGGAGGCCAACCCAAGAGGCTTGATTCTTCAAGGACCCCCTCGGAGGCAGGTCACAGCCTGATGACATGAGACAGAGGGTGGCACCACCCAGCAGCTGGATTGCTCAGACGACAGGTTCCAAAGAGCTAGAAAATGAACATTCCTCGGCTCTGGGCGCCGGGCAGGCCACTCCTGCTTGGTGAAACGTAAGCTGGGCCTGGCCCCATGGACTGCGTGTTTTTCCAGTGGCTTCTTCAGCCACAGCCTGACCACAACCTAGATTCCGTTGGGTCGGCCATTTCCAAATGTTTGTGTTCGGCCGGGCCAGATGGCAGGTGGGGGCCAAGGCCAGGGGCCCAGGCCTCCCAGAAGGGAGGAGAAGCACCCTCGGGCCTCTAGCTGGACGTGCTCTGCCTGAAAGCCCCCCATTAAAGCCTCTCAGCAACCAAATGATAAGGTATAGGGACGATCTTACTGAAAAAACCCAGGGGGAGCTTTTGTGCAAACACATGACCCCTGGCAAACCGGCTCATTTGAGCCTCACTGTTCTGTCCTTCCAACTTTAGGGTTATCTTGGGACCAGGTCAGCAGCTAGTTTCGGGTAGGAGGCCGGGGTTCTGTATGTCTACCTTGCCTCCCTGTAGGACGCTGGGCAAAGTACTTCTCTCTCTCAGCCTTGGTTTCCTGAGCTTTAAAATGGGGCTAATAATGGAAACCTTTAAGGGTTGTTAACGGGATTCAAGCCAAGAGCAGGTGCTTCACAAACCTGAGGTCTCTTCTATCCCTCCTGGTTGGAGTTGGCTCTGCCTCCCCAATCTGACTAAAGAGCTCCCTGAGGTTATGGGCTGTATCTTCAAGAAGAAGTGGTGAACTGGGGTTTGTCTGACTGTGTCATTCCCCTACTTAAAATCCTCATGGACAAAAAGTAAACTCTAAAACAGCATACAAGACCTTTGGACATCTGATTTTGGTTTGGCAAACTCCTATTCACCCGTCAAAACCCATATCAACTGCTCTCTCCCCCAGAAAACCTTCCCTGGGCCCTCCTCTTGGTTTTCCCAGCCCCTGGCCCTCCTGCTGGCCCACACCTGATGCCACAGGCTGGGATATCTGTACCTGGCTTAGCCTCGCTCTTTAGAATGGGGCTCTGTGAGGGCCAGTCCGGGGGCTGAGTCTATGCATGATGAACCCTTGTATCCACAGCTCTACACATAGCATCACATGTGCACAGCTGTGTGTGTGTGTGTGTGTGTGTGTATGTGTGTGTGTCCCTGTGCTGGGCCCCAGGATCAGCAGCCAGGCCAACTGCCCCCAGACCACCTGGGACACCAGCGTCCTTATGCGGCAGGGAGAGTGGGCTGAGCAGGGCCTCTTTATGAGGGAGCCTGGCTTGGCTGGAAGCTCACTGCTTCACTGACGTTCAACCGGAAAGAACTGGAGGTATGAGCAGCCAGCCTCGACCCCCATGGCTGGCACCTATGCCTTGAGCCCCACCATTAAAGTTCAACCTTCATCTAGGGCAAGAAGGGAGGCTGGGGCCCCGGGGAAGGGCTGAGTCCCGAGTAGGAGCCCCCCTCCCACGCCTTGATGGAGGCCCCACCGGGCAGCCTTCAAGGACATACCTGAGGTTTGGCAGCCCCCAGCCGCCGGCCCCCGGGGCTGAGTCAGCAGGAAGGGATTCAGGACTTCCCAGGAAAAGCGGCTGGGACCTTGAGGCCCCGCAGCCCCCAGCCCCCCGCCCGCGCCCTCCCCAGGGCTGCAAAAGAGCAGGAGGTGCCTTTTGTGCCCGGCTGTGGCCCAGTGTGCTTGGGGGGACTGCACTGTGGGAGTCGGTGAGGGCTTACCGTCAGCCCTGACTCGGCCAGTCCAGCTGTCTGGGGGTCAGAGCACCCCCAAGTGCGGGCGGATGTGGGGAGACGGTGAGGGGGTTTGGTGCTACAGGGTGCATGGGTGCACTTGGCTGCGCACTCTGTCACATGACCCTGGGGCATGGGCCTGCATGTCAGGGGGTGCTCCCTGCCTCCCCCACCCCCCGGGACGGCTGTTGGGGGTGGGACAGCGCCCGGCCCGGCTGGGGTATCCAGCACATTGGGCAAGCCTGGCTACATGCGCTTTGCGGGGTTGGTGACTGCACGTAGGGCTGTAACCGAGAGTGACAGCGTCACCCAAACGGGTGACAAGAAGGTGTCCCTGGTTGCATGGGAGGGTGTGTCTGGGGAGGACAGGGACAGGGTGTGACGAGGACAGTGTGACCTGGGAACGGACGATGCGGGAGGCTGGCTGCCCGGTGTTGCTCGGCGGCTGTGACCCTGGGTAGGGCAGCTTCTGTTGTTCCCTTGCCTCCATGCCAAAATGTTGGTGTCTGTTGCCCCCCTTCTGCCTGGGGGCCCCTCCCTCCGGCCTGCCTAGAACCCCAACCCCAGGCCCTGGGAAGGGTCAGGCAGCAGGCAGGCAGATTCACCTGGCCTACTCTGTCTCGGCTGGCACCCTGCCTGTTTCCACCATTCCCCCCAAGCCGACTAAAGCCAGGTCTCCCCGCCAGGCTGGCTCCAGTCTTTGGGGTCTGAGACTGGGACATACCCAACTCTGAGGGCTGATGAGAGAGACAGACAGGGCTGGGGAAGTGGTAGGTGGCCGCGCCAGGTCCACGAGGCCTTGATGGAGGAGCCAGCAATGTTCAGCCAGGACAGGAGGCAGCCAGAGGGGAGGGGGCGCTGGCCTGCAGGCTTTGGACCCCACAAGGGCTGCCACGTGGGAAGAGACAGACCACGATTCCATAAAAGAAGCACTTTCCAACAAGCTGAGTCCTGCACGGCTCCAGAGGAGCCTTTGTTATGAGAAATTGTGTAAACTTTCTCGGCTCCAGCACCTTCGGTGGCTCTCCATCACCTGCTGGAGATAGCTTAGGCTGCTCACTCAGCATTCAAGGCTCTGTTCATCTCTCTGCATGCTTCCCTTCGGCTTCTGCTCTCCATGTCCGCATGAGGATTCCCTCCTCCTGCCTTCACAGACACAATTCTAGCTGCCCTAAACACCCTTCCTGCCTTGCCTGTGGGCAAACTCCTACACATCCTGCAAGACCCAGCACCTATGTCCCCTTCTCTGGGAAACATTGCCCTTCCCCCCAGCGTACAGCGTCCCTGTTTGCTTTGTGAGCGTGGGCAAGTCCCTTCAGCTGTGAAATGGGGGTTGTGTGTGTGAAAATTACCCTCCCTACAAGCCTATTTTGAACCCCAAGACAATAAATGCACATTAAATACCCTTGAAGTGAGTCAGGACTTGGGGCAGCAGGGAGGGCTTGCATCCAGTCAGTGCTTAATGTGTGCTCATGACTCTCTTCCTCCTCTTGGATTCTGAGCTTTTAAGACTCTCTTGTTTTAAGCATTGTTCCAAGATTTTTCTCCCACTCATGGTGTTAGGAATTTTAAGAACCCCTGGTTCTAAAATTATAAAAGTCTAAAATGCCGTGGGCGGGCTCGAGGGCCTCCTTGTGCCCTGAGCTGACCCCAGGGCTGGCGGAGCCAGGGTCTCTGGGGGGGGGCCTCATGCCCCCCACTCTCCCCAGGCTGAGGGGGTGTGGTCTGGCAGCCCCTGTGGGGGGGGAGAGCAATGGATTTCCCAGGCGGCGGATGGCCAGCGTTGCCGGAGGGAGGGGGCTGGACTCCTGGCTCCGCTCGATCCGGGTCACAAGGCAGCAGCAAGGGGCACAGGGCTGTCAGCTCAGGCTGACGGCTTCTTTGTCTTGGAGACTCAGTTTCCTCATCTGGAAATTGGAGTTAAGTGCTGCCCTCTTAAAAAGTGTCAGCAGGGATGGGAGGAGCTGAGGCTGCCGTCCCTGCCGTGTGCCCGGCATTCGCTTTGGCTCTGCCCTCCACCTGGAATGCCCTCCCCAATCCACTTCCCTCCAGGAGCCCCTCGTCCTCCTGGCCCAGCCACTGCGTCTGGGGAGGGGGCTTAGAGATGACACTCATCCAGCCCTGCCCTGCCCCGGGGAAGGGAGGCCAGCTGCACGCCCCAGACCTGGCTGCCCCAGGCCTGGCAGCAGCCCCAGCCCCAGCACTCTCTCAATGAAAGGTATTTGGCCATGGAGACTGACACCTCATCACTCTCAGCCTGGAAGCCAGCTTTACCCGCCGGCTGCAGGGGGAGGCCCCCTGGCTCTTGCTGGTCCCCGGGGACCCCACCGGGCAGCCTGAAGCAGGGCCTTGGGGCAGGTAAGCTTGGAGCCCAGGTTACCTTGGGCAAGGACCTGCCCCTCTGAGCCGAGCCCTCCCTGTCAGCTAGCGGTGTAGACACAGTAAGTTCTGGGTAAATGCACATGCCCCCTGGCTCCCGAGGGACCTCAAGGCTTCTCTCACTCCAGTCCATTTTAGCCTATCCAGGGAGAGGCTGGGGTGCCAGCAACGAGGGCCTTCCAAACCTCGACTCCAGCAGAGTCCTGAGGCCCACCCTCAGAGACTGGGGCTGAGGCCCTTGAGTTTGTCAGATTCTCCCCCACCCTCTAGGCCCCCAAGGCCACCCCCTGGGCAGGGGAAGGTTGTTGCCCCCAAATGAATGGCCTGAGCAAAGACACGAGGGCTGGAGAGGTTGGTAATTGTCAGACTGAGAGTTCTCTAGATGGACAACAGCCAGCGGACCGTGTGGGCCGAGTGCTGCCCCCACAGGTGTGTTGGGGTCTGCGTGGGAGCCCATCTCCCTACCAAGGCCAGGCCCTGAATGTTGGCACAGAGCTGACATCTGCAAATGCTGGACAGGTAGATGGGGGGTGGGGGTGGATGGGAGGGGTGGGGGCAGCAAGTGGGTGAGCCGGCAGGCAGGTGCTGGAAGCGGAAGTGGGTGGTGGGTATGCAGAAGGCCTGAGCATGCCCTGGGTTAAGGGAACAGCCCTGCACCCCCACTCCCTGCTGTCACCCCATCCCTGGGGCGCTGAACGAGGCACAATGCCTCGTATCCCAGGTCCCCAGCAATGCCGCTTCGACGCCTTCCTGGGGCCAAGGGAGTCTCATGCATGTGCTGGAGGGGGGCTTCTGGGCCATCCAGGCAGCCCTGCTCCTGCCAGGATTCACCCCAGAGTGTGGGCAGCCCTTCGCCTCTCCTTCTGGGGGCTCAGTTTCTCTCTCTGGAAAGTGGGGGTGTGGTCAGAACAGGGCCTGTGCCATGGGGTGCCAGGAGGACTCGCCCACAGAGCACCAGCAAGCAACATTCTGCTGCCTCCGGCCCGAGTCCTGCTGAGGTAGAGGGCCCAGGGCCGTGGCGGGGGGCAGCCTGGTCACCATGTGGCCGAGGCGTGACCAGGCCTCAGCCAGGTGGGGCTGAGGGCGGGGCAGCATGGCCCTGGCTGAGGAAGTCCAGAGCAGCCTCCGCTCCTGCCGCCTGGGGCCTGCGCCCCCTGCCAGGGCCCCCTCCCCACACGCCGCAGCCCTTGGGCCTGGGGCCAGATGGGAGCCGCCAGCCACAGCCAGGCTCAGATGAGAAGGCCAGGGCGGCGGCATCTACCGTGTTCAGCTGTCGGGCCGCTCAGGCTTGGGCGGCCCACGAGGCGGCCCTGCACACACGTGTCACAGACACTTCTGCGCGCCTCAGCCAGGACCCACGGGCCGGCCTGAGGCCCGTCTGGGACCTGGCCAAGACCTCTGAGCGGCTTGCACACCCATGTCCGGGTGTCCACCTGCCAAGGTCTAGGGCTAGCAGCCCCAGCCTCCAGCTTCCCTCCCCAAGACTGACACCATGAGTTGGAAATGAAGCGTCTTTAATTGATTCCCTGCACCAACCCCCCTGGGGGGGAGGGTGTCTCCAAGCACCAAACCTGTGAGAATTGTGCCCCTCAGCCCCAGGAACCAAGAAGCCCCTGCCCGACATTCACTGGGCCAGGACCACCCCCCTCCTACCCCCTTGACCAGCCCCGTGGGCTTCGTTTCAATAAATAACCCCCAGAGCAAAGCTTGGGGCAGAGGACCCAACAAAGCACCCAACTCAGCAACACGCAGAGGGCGCTTCAGGCAAAGGTCGGGAGGGAATCTCAAGGGGCAGCATATCTGAAACCAGGGTCAAAAACCGCACATAAAATCAGAGCCAGCGTGCGAGCTGGGAGCCAATCGCCCCAGGCGTCAGTCGGATGCCTGATGGTCTCCCAGGATGCTGGCTCCTGCCATCAGGAAGAACGCCATTCTGTGTCACACAGCAACAGTTCCCTGCCTGGTCTTTACACATCGGACATTCCTAGGTCTTGACTCTGAATTCTGGGCAGGGGAGGGGGGTGGGCAGAAACCTGGGGAAGGGAGCATCTGGGGAAGGGGGCCGAGACTTCCCAGGTCCAGAGGAGTCCAGGGCAAGGCAGAGGAGGGAGGTGGCGAGCCCAGGTCACTGCCGGGCCCTGCCCCGGCGGGTAAGGAGGGGACCTGTGGCTTGAGCCTGTGCCCGGGCTGCCGCGCCCATCTCCCTGCGTATGTCACCAAGCGCCGTTGCTGGGGACTCCAGCAGCCTCTGGAAGAGGCTAGGCCGGCCGGCCGGAGGCTCCCGACACTGGAAGGTGACCGCGGTGCCAGCATCAGCCTTCATCTCCCGAGAAAAGCCGTCAGAGGAACCATCAAAGCAGCGGCCGATGGCAATCTCCTTGGCCAGCCTCGGGCTCTGGTCGGTGACCGTGTAGACACCGTAGTTGTGACCCAGAGGGTCCAGTGGGGCCAGCATGCTGAAGGCAGCGGGGTCGTCAGCCGGGGCGGTTGGGGGGTGCCGGGCCAAGTAATCCCGCAGGAGCCCGTTGACCGCCACACGGCGGCAGCTGCCCTGGGGCATGATGGTCACCAGCGTCCTGTCCACCTGACGCTGGTCGAAGAGCATCCCGCTGCACTTGAACTCCACGCAGGCGGCGGACGTGCCGGGGCGTTCGGGGTCTCGGACGCTGCGGGCATCCCGGAGCCCGTAGAGCTGACCCTGGGTGCGCGGGTGGCTGCCCCCCGCGTTGTGCGCGCGGACCATGTACTCCTGGGGGCCCTGGATCTTCACTTTGAGGAAGCAGGCCCGGAACTCCTGGGGGTTGGGCCACCAGGCCAGGAGGTCTCCAGTCCAGGAGGCCGGCGCGCCCTCGCGGAACGGGACCACGTTGTACTCGTATTTGTCGGCCTCCACGCGCGCGAAGCGGAAGTGGCTGGCGGTCACCGGGGCCTCCTGGCATTCCCGCAGGCTGCGCCACGGGTACACCGGGCCGTTGGCCTCGGCCGGGTCGCCGGGCCTGGGTTTCGCCAGGTTGATGCGGAAGCCGTTGCGTTTGAGCGCGGGGTCGTCGTGGTCGGTGCGCTGGTAACCCAGCTTGTCCAGGAGCGGCTGGGCCACGCCTACGGTGGCCGGGAGGGGGCGGGGCCGGGAGGGGGCGGGCTCCAGCTCCTCCCCGCCCAGGGTGGCCGTGACCAGGGCCGTGTAGGCGTCGGGCCGGTCGGCGTCGCAGAAGGCGGGGAGGCAGGCGCCGTTGGGGCCGGTGACCGCGCTGTCGAAGCGGCCCCAGGCACGGGGGTTGGCCGAGAAGCCGGGGGCCGGCTCCAGGTTGACCAACGTGACCACCACACCCTCCACCTGCTCGTTGGGGGTGAACTTGTCGTTGGCGTAGGCGCGCACCTTCACGAAGCAGCGGCGGCGCTCGGGGACGTCCAGGTTGAACAGACGCCGCTCGCGGATCTCCACGTTGCCCACCAGGAAGACCCGCTCCTCCCGGCGGACCCGAGGGGCTGCCGACTCCTCTCGCTGGAAGCCGCTCTCCTCCTCCCACAAGCCTGTGTCGGGGTTCAGCGACCAGAGCTTGAGGGCCTCCACGTGGCCCGCCATGCGGATCTGGCCGGCGTTCACGCGCACCGCCACGGGCCCCGCGTGCAGCAGCTCCGCGGAGCCGGCCGCACGGAGGTCCACCGAGAACATGCCGTAGGTGCGCAGCGGGGCCAGCTCGCCGTCACTGTCCACAAAGCGCAGGTCACTGGGGGCGGCGGCCGCCGACGTGAGGTCTCGGGGGTCCACGAATGTCACCCGGGCCTCCACAGCCCCCGTGTAAGGCTCACCATCGGCTCTGCGGAAGGCTCCCGCGGGAAGGACCAGCTCGCCCAATGGGGCCTCGTCTTCCAGCTCCCCAAGAGGGATCGTGTTGCTCTCGCTGGCATCTAAGATGATGGGGGCTTTCTTCCGCATGGCCTTGACGTCGTGGTACACGCCGCCCCCTCGAGGGTCAAAAGGCAGCACTTTGACAGTGTCCATGAACTCCCCACTCGGGTCCACGAAAGTTACCACCAGCCGCTGCGTGGAGGGTGGCACCTCGATGGTGAAGTCACCCTGGTAGGAGGTGAATCCAATGGGCTCCTGGCCTAGCAGGATCTGGGCGAAGCTCAGGGGTTCCCCTGAGTCAGAAGCCAGCACACGTCCCCGCACCAGTCCCCGACGGGGCAGACATTTCTGACAGCCGCACTCAGCCACCACCTTTACCGGGAGGACGTAGTTGGAGCAGTGGATCTCCCTGGTCTGCAGGCGGCGAACAGAGCAGCAGCGGGAGCCCGCATCCCCACATCGGGGGCTGGAGCCTGTGGGGCTGGGGCAGAGGGTGTCCGGGCAGAGGCCCACATCCAAGTAGGTGGGGCCACTGCCAGGCTGACCACAGTCATCTGGGAGCTTGATCAGGTGCTCTTGGGGCTGGGGATTGCAGGCTGGCTGGCCTGGGGCTGCAGAGCAAGAAATCAATCAGATCAGAGGAAGAGGGAGGGCTCCATCTGAGTCCAAGTTTGGGGGCCTGAATGGGGTCAGGGGCTCAACCCAGGGGCTCAGTGGGGGCCTGGGATCAGACTCAGCAAGGAAAGAGAACAGTCTAAAGTTGGGGCTCCATTTGGGGTTGAGTTTTGGCTGGTGTTAGGTCTCAGTTCAGTTTCAGAGCATGCTCAAGGTTGGGGGGCTGAGGGTGCTCACCAAGCACGGTGAGGCGGGCGGTGCCCGAGCGCACAGTGCCCGCGTCATTCCATGCTTTGCAGTGGTAGGTGCCTGCCTGGTCTGGCCGCAGCCCCCGCAGCTCCAGATGGGCCCCGTACCTGTGTTCTTGCCTGTCCAGCAGGGTCCCGTTGTGGAACCTGGGTGGCAGGTGGACAACACCGTGGAGGCCCTTGGCATAGGGAAGGGGCTACATGTGCCCCCAGCCCCCCACACACAGCCCAGGAAGGTTGCAGAGCAGCTTCGTCCCAGTCTCTGAGGCACCACATTATCTTGGGAAGTCGAGTCAAACCACAAAGCTGAAGGCCCTTGGGCATGGGGCAGGGCACTCACCAGGAGTATTTCTTGGGCATGGGGGTGCCTGAAGCTTTGCAGCAGAAGGTTACATTCTGTCCAGCCTCTTGCACTCGGGCCTCAGGGTGCTTCACCAGGTAGGGCTTCTCTGGGGGCAAAGGCGGCAAAGGTCAGGGCCCTGCCCCATCCCAGCTTCTCCCAACAAACCTTCCCAATGGCAGGGCCCCATCCTTTCTCTTCCAGGGATGCCCTGTTTCACCTTTGCCTCTTCTGATAACCTCCCCATTCAATTTCATCCCATGGCTGCTCAAAATGGTGCCCCATCTTTTTTTTTTTTTTAAGTAGGCTTCACAATCAAGAATCACATGCTCTACTGACTGAGCCAGCCAGGTGCCCCAAGATAGTGCCCCATTTTTTTTTTTTTAAGAGAAAAAGAGTGTGTGAGCAGGGAGGGGAAGAAAAATAAGGAGAGAGAGAATCTCAAGCAGGCTCCCCATGGAGCCCATAGCAGGGCTTGACCTCATGACCCTGAGATCATGACCCAAGCCAAAATCAAGTCACTTAACTGACTGAGCCACCCAAGCGCCCCAAGATGGTGCCCCATCTTAACGCTTCCCTCTGCAAGTCCCTGTCTCACCTCGCACCTTCTCCAATGTCTCACGTTTTATTCATGCCCCCCATGATGCCATATTTAGTGTTATGCCTCCTCCAATGTCACATCTTATTTCTTCCCCAGTGACCTCATGCTGCATCACATCCTCCAAAGTACTTGGTGTCATCCAGAATTTCCTTGTTAGTTTCTCAGCCCCCTCATTCACCTTTCCATAGGGCACTTACCCAACTTATTGAGGACAACAGTGACCACAGCAGACATGGAGCCATTGGCCTGGGCCTGGCCCAGGCCTGCAGAAAAGCCATCCCTTTGGGCACTGACGTTGGCCCGGCTACTGGCACAGACTCCAGGCATCCGGAAGGTTCCATGGGCATCAGTGATGGCCACAGTGCCAGACCAGTCTCTCAGGGAGACCCTGGCTCCTGGCAGTGGACGCCCAGATGGGGTGACCACCAAGCCCAGAAGGATGTGGTCAGGGCACTTGCAGGTCTTGGAGCTGCACCCTGGGGGACACAGGGAGGCAGAGGGACAGGGGGGCCTCTTCACTCCCTCCTGGGGAGGGCCTTCCACAGCAAAGATGCCTAGACACCCCCCTTTCTGACCCTCAGAGGCCTCAGCATGACCCTGCTTGGAACAGCCCCTAGTATGAGTGGGGATATGGGGTTGAGTAGTCAGAACTGGGGCAGAGGGAGGGACCTGTGGTCCAGAGGGATGGGGGAAAATGCCATGGAGGAGGGGACAGAGGAGGTGACTCTCACAGGACAGAGAGGCTCCTTCCAGCATGAGAGAAAATGTCCAGCAGGGGCTGGGGGCCCGGTTAGGGGTTGGGTCTTGGGCTCAGAACATCTCCCTCCCCTCCCAATCCTGCGGTTTCTCCATAAAATGGAAAATTCCGCTGGAAACTTCAGGGCAGAGGCGTCAGGAGGGCAGAGCCAGGCGGGGTAGGGTGGGGACCCCACTACCCCATTGGCCACCGTACTCCCCCACCCTGCCATGGGCTCTGCGGGCGCAGTCTCCAGACCATGTTTGTGGAGCCCAGGCGAATCGGAATTTCCAGTCGCCTCCTGGCTGGCCTGGTGTCTGGTCCTGGGAGGGCTTGGGCATGGTGTCTGCCAGGGTGTGAGCGCGTGTCCGCGTGGGCGTGAGGGACAGGCGGGGGGCTGCGAATGCCACGCGTGTGCACCCCGAGTGTGTGAGCCAGCTTCTGTGTGTGTCCCACGTCCAGCAGGACATACACACACACGGCGGTGTACCCAAGGTAATGCCCACTTGGATGTGCACACGCCTGGACGCGACGCTCAAGGCGTCCACCCACCCAGATGTACACATTCACCAGTGCTCCTCAGGGGCCCAGAAGGGAATGAAGGGCCAGTCCAAGTTTTGGCCCTCCAGGACCCGCCTCTTCCCTTCAAGCCCCGCCCCATCAGGCTCCATCCCAACCGGCCTTTCCCCCTAGGTAGCCTTGGCTAAAAGCCGCCTTGTTCCACATCCAGGCTCCGCCTCTAACTCAGCACTTGCCTCCAGGCCCCATCCCTCCTACCTGGACATGTAGGGCGTACACACTTTTGAGCCTCCAGGGGACGCCCTGGACACGCATCCCCAGCCGGGCTTGGACAGCGGCGGCGGCGCAAGCGACGGCCTGGCCCGCAGCTCCCTGAACAGGGACTCCACGGGCCCCACGCGCCCCACGTGGCCTCTGCGGTAAGGGCGGAGAGGGGGGAAGGTGAGGCGGCCGCCCACCCTTCCAGGGACTGCGCCTCCCTGGAAATCTGGTAACAATGTGGGACTGGAGGATGCCCCCCCCGCTAAGTTCATCAGAGGGTGGGTATCCCCCAGAGAGAGGCCCTGCCCACTGCCCCCATCGGTTGTCCTTCAGGCGCACCTGTCGAAGGCGCAGTTAAGGTACCGCCCCATTTTCCCCAACCCCAGATAAGCTTCCCGAAGTTAGCCCTGCTGTTCTCCCTACGTCCCTCACATATTTGGGGTCAAAACACGCCCCCACAGAACGGGGCTGTGACAGATTAGCAAATGAGGACAGCTGGAGGGAGATGAGCTCCTGGGGGGTCCTTCCCGTTCCCTACCTGGGCCCCTATTGGCAGCCCCTCCCTTCCAAAGCCCCGCCCCCATCTGATCCTTCCGGCTCCTGGGGCTCTGCTAAAGAGCCCCGCCTCTTTCTAACCACGCCCACATCCCCCAAACCCTGCCCCCTCCTCCATTACCGCCCATTCAGGCTCCACCCACCAATGACCCATCCCGGCCAATCCCCACTCTTTCCTCAGCATGACGGCTCTCGAGCCCGCCCTCTCCCCAGACCCGCCCATCACCACACAGGCCCCGCCCCCGGCCCCGCCCTCACCGAGCGGGCAGCGGAAGCGCACATGGTAGTTGGAGCAGCGGCGGCCGCGGGGCTGCTCACGGTTGAGGCACCAGAAACCTCGCGTGGGGTTCAAGTGCACGCGCTCGCCTACAGTGGACGGCAGGGCCCAGTCCGTGGTGCGCGCCTCTAGCGCCAGCGGCCGCGGGCACACGCGCGCTGGTCCGTAATAGAAGCGGATGGCGGCCAGGCTCTCGAAGTCGCCATCGCCGCCGGGGTGGTCCACGTTGAACCAGGACGTCCACTCGCTGGCCTCTGCGGGCACCGCACGCGCTGGGACCCGGGCCGCAGCCTGTCGGGCCCCATCAGTGCACGCAGGGGCCCGGGAAGCTGCCTGCCCACCCCCATCTCCGAGGTAAGGGCCTTACCCTGCTGTCTAAAACGGTCACCCCACCCCCAGTGAGCACGGGCTAACCCAGCCCGCCCATGACCCCGCCAAGATCCAGGGTTCTCTTGGGCAGAAGGAGCTATAAAGGGATCGCGGGAGGTTGGCCTCCCCTAGCACCAGCCCCAGTTCTGCTGCCCAATTCTTGAGCTTGCCCATCGGTGCAGGCCGACATTTTGCCACGCTCACATCTTGCCACTGTCTGACCAGTCCCCAACCTTAGAATTGAGCCTGCCCCCCATCTCAGAATTCAGAACCCCTGAGGTGTGAGGAGGTACAAGGGCAGCAGGAGGAGTCGGGCCTGAGACCAGCCCTAGCTGTAGCTTTCTGCCGCCTGGCCGCTCCAGGTCAGAGCCAGCTGGGCCCTTGCTCACTGCCTGGCTGAACCCCTCACAGAAGTCACAGGTGGGAAGGGTCTGGCCTCCCAGAGGTCAGATTCGGCTTCCACCAAACACCCCCCCCCCAGGGGGTGCTCATTCCTTTCCTGACTCAAGAGTGACTTTCCCAGCTAGGAAACTGGAGACCCAGGTTCCAGAACTAGAGGTCTGGAATCTACTGGAAGCACCCTGCATTGATGCCTCCAGTAGGGGCGAGGAAGTACCCCCCCATACACCCTACATTGGTTTCCTCCTTGACAGCCTGAACTCTCACCCCTCTGCTCCTAAAATTTAGACCTCTTGGGACACCTATGCCAGGGGCCACCATGTCCAGGGACCAGGATGGTACTGGCCACTTCTACCCCTTGCGTCCCCTCCTCACATGACCACACCAGCTAGAGCTCGCACAGTGAGTCCACAGCAGAGTCAGGACTTGGACCCAGGATGACTCACCTTCCCAGTCCTCCAGGGCTGGCGAGGACTGTCCAGGGCGCAGTGATGGACCTTCAAAGCCCCAGGCAGTTGCTGTGGGCTCCTCAGGGGGGGGTGTGACTGTGGAAGGGGTGAGGAGCGGGGGGGGGGGGGCGGGGAAGGAAGCATACTGATGGGGACTTCTGTGAGCTCCTTCTATGCAAGGTGCTGTCATGATCATCCCCATTTCACAGGGAAGAAAATTGAGGCTCTGAGAAGCCAGAACCTAGCTCTGGCTGACCCCAAGGAATGCAGAACCTCCCCCTCCCCTTCTAGGAAGCCTCCCTGTGACCCCTACCCCCAATCTCCTGCCACCCCATCCCTCCCTCTGCCCTGGCCCAGATACCATGGGCTGGGGAAGTCTGTGTGTCTGCTTTGCTCCCCAGACCCAGTTCTCCCCGAGTGTACTCAGCGGCCATGAGCTCAGTTGGCTGTTCCTCTGCCCTCAGGCTGAGCTGCATTCCCCTTCATCCATTTGTGGGCTGGAAGTCCCTCCTTCAGTGCACCTTCCATCCCTTCACTTGGAGCCCAAGCTGCCACTGGGAGGAAGTCTTTGGAATCTAGCCTGGCTTCTCTGACCTTGAGTTATCTAAGATAGCCAGGCTGGACCGTGACCTCAGACAAGTCCCTTCCCTGTCTGTGTCTCAGTCTCCTCGTCTGAGAAATGGATCCAGTGCCCTCTCCACTGAGGGGGATTCCAGAGATGGGAATTTTTGTGAATGGTGTGTGTGTGGAGGAGGAGAGGAGTTATGTGAGAAGGGATGGCTCTGACCCCTTAATCCTGGTCCAGGACCAGGTGCTTCAGGGCTGAGACAGGCCCCCTGTGTTCCCCGGGAAACCAGAGGAGCCTAAGGTTCATATCTATACTCCAAGTGCCCCTACTTCTCTTTGAGGAGGGAAAAGAACAGAGGTTTCCTCCCCTCCCCGCGTTGTTGGTCCCAAGGATCCATCTCCCCGACGCCCCCACTCCACTCCCGGGCTGACGAAGGGGGACCCAGGCCTGCGGATACGAGCGGATCCCTCGGTTCTGTCTCCGGGAGCGGCTGCAAGCCAGGCGGGCTGCCAGGGCTCCTAGGGGTCTGGGCTGGGGTCAGGGGGCGCCTCACCTCGAGCCCCCGCCAGGTGCGCGACGACGACAAAGAGGCAGAGTAGTGGCGGCAGTGACGCCATGGCCGGGTCCGAGCGTCCGAGGGAGGGTCCGGGCTCCGCGGCGCGCGCGGATCTGACTCCCGCGGGTCTGGCGGCCGCTGGGGCTGAGGATGGGGGCGGGAGGTGACCGCAGGCCACGCCCCGTCCAGGCCACGCCCCGTCGGAGCAATGCTCCCTGGCCCCCGGTGACTTCGGTGCGCTCGCAACCTCTCCCGGTCGCCCCCTTCGGTGCGTCCGGCTGTGCCTCCGCCCTCAGGCTGGCCTGCGTCACTCCCCCCCACTCCCCCGTCGCCAGCTGGAAGTCCCTCCCTCAACCCACTCTCCATTCTCCACCTTGGGTCCCAAGCTGCCTGTGGGACGTGCCTCTCTTGGACTCGAGCCTGAAGCTGCCCAAACACTCACGCTTTAGGCAGCCCTTTAGGCGGCGAGAAATCCTCCATCGGGTCTAACTTCAATCCTGTTGGCGTTAGGCCACCCCGAGCAGGCTGGAAGTCCCACCCCGAGTCTATCCTCTACTCTTCTGGCGCTAGTTTTCTCGGCCAGCGACGACTACCCTCCATCCCTTCGGCCTGGGCTCTGGGGTACGGTGGCAAGTCCCTTCCCGAGTTTGCCCACCCGGGCGGCGAACCCGGCGCACAGAGAAGGAGGAGGCCAGGTGGTGGTGGGACGTCTGTTTATTGGCGCGGGTCCAAGCCGCCAGAACGCAGGTGGCGGTCACAGCGCCGCGACGCAGTCGGTGCCGGTGTATCCCGGCAGGCGCAGAGCGAACTTTCGGCGCACGTCGTCGGGCACGAACCTGCCGGCCACGAAGTGGTGACGGCCGGAGAAGCGGCCGGCGCAGCGCTTGGGCGCGGCGAGCGATACCAGCACGTCGGGCCGGAGCCCATCCTCGGTGTCGCCGCCACCGGTCTCCGCGTCCCAGCCTGAGGGAGGAGGGGCGGGAGGGGAGGGAATCGGGAGCTGGGAGGGGTGCTTGCCTTCAGACGAGAGACACTTGCCTCCTCACCGCCCACTTCCCCTTCCCCATCAGACCCAGCCTCTGCTCTCTGACACGTGAGTCTTGGTCAGACCTGCCTCCGCCCGGAACCTGGGCCTCCGCCCTCAGACCAGTGTCTCCCCTTCTTTGGAGATGTTTCCCTCCTCTGACCAGAGCGTCTGTCTTCATACTTTTCTGCCCCTGCTCCCATCATGCTACTAATTTTTCTCCTCTATCTGACTCAGCCTCTGCCTTCAGACTACATCATTTCCACTTGCTGCCCTTTCCCAGTCAGACCCATGCTTCTGCCTTGTGACCCAGCATCTGTCCCCATTCCTCCCTCCCTATCAGTCTTGAGCTTTCCCACTTAGACTAGAACCTCCTTCCACCCAGGCTTCCTAGCTGCCTTCCCCCTCTGACCAGATCCCCACTCTCCTTTCAGAGGACAGACTTGCCCCCATCCTCTGACAGGCTTCCCCCATCAGATCTGTCTCCTTACTCCTGGTCCTTGACTCTGACAGAACATGGCCTGAGCATTCATCATCCTCACTCAACCTGAGTGTTCATCATCCTCCTTCTGACTAGAGACTCTTCCCTCTGACCTGACATCTCTGTCTTTGCCCTTGGACTAGATCTTGACGCACTCCCTCACTGGGCCCTAGCCTCTACCACCTCTCAAATGAGCCTCTACCTTCAGACTAGGGGTCTTGCCTTTTCCCCTGCTTCTGACCAGAGTTTGGAGCCACTAACTAAAAGCCTCCTCCCTCTGACTTTAATCCTTCCTTCTGTGACCCTAGTCTCCACCCTTGGACCAGACAGCCCATCTCTTCATAGCTAACCCCCTGCTCTGTGGCACCCTGCTGGGATGGCCTTGAGGTCTTGCAAGCTGGGGGACATCCCCCTGAGTGTGGCCACCCCCGTGGAGGGTCTGGCTGGCCAGCAGCTGTTTGTTCCATCTGCCCGTTGCCTAATGGCTCCAACAGGCGTGGGGCGGCGGCCAGGACGGGTGAGGCCTTTGCCGAGTGAGCTCACGTCTGCCCAGGCAACTGGGCCAGAGTGGGCAGCGGGCACGTTGGGCTGGGTGTGGGGAGATGGGACAGGGAGTCACCTGGGCAGCAGCCTCGGTCTTCCCTATCTGAGGGATGGACATGACCCTCACCCAGAGTGCATGAGCCATCCACGCTAGGGAAACTGAGGCTCAGAGACAGGCTGGTGCCACCAGAAGCTGGAGTGCAGAGGGCCCCCACCCAAGCCCCCAACAGGCCCCCCGTCCTGCCCGGCATGCCTGAGGGAATGTCCAGGCTCACAAGGGGGATGGACAGCAGCTTGAGTATGGCCAGCGTCCGCGTGCAGGGGCCCCCGATCTCCCCCGGCTGCACGCCAGGGCCCAGCACGGCGTCCACCACCAGCCCATAGGCATCGTTGATGAGCTGGACCTGAGAGAGCAGGCAGGGTCAGGGGGCAGCCTTTGGGCACTGTCCCCTACTCCCCCCCTCATTTGCCACCAAGCGCTGACCTCCGTGGGCAAATAGGACAGGAAGGGGATGTCCATCTTCTCACACTGGGTGGTCAGGTCCCGGTGCAGCAGATCCAGTGAGCGTGTAGGGTAGAAGATGGTTGGTTCGTACTCCTGGGGGCGGGGCACGGAAAGGAGTCAGCACTGGGGCCCCTTCCAGGCTCCCTACTGGGCCTTAGCCCCCAGACCTGGATACCAGGCAGCAGACCCCGCCTAGGGCAAGCACTGGGCTTATTCTGTAACCTCTCCCGCCTCAATGTTCCCCTGGGACCCTATCAAGAAGAGGGAGCAATTTCTGCAGGGACAGGGTTGAGGGGGTGACCCTAGGAGGCCAAGGGGGTCCTTGCTACTCACAAACATCTGCAGGTGCCGGGCACAGACCAGCCCCACGGCTCCGTTCTGCTCCGGGCCACACACGACCAGCACTGTCCTCTGCTTCCGGGAGAGAGTAGGCAAGGGGAACACCTGGCAGAGGGCACAGCAAAAGCAAAGACATGATGTCTGGAATTCCTCCTTGTTCGGGTGGGGAAACTGAGGCCCAGAGTAGCAGAAGGGATGGGCATGGGCCTAGAGGCAACAGAACAGGAGAGGCATTCTGGGCAAAGGGCATGGCCGCTGGGGGCCTCAAGTTCCTCCTGGGAGATGCAGAGTCCCTGCTTCAGGCTCTGCCAAGCTGGAGCAGGAAAACGTGCCGTCTGCCACCACTCGGCGCCCAGAGTGCGGTTTGTTTATTCTCCGCCTGAGTTGCAGACATTCTTCCACCTTTTTCCACCGCAGTGGCTGCCCCTCCCCCGCCCACGTTTCCAGGTCTCAGCCCCTCCTGGAGGCCCCAAAGCTGGGGGGGGGTGTGCTTTTCCAACCCAAGATGCCCTGTCTCTCTCCATCTGCCTCGCCATACCTGTCTTCTCTATGTCTGACTCTGTGTCTACCCCCCATCCGTCTCTCTGTAGTCTTTCTGTGCCTGCATTTCTGTGTCTCTCTTTGTCTCTGTCTCTGTCTCCCAGACTCTCTGCGTCTCTGTGGGCCTGTGCATCAGTCTCTCTCTTTTTTTAAAGGTTTTATTTATTTATTTGAGAGAGAGAGAGAATGAGAGATAGAAAGCACGAGAGGGAAGAAGGTCAGAGTGAGAAGCAGACTCCCCGCTGAGCAGGGAGCCCGATGTGGGACTCGATCCCGGGACTCCAGGATCATGACCTGAGCCAAAGGCAGTCGCTTAACCAACTGAGCCACCCAGGCGCCCTGCATCAGTCTCTTTAATGCAGGAGTTCAGAGCACTGGTGTTCCAGCCGCAGCACTGCCCTGACTCCCTGTATGGCCTCAGCCCCCTCTCCTCTCCCAGCCTCCCTTGGCCTCTATCAAATGGGAATGACAATGGCACTGACAGGGTCACAGGGCCTCTCTGAGACCAGGGGCCCCAGGGGGCCTGGCTGTACCCTAACCTCCAGCTACACAGAGGGCTTAGTATTTCTTTGTCTCCTCCCCAAGGTCTCAGTGAGGTCCTGCCCCACCCCGAGGGCACCTGCGAGCCCACCATGCCAGGCCCAGAGCCCGAGACTGGAGATGGGGGGGGGCAATGATGTCTGGGCTGGCTGGGACTGAGGGCCTTCTGGACAGACTTGGGGCTTTCAGGACAAAACAAAACGACATTCAGTCAGTAAGGGCCAGGCAAGTATTTACTACGTTGGACTCTGGGGCTTTGATGGTCATCATTTCCTTCTCCTGTGGGAGCTTCACTCAGGATATGTTTCATTTGGAAATAGGAACGTGAAAAAAAAAAAACAACAAACTGAGCCTACATAAAGAAAGAGATTGTGTTTAACAAAAGTCTGCAGTGGTGACAAGAAGAGGAGGAAGAGAAAGGTTACATGCTGGAGCCCTGATGCCATCAGGCACTTCTCTAAGGCATTTGTGTTTATTAACTGGTGTCAGTTTATTACGCTTGCTTTGGAAGAGGAAACAGGCCCACAGTTTGACGACGTGGCCAAAAGCACTGGAAGGCAGCATCATCATTGCTTATTACTCTCGTGTCTCTTGGAGACACCTCGAAGCTGGGGCTTTGCCCTGGATCCAGACACAGCTCTGCTTACTTACCCCGTGGGACCTACACTTTGCAGGCCACTCCCTGCCTCTGGGCCTCAGTTTCCCTACCTGCAGCATGGGGTTATTTGGAGGTACTCAGCCTGCAGGAATTGATGTCTCCCTTACTGAGATCCAGGAGATGGCAGAGGCGGGTGGTCACAAAGGGCCCCAGGAGCATCCTGCAGTAGCCTCAGTCTCTGCTTCCCAGCCTCCAAGTCTTTGGGCACTCCTATCTCTGCCCTGACCCTCACTGACACCTAGGGTCTTGGGTCCCTGCCTGGTCTAGACCAGTGATGAGCCTCTCTAGGCCTGTTTCCCCATCTGAATGATGGGCTGGAGTAGCTCCACACAAAAAAGTGGCTTCTTGAGTCCTGGACCATTTTGGCCAGCCAGGTCATGCAGCTAGGCCTCGGCTCTGATGGGCTGGCCATCTGGATGGGGTCAAGGTCAAGGTTCAGGGGTCAGATACCTTGGTCACAGCCACAGCACTAGCATGGCCACACAACTCCACCAGCTGCTGCCGCCCAAAGCGATAATCCTCCAGCAACTCCCGCTCCAGGGCAGCCGCCTCAGCAGTGCTGGGGGACAGAGTGGGGAGAGACGCTCAAAGACACAAAGAGAGAAAGACTTAGAGAGGTTCGGATGGAACCAGTAACCTTCCACCAACGTTCCCAGCCAGGCCCTAGAGCCACCCCCAACCTGAGTTTCCCTGCTAGACGTGCATGCGGTTGAATGGAGCAGCGGGTTTAAGCTGAAACTCAAGGCACGGGCGCCCTCTGGTGGTCGAGGAGCGCGTGGTGGCGCATGTTGGTTCTACTGCCCCAAAGCGGGGGACACTGGAGCCCCGCCCAGATGCGCCCACCCCCACCGCGGGAAGAACCCAGAAGGAGGAATGGGCGGGAAAGACTGATGACGGTGATGGGCGAATTTCATGCAGCGGAAAACAGTGAGCAAGCTCCAGAACACTGGAGGGGGCAGACTGGGCTGGGGGAGGAGGTGCATGAGGGAGGTGGATTTTGAAGGCTGCAGAGGAGTTTGATGGCTCACTTCAGGAGGTGGATGTGGAACCCACAGCTATCAGACCTATTGGTGACCCTTCAATAATTGTGGCTAGAGAGATGGGGTTTACTCATTTGAGGTGAAGGTCTGCCATCAACTCCCTGAGTGACTGGGATCTGTCACATCTTAGCTTTGCTTCCTTTTTTGCAAAAGTAAAGTCCGCGTAGGCTTAGATAAATTTCAAGGCCCATTTCAAAATGCAAACACGGGCCCCATAACTTAAGAATTTTAAGATAATGACAACCAAGCGTTGGACTCTTCCAAGAGCAGGGACCAAGCCGGCCCTGGCTTAGGGGCTTCCAACGGGCATGGGCTGTAGTGGCGGCAGAGAAGGAGAGCTGGCATTGAAGATCGGAAATGGTCCCCCAGAATAAGGGGTTGGGGCAGCTGGGCAGGGTTTATGTCCTGATGCTAGCTTCCCCTAGCAGGACTCTTTCCTGCGGGGGAAGAGCACCTACCCCCAGCTCAGCAGACCCTAGAGAGCATAGTAGTAGTAACAGAACCAAGCCCAGAATATTCAACCACTCAGGGTAACCAAGTGGCTTGCCCAGAGTCATGCAGGAAGCAAGTAAGAAAACAGACTTCTATGCTTGGTGTCTGTTTCCAGAGCCATACAGGGTGTGAGCAAAGAAGCAGAGGCAGGCCTACAGATAGCAAAGGTTTCTTGGGGTGAATCTTTAAGTTCCTTCCTTCAATTCTGTGAGCAAGAGACCACAACCTTCCGACCAATTTTGCAGCAATCAGGCCAGGCAGCAGGAGGGACATAGGTTAGGAATAAAGACTGCTGCGGGAGGGGGGAATCAGGAATGGCTTCCTGGAGGAGATGGCCTGGAGCACTTTGGGAGGTAATCCATGTGGAAGAAGAGTGAGGGCCAAGGTCCTGTAGTGGGAATGAGCTTGGCCGATTGAAGGGACAGAAGTGAGGCCACTGTGGCTGGAGCTGAGCAAGGGAAACTGAGAAACTGGGTCAGAAAGACACTTTGGGGGCCCACGCACATGGGGGGGAGATGGAGGCTTAGGGCAGGGAGGACACATGCCCTGAGTCACCTCAGCAACCAGAGCCAGATTCAACCCCAGCTGACTTCAGATAAGGTTGAAGGACCAGCTGGGGAAAAGGAGCTCACGGTGGGGCAGATGAAGAGCACTCCCTGGGCAGGCTGGCCCGGCTCCCAGGAGAGAACACTGGAGAAGGTGTGTTTGGAAATGTGTCTCTCTCATTCCTCCACCTTCATCTGTGACAGCTCTGGCTGCTGCCCCCACAGGAGGGTGAGGGGAAGATGAGAAGGGCGGGAGGAATACCCCTTCCTCCTCTTCTTCCTCGGTCCCAAAGCTTTGGCCTCAGGCCACCACTTGGAACATTATCTTCCTGCCTAACTGGTCATCAGAGTGATAATGGGGAGGATGGTGGCGGCTCCTAGCCTGGGGGTAGGGACGCTGGCAGCTTTAGGTGGGGTCTGAGTGGGAATCCGAGCTGGTGGGGGAGGGGGACAGGGCAGCGCCACTGTGGGACTGGCCAGAGGTGGGGGGCTCCGTTACGATGTGCCCCTCGCTTCTCCCAATGCCAGTCCCCAGATGAGAGGAACTGTGAGGTCCAGGATTTCCCCGAGAGCACAAAGGCTGAGGTGACCGGCCTTCAAAGGAACTGGGCCAGTTCTCCCAAAATGCTTCCAGGAGCGGGCTCTTTTGGAGGTGAAGCCCTGGGGCCAGGCTGCCCATGCCAGACCCTCCCTGCTCTCTTGGCTCCATCTGCTTCTGACCTTCAGGCCTCTGCCCACCAGCCCACCATCATTGCTCACCGGGCTGCCTAAAACAGTCTCATGGCCCCCAAACTCCTCCTCCACACAAGAGCCGTGGGGGCTTTGAAAACTTAAACGCCAGATCACATCGCCACTTGTCTCACACCTGCTTATGGCTCCCCAATATTCAGAGAATATTCAGATTCCTCCCCACGCCTATGCGCCCATTGTTTCTAACCTCATTGTCTCCTCTCTCCTTGCTTGCGCATTCCACTCCTACCCACCCCGGTGCCACATCACTCCTCCACTGGCATCTGAGACGCCGCACAACTGGCCCCACCATCCCCCATGCCAGGTGAAATCACAGCTCCAGCTCTCTTCTGTCTAGGATGTGTTGGGTCTACAGGCTCAATCTGAACATCAGCCAGTCAACTGGACAGTATCTGCCCTGAGGGCCTGAGTGGATAGTGGGCAGAGGAGGCCAGACAGGGGATATCAGATGAATCTGGTTTACATTGAGGTCAACAGCCCTGCTTGGGGTCCCAGATCACAGGATAACTCAGGATAAGGTGGGAGACACAGCCACAGCTGCCAACTCCAGAGCCCAAATCCAAACTACTGGCAAGTGGCCCACATATTCAAAAACCCTAGCCTTGGCTCAGACAGTGGTTTCCCAACCCAGGCCTCAGTTTCCTTCCCTGATCAAGGAGATAGTAGCTGGTGGGCCACCAGGAGGGGTGTGAACGTTTGAGGAGCTAAGAGCTCAGCTCTTCCCAGATGGGGAACAAAGGGTGGGAGCTTCCAGGTTTCCAAGGACAGATGGAAAGGGCAGGTGGGCCTGGATTGGGTTGAGGATTGATGGGAGAGCTACTAGCGGTGCTGCTGAACGATTCACTTAGGGGTGAGCCCCAGGCGGATGTAGTTTCCCTGGCAACGCAGCTTACAAGGCACTGGCAGCAGCAGGCTGCAGGCTTCATCTCTCCAGGTTAATGCGGGTGGGCCTCAGGACTCCCCAGGCCCCATCCTGGCCATGCCCCTTACTCTGATCCATCCTGCCCATGAGACCTCCTCCCAGCCTTGCCTAGTCCATGATGCCCCCGGCTCCGGGCTGCATCCCTGCCATGGTCTTTGGCATCCCCATCCCTGGCTGACCTGAGGAAACGCCGCTCCTCGGGCGCCTCCGTTGGGTCCAGGCGGGCTGCGCTGCTCATGGCCGAGGTGAGCCGGTGCCCAAAGCCCAGCTGCCACAGCCACAGCCTTTTAAGAGCATCCCAGGGCACAGGGGCCTCCTCCCCTCCCACCCTGTGCTTCCGCCAATCAGGCGGCGCCGCGAAGGCGCTGTGCGCGGCCATTGGCTGGCGGGTGCAGGCAAACTTAACCCTTTCGTGCCAGGAGTGACGCCGCCCTGGGAAGGGAAGGAAACCAGACAGGTAGCGACCCCCGTAACGGAGTCTCGGCCTGGGAGCAAGGGGACACGCCTTCGGTGCCCCTCCATCCCATGCTCTGCTCTTTAGGTCCTCCACTCACTGATGTGCTCAGGGTGCGGGGTTGGGGGCGAACCCCAGCCTGGAGGGATGGGCTATTGACAAGGAGGGTTTCAACAGAGGTAGGAAAATCCAGGCGTATTTGTGAGCCAAGGCTGATGGATCCAGGCGCAGTCTCTGGGTATGTTTTGAGGCCACCCCACCTGGCATCTTCTGCAGAATCCCCAGGTCTAGACCCTATGTCATCAGGCCATGTGTAACCCAATGGTGCCCCACTCACAGGTCGCTCAGTCACTGGGACACAGGCAGGCAGGTCTCCACAGCATTTATTCTTTCCCAGTGGGGAGGGTGTAGGGGGTCCAAGTGGTCCGAGGGGAGCAGACCCCTACGTGTACCACATGAAGCCGTAGGTGGCGTTGAGAATCTCCTCATTCGTGCGCAGCCCATAGAGCTCGCCCATCATGGGAGTCACCCAGCGCGTTGTGTGGAACACAGACTCACCCACCTGTGGAGACAGAGGAATATGGGTGGGGGTGCAGCTACCCCCTCAGGCCCACACTACCTACTGGGACCCCACTAGGCCTAGTGGCTACTGTGACTACACCAAAAGCTTCTGCCTTCCCCTCCTCATGCCTGGCCCCCACTACTCCTCTCAGCCACAGGTTTCCCATGGTGCCTATGTTTCTACAGCGGCCTGGACCCTCGCCCTCCCTGCCCAGGACCCACCTTCCAGTCAGGCACATCCTTCATGATGATGGCCTCCTCCTCCAGGTTCTCTCGAAGCATCTGCAAGACCCTGTGGGGATGGAATGGAAGGTGAAGGACAGGCCTGAGCACCCCGAGGGACCCCTGCCTAACAGACCTGCCAGGACCCTCCCTGTTTTACTCCCCATCACCTCCTGCCACTTCCAACCCTGCACATGCTGACCCCTCTTGTCCCTTCCCCCCAACTATAAATTTCTACTGTCCTCCTGCTGCAGCCTCAATGTCTTCTCCTCCAGGGAGCCTTTCCATTCTGTCCCTTGGGTCTCCACTTTAAGTCAAGTTTGGGGCCCTCTCCAAGTGTGACAGCAACCCCATGTATGCAAGGACACAGCTGTCAGTCCCCACGTGCATTCTGGCCAGGTCCTGCACTGCAGGATGGGACACTCAGGCCTGCGACCTTCCAACCCTGGTCTCAGTGGCCCCACCTCCGGTCCTTCTCCGCCTGCAACAGTGGCATCAGCGCGATGCGGGCCTCGAAGTCCTCAATCTGCAAGCGCCTGTGAAACCCCGAAACCAACAGATTAGATCACGCTGGAGCTGGGGTAGATGACGTGGCCTTAGACCCACAGGGTGACGCATGGGGAAGGGGGTTGGGGGAGAGGCAAGTGAGCGGGGCAAGGCTTGGGCAGTAAGCTCTACCTGCCAGAAGATGGGAAATGGGGGGGGGAGGCACGCAGGTGGCACAGGCGCTGATCCACAAGACTGCTGGCTTCACACTTTCTTTTTAATTAAAAACTTTCTTAATCCTAAAAATAGCCCTGGCCTGAAGATTGTGGTGAACCAGGGACGGGGGATGGGACCTTCATCACAGGGCTCTGGGCCTTACAAAACCATATCCTCTTCGTGTCAAAATAACCCTGCGGTGTGAGCCCAGGGCAGGCAGTTCTGTCTCTTTGAGCCACCAGCCCCATTCACGCTGGGGGAGCAGCACCCAGTGATGTGGCCATGCAAGTGGCTCCTCATCCCTAGGAATCTCACAGCCACACAGGGAAGGGTTTGAATGAGCTTCAGCTTCCTTCCCTCCTATCCTTCCAGACCCACAGCAGCAGCCCCACTCCAAGCCATTGCCCCCCCCCACAGCCACACAGTTGTCACTACTGTGTCCATCTCTCTGCGGGTGCTCCTGGGAAGCCGGACCTGGTCTTAGTGCACTCAACGTCCAGTACCTGACACATGCTGGCTGCCTTCAGCACTACCCTCCGGGATTCCCAGACTTGTGCGGCAGGGGGGGGGGGGGGGGGGGAATGAGCTCAAAGGGGGTGCTAAGGACGCGTAACACAGGGTGGAGTGGGGCAGGGCAGACGGGCTCAGCCAGTAAGGGGTCAATGAGGAGGGGTCACCAAGCAGGGCACTGGGCCAGCTTTAGAGGCAGCCAGAGTCTGAATGGAGGCCACCATCTGCCTTGGTGCCTAAGGCCCCAGGTAGCTGGCAGGACCATTGTCTTGCGTGGCCTGTTTCTAAGCCCTTATTGTCCTCACTGCCTGGTTAGCACTGACAAAAGTGCACCAAGACAGCATGTCCTGGGTCTGCCCCTCCATGTCCACCTGATGGGCTGTCCTAATCCAGACCTTCGGGTCCCTAGCAGCAGAGGCCAAGGGATGCCCAGTGACAAGCTGCTCACTTATGAGTCCTTTCTTGAGTGGAAAGTTCAGAAATGGACTCAGTCCAGGTCCATACTTCTTGGGTCTTGAGGGGTTGACAAAGGGCCCCAGTGGACACCAGGTGCACTCCCGCCCTCAGCAGCCTGGGGCCTGGGGCCTACCTGCGCTCGCGGTTCCACTTCATCATGCTCCAGTACCCGAAGAGCAAGGTCCCAATGCCCAGA
This sequence comes from Zalophus californianus, assembly GCF_009762305.2. Classification (NCBI taxonomy): domain Eukaryota; kingdom Metazoa; phylum Chordata; class Mammalia; order Carnivora; family Otariidae; genus Zalophus; species Zalophus californianus. The sequence continues at coordinate 14,723,884 of NC_045595.1, read as the reverse complement.
GCAAACATGCTGTAGCCTGTGGGGAGAGCGGCCACCAGCTCAGCACTTGCCCCTGGGACAGACCACCCCTTGTAGTTTCTTCTTGTGAAATATTAAATGGCTTGCCGTGCAAATACACCAGAAATACTGATGCAGGAAAAGGTGAAAGTCTTAGTGACCCCCTCCTAGAGATGGCCAGTACTGTCTCTAGTGCATATTTCTTCAGATTATTTTTTTGTCCCTGTGGAATGTCCACCGGTCTCTTCCCTTGGACCCCCTCCTACGAAACTGCAGACCACTCTTTATTCCGTTCACCTACCCTGCAGGCAGGGGCACCAGGGTGCCTCAGCTTTTCTCTGACAAGGGAGGTAGCTGCAGCTGCCATACCTCTGCCCCCATGCCACAGTTTCTAGAAGGTACAGTCTGGGCAGGGACTGCAGGAGAGCCCGAGGGTCTTGCTGTTTATGGTTGGGTGGCCCCAGCCCCACAATCTTCTCGAAGGTTGTCTGGTTCCCAGTCAGCAGGTGCTTCCAATGGGGAAGGATGGTGTCTACAGCCGGGTCCAGCTCCATGGTGGCTCCTAGCTGCCTAGGCCACTTCTCTGAGTGCTGCCCACAGAGGGCTGGATGGGGCTGCCACAGGCAGGCAGTGCCCTGCAGGGTCCGCCCAGCCACCCCTGGGCTCCCTGGGGTACTGCCTCCCGGCCCAGCAGGTTAAGCCCCCTGCCTGGGCACCAGGGGACAGAGGCTGCCATGAATATTTACTGACACCAGCAGGCACCTGCGCTGTAATTCTGACTGACAGGCTGTGGGCCTGCTGTGGTCTTCAGGGAGGCCCAAGTTGCCTGCGGCCTGGTTGGGGCTGGCTCACCCCATACCCTCTAATCTTTTGAGCTGTAGGCTCTTCCCTGGACAGGCCTTGTGGTTGCCCCGAAAAACTGACAAATTTGGCCAGGTCGAGCTCCAGTTAACACCCAGGAAATGACCAGCAAATGGTGGGTGAGGCCACTCCCTAGGACTGGTGGGGGGCAGAGGGGCTCTGGGAGTCCCGGCCCTGCTTGCTGCCTGCAGCGGGCCTCTGTTGTCCCTGTCCTCATCTTTCTTCTTCAGCTCAGTTCAGTACACGTTTTTTCTGGCATCTCTACTGGACCCAAAGATGCATGAGAAGCTGGTTAGATTTTTCAGCCCCTCAGTTAAACCCACTAAAAACATTAGCTCAGGAGCGCCTGGGTGGCTCTGTTCGTTAAGCGTCTGCCTTCGGCTCAGGTCATGATATCAGGGTCCTGGGACGGAGCCCCTGCATCGGGCTCTGATCAGCAGGGAGTCTGCTTCTCCCTCTCCCTTCTGTGCTCATGCTCTCTCTCCCTCGCTCTCAAATAAATAAATCTTAAAAATGCAAAACAAACATTAGCTCAGAGTAAGACACTTCCATGTTACAGGGGGCAGACAGCGAGGGCGCCCTGGTTCCTATGCACAGAGGGAGAACCTCTCCCGAGAGGCCTGAGTGCCCAGGACCAGCTCCCAGCACAACTATGGCTCTTACACATGGCTGACCACCGGGCTAGACAGGAACATCTTAGAAGAGCTGCCTCTTTCTTTTCAGTAGCTATAGAGAAGCCCAGGGGCCTCTTCTTTTGACCTGGCCCCAGGGCATAAGCCTGGGCTATCCTCATGGAGACCCGTTGTCTTCACACCAGGTACTCATGTGTGGGCCCATGTGTAAGATAAATTCCAAGATAAAGGTAGCCTTTACAAATGTACAGCTCTTTCTTGCTGACAGTGGTGAGGCTGAGACCCCGGACCCTCAGCGTGGGTCTGTACCTCAGGAGCTGCCAGTCTGGTGGGGGAGGCTGAGGGGCATGCCCAGAAGTGGGTGCAAGGCTATAAGTAAAGAACTTGAATAACTGGAAACACATCCTGTGTTCAGTATCAGCACTTAACATTGTTCAGAGGCAGCACTCCCCAAACTAAGGTACTAGTTCGATGGAGTCCCATCAGAATCCCAACCTGCCCCCCTTACCAGCCCTACAGAAACCGAGGAGCAGATTGTGAAATTCATATGGAAATTCAAGGGCCCAGATTAACCAAACAATTCTGAAAAACAACAAAGTTGGAGGACTCACACTTCACAATTTCAAACTTAACACACAGCTGTGTGTACAAGACAGTGTGGCATGGCATCACGATAGACATGTACATCGATGGAACAGAGCTGAGAGTCCAAAAATAAACCCTCACATTTACGGTCAATTGATTTTGGACAAGGGTGCCAAGATAATTCAATGGGGAAAGAATAGTCTTTCAGCAAACTGGATAAGTGGATAGCCACATGCAAAAGAATAAAGTGTGCTTTTTCCTTCCCCCATACACAAAAATTAACTGAAAATGGATCAAAGACCTCAATTTGAGAGCTAAAACTATAAAACTCTCAGAAAACAGATTTGTCAGTCTCTGTGACCTTGGATGAGGCAATGGCTTCTTAGCTAGGACACCAGAAGCACAAGGGACAAAAGAAAAAAACAGATGAATTGGGCTTCACTGAAATGAAAAACTTTTGTGCTACAAATGATGCCATCAACAAGATGAAAAGACAACCCCCAGAATGGAAGAGAGTTTCTGAAAATCACGTATCTGATAAGGGAATGGTAACCAAGATGTATAAAAGATGAACAACCTGGGGAACCTGGGTGGCTCAGCCGGTTAAGCATCCCACTCCTGGTTTCGGCTGAGGTCATAGTCTCAGGGCTGTGGGATCAAGCCCTGCATTTGGGCTCCATGCTGGGTGTAGAGCCTGCTTAAGATTCTCCTCCCCACCTGCCCCGCGCCTGCATACTCTCTCACTCAAAAAAACTAAAAAAAAAAAAAAAAAAAATGAACCACCCAATTAAAAAAATGTATAAAGGACTTGGAAGATATTTCTCCTGGAAAGCTATACAAATGGCCTATAGACACATGAAAAGATGCTCAACATCGTTAGTCACCAGGGAGATGCAAATCAAAACCACAATGAGATATCACCTCACACCCATTGGGATGGCTAGAATTAAAAAAAAAAAGGAAACTAATTAGTGTTGTCCAGATGTGGAGAAATTGGAAATCCCATAAACTAACTGCAGGGAGAAATGTAAAACAGTACAGCCAATTTGGAAAACAGTTTGGCAGTTCCTCGAAACGTTAAATGTGGAGTTACCATATGACCTAGCTATGCCACTCCCAGGTGAAATTTCCCACAAGAAAAATGAAACCTAGGGCGCCTGGGTGGCTCAGTTGGTTAAGCGACTGCCTTCGGCCCAGGTCATGATCCTGGAGTCCTGGGATCGAGTCTCACATCGGGCTCCCTGCTTAGCAGGGAGTCTGCTTCTCCCTCTGACCCTCTTCCCTCTCATGCTCTCTATCTCTCATTCTCTCTCTCTCAAATAAATAAAATCTTAAAAAAAAAAAAAAGAAAAATGAAACCTATATCCACACAGAAGCCTGCACAGGAATGTTCAAAGCAGCCAAAAGGCGGCAACAACTCAAATGTCCATCAAGTGGTAAATGGATACACAAACTGTGGTCCATTCATACAAGAATATTATTCAACCAAAAAATAAACAAACAAATAAAATGAAGCTTGGACACATGCTACACCATGCACATTAAAAACATCCTGCTGAGTGAAAGCAGCCAGACACCAGAGGCCACATAAAATAGAAGCCCATTTACATGAAATGTCCAGAACTGGCAAATCCATAGAAACGCAAAGCAGACTGGTGGTTGCCAGGGGATGGAAGAGGGAGGATGAGGAGTCACTGCTCATGAGGTCGGGGTTTCCTTTTGGAGTGATGGAAGTGTTATAAATTTATCTATTTATTTAGATTTATTTATTTATTTGAGAGAGAGTGTATGCACGCACACACACAGGGGGAGAGGGAGGGGCAGACAGAGAGAGAAACCCAACCAGACTCCCCGCTGATGGCAGAGCCCCATGCAGAGCTTAATCCCATGACTCTGAGATCACGACCTGAGCCGAAACCAAGAGTCAGACACTTAACCGACTGTGCCACCCAGGTGCCCCCCCAGAAGTGTTATAAATTTAGATCCTGGTGACGGTTATGAAACTGAATAGACTAAAAATCTGTGATTTGTACACATGAAATAGGTGAATTGTATGGTATTGTCTGTGAATTAAAAAAAAAAAAAAAGTTAAAGACACAGGGAAAAAAGAAAGGGCCACCCACTGGGCACAAGAGGGAGTGGAGAGAAGAGAACTGAGTGGAAAAGACAGGGGTAGCAGTCACTTCGGGAACAGTGTGGATTAAAGGTGGTCTGAGCCAGCTTTGCAGGTTCTAGGACGCTAGTGGAGAGTGATCTAGGCAGGGAGGAGGGGAGTGGATGCCAGGCTTGTGTGTAGGACTAATGGGGAGAGGGCCACTGGGGACTCTGGCTCAAACGCAAGGCTGGAGGAGGGCACAGGACAGATGATTAGGGTAGAGTGCAGGATGGAGAGCAGGGCCATTGCACTTGCTGTTCCCTTCACCTAGGGGACTTTCAGAGAGGTCCTTCCAGCTCACCCTGGCTGAAGCAGGCCCTGGTTAGCTCCGGCCTTGCCAAAATGGGAAATTCTGGTGCGCTATGTTCATCTCCTCTGCTAGGCTATGAGCTCTTCCAGACAGGGCTCAGTGCCACATGCACACTCAACAAGCAACTACTGAATGCAGGGACATAACAAAGACCATGCCACCAGAAGGGGTCTCTTCCTCACCCCATTGCAGCCAGGGGGCAGGTTTGTATACGCTACAACGCAAGTTGGTGTGAGGGGTGTAACTAGGAGGCCCAACCCTAGATAATGGTATAGAGGGCACATGGCAGGCACTACCATGTCATGAACTGGAAGAGGACTGGGATTAAGGGCACATTTGTGACTTAAAAATAAAAAAGAGACATGCTGACTAGGGGCAGCCCAGTCAACCCAGTCTGGCTACCGGTCACACAGGGGCACATGTATAAACAGACCTCATGCCGCACACCTGAGGGGTACACTAGCCTGGGCGTTAAGTGATACTTGAGAAAAGAAATTGAAGAGATTCAGATCACATTATTTTTGTCCAATCTGTTCTGGGATGAGTCAAATGCCAAGGTGGTGCCAAATCTAGCCTGTAACCTGTCTCTTGGGCTAAGAGCACTTTCAGGTTTGTAAACAGCTGTAAAAATGCAGCAGCAGAGGAGTGCCTGGGTAGCTCAGTTGGTTAAGCATTCCTTCGGCTCAGGTTGTGATCTTGGGGGTCTTGGGATTGAGCCCCATTACAGTCTCCCCACTCCGTGTGCTTGTGCACAGAGTGCTTGTCCCTCTCTACCCCTCCCCCCGCTTGTGCTCTCTTGAGCTCTCTCAAATAAATAAATAAAATCTTAAAAAAAAAAAAAGGCAGCAACAGTGGACAGAGACCATCTGGTCCCCAAAGTGTAAAATATTTATCTGGCCCTTTCTAGAAAAAGTCTGCTAACCGAGGTTTTGGGAAACAAAAAAGCCAAGACGGGGCTGGAAGGAGCTTGAGTTTTCACCTGATACTTTCCCACTGTCTGAATTCTTTTTTACCATGCCCGTGTATGTTTTTTTAATCGAGGCACATGTGCATAACATTAAATATAAAGTTTGATGAGTTATGGGAAATGTATTCATCCTTCTTTAAAATTTTTTTTTTTTAGGGCGCCTGGGTGGCTCAGTTGGTTGGGCGACTGCCTTCGGCTCAGGTCATGATCCTGGAGTCCCGGGATCGAGTCCCACATCGGGCTCCCTGCTCAGCAGGGAGTCTGCTTCTCCCTCTGACCCTCTTCCTCTCGTGCTCTCTATCTCTCATTCTCTCTCTCTCAAATAAATAAATAAAATCTTTAAAAAAAAATTTTTTTTAAAGATTTTATTTATTTATTCATGAGAGACGGGGGAGGGGGGAGGGGGGGAGAGAGAGAGAGAGAGAGAGAGAGAGAGAGAGAGGTAGAGGGAGAAGCAGGCTCCCAAGGAGCAGGGAGCCCGATGCGGGACTCGATCCCAGGACTCTGGGATTACGACCTGAGCCGAAGGCAGACGCTCAACCATCTGAGCCACCCAGGCGCCCCTCTTTAAAATTTTCTATTTCTCAGGGTGCCTGGGTGGTTCAGTCGGTTAAAGGTCTGCCTTCGGCTCAGGGCATGATCTCAGGGTCCTGGGATCGAACCCCGCATCGGACTCCCTGCTCCGCGGGGAGCCTGCTTCTCCCTCTCCCACTCCCCCTGCTTGTGTTCCCTCTCTTGCTGTGTCTCTGTCAAATAAATAAATAAAATCTTAAAAAAACGAAATAAAATTTTGTATTTCTCTGTTAACCCTAGGTGCAAAGTATGTGGCCCTTCTACTTTTTTTTCTTTTATATTTTCTTGTATTGAGCCCAATAACAAAATTTTAAATGTTACTTAAAACATTTGAAAAATTTAAGAATACATATTCCTGGGACATCCGCAGGTAGGGACTACCAGAGAGGAACATCTTCTAAATTCCCTCAATGTTTCAGTTTCAGCACGAGTTTTACACTGGGTAGCCCTGGGGGCAGGGCCTCAGTTTCCCCACTTGTGAAACGGAAGTGTGGCCGCGGGCTCGGGGCACGGGCTACATTGATCGGTCTAACCAACAGTGGAATGGGAAGAATTAACGGGACCGACCTCCCGGACTGTTCTGTGAAGAAAACAAAGCTTAATAAGCGTTCGACAAACTCCAGCAGTTATCCTCGTTACTACCGAAGCTATCGGGAATCCCTGGGCTCCGCCTCCCGTTACACTGCGGCGGAAACTGAGGCCCGCGAGACTCCCCGGCGCCCCCCCCACCGTCGCGGCGCCCCGAAGCCCCAACCCTGACACCCCGGCGTAGTGAGACACTGACCCGACAGTCCCCGACGCGGGAGGTTCCGCTTGTAGTCGATGGGGCTATAACCCCCCGGCGGGGGCATGTCCTGTTTCACCTTCGACGCTGCCATGCTCCCAAGACCCCAACTTCCGGCCGCGAGCGGAAGTTACGTCCGGCGGCTGCCGCCATGATGAGTGTGGCAGACTGTACCGCGCATGTCTTGGACGGGGCTAGGGCGCCTAGGACGCTAATGTAGCGATCCCATCGCGAAGGAGAGCTTGGGCAATAGGTCCAGGGATCGACTGGGCGGCCAGGCTGTAGCCGAGGATTTCGTATTTCTTCTCTTAGACGGGGCTTGGCTCCGTCGGTGTAGACGCCTGTAGCCCGTCCGGTCGCCCGGGTCCTTGCCCTAAAGCACCTCCGTACACCTTCCCTCTGGTGCGGTGCTGAGGCCATTCAGAGACCCCAAGCTCCTGAGGGAGCCGGGTCACCGAGTTACCCAGTTAAGCCCCCTCTCTCGTTTTCTCCCTTTCGCGGGACTGTGCGGGCGTCCCAAACCTCCACATGGCCAGAGCTGGGTACACGAAGCTGGGGGGCGACTGCTGCTCAGATTCGACTCATGAGGAGCCGCCCCAATGCCAGGCACCGATTCTGCTCCCGAGTGATGGTCGGGACCCTTTGCCAGGATCTCTCATGGGAACTGGGCCATTCAGAGCGATTATGAGTCACAAAGCCTCATGGCCTTGGGGGGCCCTGTGGGGCGGGGTCCAGGGGCCCCCACGCCAAGGCGGGGTGACGCCCGTGGTCACTTCACAAGGCAGAAATTGTTACCTGGGCAATAAAAGGCACCGCTGCGGCGGGGACCCGGGAGTGGGCACATGGGGGTGCGGGTGTGCAGGTGCCAAGCGCCATGGGTTAGGCCTGAGATTGGAGTCCGGCCGCCCCCCGACAGCAGCCGCCTCCTGCTCCCCGCGCGCCCCAGGCGCCACCATGTCGGGCGACAAACTTCTGAGCGAACTCGGCTATAAGCTGGGACGCACGATAGGCGAGGGCAGTTACTCCAAGGTGAAGGTGGCCACGTCCAAGAAGTACAAGGGCACAGTGGCCATCAAGGTGGTGGACCGGAGGCGCGCGCCGCCCGACTTCGTCAACAAGTTTCTGCCACGCGAGCTGTCCATCCTACGGGGCGTGCGACACCCGCACATCGTACACGTCTTCGAGTTCATAGAGGTGTGCAATGGGAAGCTCTATATCGTGATGGAGGCGGCTGCCACCGACCTGCTGCAGGCAGTGCAGCGCAACGGGCGCATCCCCGGGGGTCAGGCGCGTGACCTATTCGCGCAGATCGCTGGGGCTGTGCGTTACTTGCATGACCACCACTTGGTGCACCGGGACCTCAAGTGCGAAAACGTGTTGTTGAGCCCCGACGAGCGCCGCGTGAAGCTCACTGACTTTGGCTTTGGTCGCCAGGCACACGGCTATCCTGACCTGAGCACCACCTACTGCGGCTCGGCCGCCTACGCGTCGCCTGAGGTACTCTTGGGTATCCCATACGACCCCAAGAAGTACGACGTGTGGAGCCTCGGCGTCGTGCTCTACGTCATGGTCACCGGGTGCATGCCCTTCGACGACTCGGACATCGCTGGTCTGCCCAGGCGCCAGAAGCGTGGCGTCCTCTACCCGGATGGCCTCGAGCTGTCCGAGCGCTGCAAGGCCCTGATCGCAGAACTGCTGCAGTTCAGCCCGTCCGCCAGGCCCTCAGCGGGCCAGGTAGCGCGCAACGGCTGGCTGCGTGCTGGGGACTCCAGCTAGAAGCCGGGGTTCCCGCCATTCCCGCCGCCCCGAGCACTGCGCAAGCGCAGTGCACGCGCGCCAGGCGCGCTTCGGTACCCCTGCGAAGCCGACACGCGCCATTGCGCACGCACACTTCCCCCTTTTTCCGGTCTCTGGACGTCCGGGGCGGTAGTCGCCCTGTTTAGAATCTAACTCCTCTCCCTACGATCTCAAGAGCAGGAGGGCGCAAGCGCTTCCTCTGTTTCCCAAGAGAAGGCCTCAGGAGGGGAAGGGACGAGAAGAAATGGAAGCATTGCGCCAGCGTGGAATGAGCGATGGCTGCGGGCAGGCGTTGGCTACCTGGAGGAGCTGCCAGCGAGTGGACGCGTGTGGAGGGCGTCCTTCTCTAGGCAGCCACGCAGGCTGGTGGGGGAAGGCACGCTCCGGGCGCTGCCTCCTTGGAACTTGCAATAAACTCGCTCTTCCTCGCACCTGCCTCTAGCAATGGCCCCCTTTTACCAAGTAGGGGTGGGAGGTTGTCCCCCTGGGGAAGGCAGGCGTGGCGCCCCATTGAAGAGAAAAGCTTGTTGAGGTTCTAGCTCTAGGTCTCGAAAGGGAATTGGGAGGATTCAAACCGGACTTTCGGGCTCTCCAGCCTCAAGAGAACTCGAAAGGTCGTGCTGGGGTCGCGATGGCCCTGGCAATAGAGATGCGGGGCTGGGGAGCAAGGATCCCAGCACCCTCACCGTGTTTAAGGATTCAGCAGCGGGGGGGGGGGGGGGGGGGGGCGCGGGGGGCCGCCTGTCTCAACAGAAACAGGGTTTATAGATGAGGAAATTGAGGCCCACACAAATGACACTTGCCCAATAACACATCTGGAATTTGAAACTGGATATGGCTGGAGTGGGGTGGGGTGGTGGTGGAAGCTCTTTAGTAAGGGCCCTTCCTTGGTAAAGAAGTTGTCTAGGGCGGGGGAGAGTCAAGAGTGAGGCATGAATCTGCTGGGCAAGCTGGTTACTTCAGTCGTCTCTTCATTCATGCATTTATTGAACGCCTACTGTGTGCCAAGCTCTGGGACTCCACAAAGAGGTTTGGATCCATCCCTGCCCTCAGCGAGGAGGCAAGTGAAAAGTCAAGTAAAAATGAATAGCATGGAAAGAAAATAATTGTAACTTGTGCTAAATGCTGGGTGAGGGGAGGGGCAGGTGACCAAGGAAGGACCGAAGCAGACATTTGAGCTTAACCCTGATGGACTCAGCCACTGGAAACAACAGAAGGAACGTGTTCTGAGTGTTCCCAAGATACATTGAAGCTGGTGTCTCTGGGGAATGCCACAAAAGTCCTATGGCTAGAATGGAGAGGGAGGGAGAAGATGCGGAGAGGTAAAAGTGTATGTCTGGAGAGGGGACCCCACAGGGCCTGGGAGAGATTGGGGATTATTTTGTTGCAATGAGGTTAGTGGGTTTGGTGACAGCGGCTGTCTCTCATTTGGGGTGCATGGAAGATGTCTCCCTAAGCCCTAATCCTACCTGCCTCCAAGCCCCACACAGTCCCCAAGGAGGCTGGTCATTTTGTGGGTCTGACCATTCCCTGCTCCTGCTCACTCAAGCTTTGTGTTCTCAGGTGCCCTGGGGATTAAGTGCCAACTCTTCCCTAACCCCTTTCAAATAGGCAGATGAGGAAACCGAGGCTAAGAGAGGGGAAGTGCCTTGCCTCCAGTCCTGGCTGGTTCACAATCTGAGCTGAGAAAGAAAACCCAACCCCTCTGGTTTACACTAAGGAGGGCACCTCTTCTGGTCTGGACCATCCTTGGGCTCTGCACCTGGAAAATGAAGGTAGGAACCTTTCCTCCAGGTTGTAGGGAAGGGCTGTGTGGCCCATTGAAAGACCACACCCTGAGCCTTCCTGAGGCTCCCACTACACTCAGAATGAAACCCACATCCTCACCCCTTTTTCCTGTGGCCCAGGCACACTGCCTGCCTTGTCCTTGACCCTCTAGGTTTGGTCTCACCTCTGAGCCTTTGCACTGGCTGTTGCCATTCCCTGAACCACTTTCCCCCTTTCTTCATTCCAGATTTGGTTTAAGTCACCTCTTCCCTGACACTCCGTTCTTTTTTTTTTTTAAGATTTTATTTATTCATTCATGAGAGACAGAGGGATAGAGAGAGAGAGAGAGAGAGAGAGAGAAGCAGAGGGAGAAGCAGGCTCCCAAGGAGCAGGGAGCCCGATGCGGGACTCGATCCCAGGACCCTGGGATCATGACCTGAGCCGAAGGCAGACGCTTAACCATCTGAGCCACCCAGGCGCCCCTGACACTCCGTTCTTTTCTTCCTTGCCCTTGTTCAAGGAATCCTAGTGCCTTGGGTATGGTATGTGCCTTTTTCTATCCATAGATTAAACTGTGTGAGCAATGGGGCCTGGGTCTCTTCCTACCCCATGGCCACAGACCTGTGGATCAGTTCGGAGGGGACAAGACCTCAGGGATTGGGGCAGTTGTCCCATTTGTTGGCTGGAGAAGCTGCTTGAAACTCACCCCTGTTGAGTCAGTGGGTCAGTTGAGGAGCCTGTGCCTAACCCAGTGAAAACTCACTTGAGGGCTGAATTTGGGGCCCCGGAGAGCCCCATAAGTGTGCTTCTCACAGCCAGTGTTGGGGCATAGGGGCACCGGTCAGGATGTATCACAGGTAGACTGGGGCAGGTTTGGGTTAATTTCTGTAATGTCTTCTATCAGTCCGGTGCCTTGCCCATGTTAAACCTAGCTAGGTATGGTGGTTGGAGAGGACCATCTACCCCCAGGTTGGAGGCAGGAATGTCTTAACAAAAAAGACGAGAAACTGCAAAAAATAAAAATAAATGAAAATAATAAAAGCACCTAGGAAAACAGGGTCGTATTGTAGGCACATTAGAATTCACCAGTCAGTGGGGCAACTGGTCGGCTCAGTCGGTTGAGCATATGACTCTTGGTTTTGGCTCAGGCTGTGATCGCAGGGTCCTGAGACAGAGCCCTGCACTGGGAGACTGCTTGAAGAGTCTCTCCCCCTCTGCTCCTCCCCCACTCGCACTCTTGCTCTAAAAGAAATCTTTAAAAAAAATCTTAAAAATTCACCAGTGAGCACAGGTCCCACTTTATGAATAACTTTTGAAACAGTGTATCAACATCTGAAAACAAATTTTCACCAGAAATTGTTCATTTCAGAGCGGGCAGGGCATATCCATCTGTGCTAGAACCTGCATCTGTAATACCTCCTGTAGCAAGGACACCCAATGCAGATGCCAGGTCTGAAAATTGGCCCAGAAAAACTTACCACTCCGGGGTGGAGGCTGGAAGGGGTTAAGATCTAGTGGATGGGCAAAACCCACTGGCTTCTCACCTCACTCTCTCAGCTGTGGATAAGTAGGCCACAAAGCCACAGGTTCTGGTAAAGATGGGAGGCCCAGAAGCAAAGCCACAGTGCCCAGTTTGGGGAGGTACTCCACCCACTTTTGGAAGTGAAGTCCGAAAGAAGCCCAAGAAGCAGGTGTCTCACTGTTTCCCCATTAACAAGGGGTCACCCTGCTACACCTTCCCCAGTAATGCAGGGAAACCAGGGCCGAGGGGACAAAAGAAAAATACAGCCAAGACATTGTCCATTTCTTTATTTTCCGTCAGATTCTAAAACTTCCTCGTGACACAAGCATAGCCATTGATTCCAGCCTCTGTTTATTGGAACTTCTATTCCGGTTTGGTGGTCAATCTTTTACATTTATTATCAAAGATTTAGCGTCACAATAAATACAAGTGACAACCTCCCCACCCACCCATCCCCCAAACCCCCACCTTCCAAATACCCTGAACTAGTGTAACTGTCTATTACACTTTCATTGTTAAGGATTATAAAACTTTAGCTGTCCTTTTTTTTAAAAAAAGCTCAGTCCAAGTTCTTTAGGCAACCATAATGTGCAGCATAACTCGGCATCAAATAAAAACTCTATGGTGCAGCAGCAACGCCGGCCTTTTCCATGATTTACACCCCTGTGATGAGAATGTTTATATAGAAAACTCCTCCCCATGTCTTTCTGTCCACAGGAAAATGACACGTGGGACACAGGAACCACAACACACAGCAGGGCTGTACTCAGGTGTCTTTCATTCCCTCTGCACTGGGACCAAGTTTTGCTTTGTGAAGGTCTTAGGGTACAGACAGGAGCAGAGGCTACCCCCAGGAGGAGGGCAACTGTTGGCCTTATCAAAGGTGTGGGTCCCAACATCACAGTTGGGACACTGGGGACCCAGTGACATGGGTAGGATGGCCAGAGCAATGGGAGGCTCCAAGTGGACACACATGTATCTATGTGCACATGCATGTATACACATATGGCCATTTCAAACATGCAACCCTTCACCCTTGAGTGGCTAGCATCTTGAACACTTTCCAGTTGCCGTTCAGAGTTCATGCCACAGATAACTTGCGACCATCATCATCATTTGGGACTGGGGGCTCCCACATTCTCACTGCTCCTAAGAACCAGGTCCTTTCAGTCCTGAGGCTCCTGGGGTAGGGGTGGGGGAGACAAGGACCCCAGCACTGTGACCAATTTTGGCAGGCTTTGCTGCTGGGAGAACACTCTTAACATTACTATCCCTTTCCTAGTATGTCCAAACCCCACACGCAGAGAGGTATTTAATATGCCTTTCCTGCAACATCATAAACCTCATCAAAGAACTACTCATTTGGGGCTTATCAGAGAAGTTATACTGCAAAGGGGGAAACAAAAGAAAAGGGGGGGTAAGAGTTTTGATACAGTAGAAATGAACAGAAGATTAAGGCATCTCACGTCTCCTTTAAAAAAAGTTACATGTCACAGTAAGTGGCCCCTGATGGGATTATTCCCAGGGACCCTGGGCTGGAGGCGGCACAGCCAGGGCCAGGGCCGGTAGCCCCATCCTCCACCCGTGGCGGTTGGGTTTGTACTGAATTCATGAAGCCCACTTAACAGCTCAGAGGCCAGGAGAAGTCTAGCCAGGCAAGGTGAGTAGAGGTGGTTCCTGAGCACAGTGATGAGCGAGGTTCTAATGGGCTGGGGTTGAGGGCCAACCTGTACAGCACAGTTCAGCTTGGGCCCATGAGTCACAGACCCATTCAACCCCAGCTGGGGCATGACAATCCTGTCACACCCCTCCAGTGCAGAGGTGACTCTCGCCTGGACACCTGATCCCGAGTTACTGCATAGAACTGAGGTCTGTTTGCCCATGGAACTGGCCAGCCCAGGTGCTCCTTCTTGAAGGATTTGGAAAATCTGGCCCATGTCATTGAACAGAGAGGGCTAACAGCTCAGGGTAGTATAAGACAAGTATTTATTTGCCAGGCACACAGAAAAATGTGAGAAATAGAAATGCTTGCATACTCTTGATTTTTTTGGTGTAAAAACACCCCCCATGTCAATTTCCCTCCTTTCCCCCAAATTCCTGGATCTTGGAATGAAAGCCACCCTTCCCTGCCCTCCCCTCCTTCAGCCCATCTAAGTTATGCACTCAAAACAAAAATCAATGAGAAATACAGGGTTTTACACAACAAAAAATTAGAATGTTGCAAAACTAGGTCTTCTACCGCGGGTCAAAATGTTGCTAAACATGGATATTCACACATGAGAGAGGGGGTTAAATGAGCCTTTATTAGAATGTTGTAGCAGTGTGTTTTGAAGAAGGCGGCCCTACAAAATAAGGATTTTAAATTAAGTCCCTAACTGCATGGATAGGAAAACTAGGGCTGGGGCTGAAGTGGGGAGCAGCGTACCCCATCTCCACATCGACAAACACGTGTGTGTGCACACAGGATGCCCTCGCACCTGCAAGGAGACAGCCTTGTGCACAGCACACTCACGACAGCTTCTGCCTATCCTCATGGAACCGATTTTTAAGGAGTGGGAGAAACCAAAATGAAACAACTAAGAGCAGACCTGATCCTTTGTATAAGACATTTCTGTAGACTCGAAAAAGGGTTAAAAACAAAAACAAAAAAACAGTCTGAAGGCGACCCTGGCAGCATGGCCCTGTTTCAAGGGAAGGTTCTAAACTAGACCCAAACGGAAACCCTGAAGTCTTGGAGGGGCAGGGGCACCTCCCCACCAGACACACCTGACAGGAGTATAGGCCAGGGCAGCTTAGGATGGTGTCCATCAAAATAAGTAGGAAAAGAAAAGGAAAAATTTAATAAAATAAAACCACAACAACAAAAAAACACAATAGCCCGCCCCTCCAACTTCCCACTCAGGCTCTGGATGTTGCTGCCAATTCTCGGCTCCCTCCACTACTGGCGGTGCGTGGCTTCTGGGATCCCAGGCTCTCTGGCTGGGGTCTGGGTTGCAGTTTGTTCTTCTGCTAAGTGTGGGAGGTCCGGGGTCTCCAGGATGAGCAGCAGCAGAGGCCTTCCGCTAGAGTGAGGGCTGGGCAGTCAGTGGCCCACCCTCTGGGGTGTGGGGGCCGTGCTCGGCAGGGACCCCTGGGTCTGCACGGTTTACTTTAAACTCCATCATCATGAGGTGATTAAAAAAAAAATCTGTCAACCTAAACATTGCCATGAAGGAAGGCAGTCAAAGATTGGGAGGCTAAGATGGGGAAAAGCAAAAACAAAACAGAACGCTCCGCTCGACTTCAGAAGCCCCGGGCGCCGGTCTTGCCGAGCGTGTCACAGTGTCCAGGGTGAGCCGTCCGTGCACCCTGCCGGGGGTGGGGGGGGAGAGGTGTGGAATGGGGGACAGAGGGGGCTGAAAGGAAGGGCCGGAAGCAGAACCAGCCCCCGAGGTCCACTTTTCTGCTGGTGTTGGGCAAACTAAAGGCAAAGAAAGGAAAAAAGCCCAAGGGAAAGGTCCCTCAGTGATAATCCTCGTCCACCTGTGAAGCAGCCCCTCAGCTGCGACGAGACTTTGCAGCCAAGAACGGAGCCCTTGCTTCGGCAGCGCAGGCAGCGCTCGCTCACTCGTTTCTCAGGGAGTATGAGGTCTTCCCGAGTGGAGGGTGGCAGGGCCAGGTGGGAGGGAGGAGGGAGCCTGTTCTCCACTGGGCCCGGCTCGCACTATTTCCACGTGGCTGACTGGGGGATGGAGCGTGGCGGGATCATGTCCAGGAGGTACTCCCGCTGGCGGTCCACAGCTGAGGAGGTCTTGTGCACTGCCAAGCTCGGGCTGACAAACGCAAGGGCCCCGCCTGCAAAAGAACAGAGTGACAGAGTGACAGAGTGACAGGGTTTTTAATGGTATGGTAATATTCTCTCATGAAAACATTAAGAGGGACACGGAATGGTGACAGAGCATGATGCCTCTGGAGGCAGGGCACTCAGTTAGTTACACACAAGGGACACAGCAGTGAAGAGGCAGAATGGAGGAAAAGCCCCGAAGTATAGCATTTGTTCTCCTGGAATAGAAACACCATTCTCTTCTTTTTGTATTCCCCAAATTTCCCCAATGAGCAAGCATCTCTTTTACAAGTGGAAAATGAACAAATGACCCCCCAATCTCCAACACATACAGATATTTGGCTGGCATGGGGGTAAGGACTGCCCTGTCCCCTGCCCCCATCACCGTGTTACCCCAAGAGTATTTTTGGTGGAGGTTACTACATTTTGTGGAACAAGTGTTCTGAGGTCAAATGCAATAGGGAAACCTCTCTACATACTAAAGAGAAACCTGACTGGGTCCTGCCCAGAAACCAAGGGTAACCTGGAGTGCTGGTAGAACTCTTGGGAAATGCTGCTTTTAAGCTACTACACATTTACCTCTAGTTCTACTGCTGAACATAGCAACTACTTATTCCTTCATATTCCCTTTCAAAGACTTTAACGCAAGATTTTCATGTCTGCTACCACTGTGTACACATGCACACACCTGTATCTGATTTTGTATACTTCCAAATTTCCCATAAAAGCAATTTTCAAACAGCTATGAATTCTTAGCTGCATCTTACACATGCTGCACAAAAGCCTCTCTGCCTGCTTACATTTACAAATGCTCTCTAGGCTACTCAGATTCTTTTGCAAACAGAAAAATGTACTCCCTCTCCTGAGCTTCACCCGGTGGAAGGCTCTGATTCTTGGCCACATTTCTAACTCTATGGTCAGCTGCACACACGGCTGACTCCCGTGTTTTGTTTGCACAGCCAGCCTGGCTTTCCCAGTTCTGCCTAGGGAGAGGACTCTCATGATGTCACCTCCTTTTTTCTGCAGGGATACAGCAAACTTGGGTGGGGGGCAGGGAGGGGCACTGGCTCCCATAGTGAAAGTGCTCACCTGTCTCCTTCTCTCAGCCCTTTGTGCCTACCTTTCACTTTCCTGTTTTTGATGGAAACAAATATTTAACTATTACCTTAATGCCGGCACATAAATAATTAAAAACAGGGAAAGTGGTGTGGGCATTGACCCAGGGATGATGGGACTGTGGCAGACTAGGGAACGCTCACCTGAGGGTATCCCCCTCTGCTGAGTTGTTCCTCAAATGTGATTTTCTCAGAATCCTCTGCCACCCACCCTAGTTAAAATCTTAGCCCCTGCCTCAGGGATCTTACCCTTATCCACCTCCCCACCGTCTTGTTCCTGGTTTACACTTTGCACCACCTGACCTAAGTCAGAGGGTGGGAAGAGTGTCCCACAGAGCAGGGAATGAAGAACACTATCTGGGTGAACAAGAAATTAAGTTAGTGCACCAGAAAAAGGTACAACATAACAGCAAAACAGGTGTTCCCTATGGCAGGAAGGGGTGGGGGGGCCCAGAATTGGCAAGATAAGTGTCTGTGCTGACAGGTGTCTACTGGATTGTGTATGTGTGTGTGTGGGGGGGGGGGGAGAGGGACAGAGAGAGACTACACCTAAACTGGGTTTGCCCAACATTTTGGGTCAAGAGCTAAGAGTGTGGGTACAGAGCGTACAAAGGATGGAAATTAGTATCTACCCAAGGCTACCACTTGTTCGGAGTATCCTATTTGGTGAACAGAGATCAAGCTGAAGAGTCAAAAGCAGCTGCTCTCAGGGAACAGGTCTGGGGTTTCAGGACTCTATGCACCATTTCTGTTCACTTGTATGTGTGCAAGTCCTAGATAAAAGCAAGGAAGGGATGGACCTCACCGTGTGGGGGCGGCTCACCTGTACTCAGGGGTGCCTTCTTCCAGTTGGTGGAGGCGTTGCCCTTGCCGGTGCTCACAGCTCTCTCGGAATGTCTGCCGGTCCTGCTGACAAGGGCTGTGGCTGAGGCTGTATTCTGCAGTTTGGGTGACTGGCTGAACGTGTGCAGGACACCACGGGGCGTTGTGGCCGAGCCCCGGGACAGCTGGCTGGAGGCCTACAGTGGAGAGAGGGTGTGATGGCTCATGTGGGGAAGGGGGTGACAGAGGGCGAGACGCTCAGCGCAGCCTCTCCGTGCTCTGGCCGACCTCTTCCCACCCACACAGGGTCCCTAAAGTCCAAAATCAGGAGACCAGGTAAGTTACACCAAGGGGGGAGGGGAAGGAGGGAGGGAGAGAGAGAGAGACAGATAGACACAGGCAGCGTGACAGTCGGCGACTGACGTGGTCACGGTCTGGGGCGTGAGGGCTGGTTGGTGGTGCGGTGCAGGGGCTCCCGGCACCGCAGTTCTGACCTGTAGCACAGCCCCGTTACTCCAGTCGCGGGCCTCTCCTGAGCGGAACGCCAACTTACGCCGGGGTTTTATGACCTATACAAATGGGGGGGGGGGGTTGAAATCGACGTCAGCACCATCCACAGACGGCCTAGGGTGACCTAGAGTGACCAAAGGGCAGCAGCTGTGGCCACACGAGGCCTAGTCCCCACGGGATGGGCCGCTTCCCGAGGGCAGTACAGCCCCCCACTATATAAGGATCTTGAGAAGATGTGTTTATTAGTGAATTACAAATGACTTCCGAGGACACAAAAAATTGCCAACGGGGTGCTTTGGGTCTACATGGGGTGGGAAAGCAAAGCATTAAAAAAAGCAGCCAAAAAACTTGATTTCAAACTTGCTTCTCTCAATTTAGCTAGAACATTTCTTCCAAATGCCCCTTTTGCATCTCAATGTGGCTTTCAGAAAAGTCCTTTTAGACAAGAAGTACTTGTCAGCCGGAACACTGCACGTGAAAGCTACAAAATCTAAAGAAACTGCAAATTAGTATTTTCACCACCAAAGGCCACCATTAAATGCAATTTAGACACACAGTTAACAACCAGGCAGATGACTGCCCAGTGTGGGACAGAACGTCAGAACATCTTGCTTGCTAGCAACAACTCCCTGCCAACGCAACAAGGCCCCCTCTCCTAGAAGGTGAGGCCGCCCAGCCCACGTTCCCAGGCCACAGGGCCGCAGCTTTGGCTCCCCAAGGACTCTCACCTGCTTTAGCGCGGGGTGTGGGGCAGTGGCAGGCTCAGCCTTGGCCTGTGCGGGGGCGGCACCCTGTTGCAGGAGACGCTGCTCAATCTCCTGCTCTTGCTGCAGAGCCTTCACAAAAGCAGCCTTCAGCCGGCTCGTGTGCTCTACCTTGAGTGCCTTCTTCTGGTTGGATGCCATGCAGTTCTCGCACATGATGGCACCACCCTTCTCCTCCCGCCAACGGCACGTGAAGTCCGTCTTGCACTGCGCACACATGTAGGGCTCCCGGGACAGAACAGCAGCGGCCGACATCCTGCCCGCTGCAGGGAGAGGTAGGTGGACTCATGTCATAGGAATAGGATGCCCCAGAGTCAGAGCCCCTACCATCCCAGGACAGGATGAGGACATGTGACAGATCTGGAGCATTGCCCTGGATTATATGGCCCAGCTGGCATCAGGAAGCCAAATTCTAAGACATTGTTTGGCACACATGTATTGGTGCCAACTGTGTGTGGACACTAGGCCAGCCTTGGGCTTTGGGAAAGGTTTGCTGATAGAAGGTAAGCAGCTTTGGGAAATGCCATGGATTAGGTGCACTGGGTACCAACTCTCAAGAACCTTAGTGCTCTCTAGTGTGCCTGGGCTTCTCAGTTGGCTAGGTGTCTGCCTTCAGCTCAGGTCATGATCCCAGGGTCCTGGGATCAAGCCCCAGGTCGGCCTCCCCGCTCAGCAGGGGAGTCTCTTTCTCAAATAAATAAATAAAATCTTAAAAAGAACAAAAGTATCTCAGATTGGCTCCTCCCGACTGCCTTTCCTACCCTCCCACACCTCCTCACAGTGAAGAGGAAGTAACCCTCCAGGTCCCACCTCACTGTGATAGGCATCCTTGCTAGTGGGCGAGTCAACTAAGGACTGAATTATCCAGCAAGTGCTCCTGCTGACAAGTGTCATACCCAGTGTCTTGTGCATACAAAGGTGTTCGATTCTCACAATAACCTCCTAACAGGGCACCCCACCCTGTTATCTTGAGGAGGAAACCAAGGCTGAGGAGATGAAGTGACTTGCAGAGTCACATGCCAGTCGTGGCAGGGCCAGGACTCACATGTGCTGCCCAGATGAGGGCACATAACTGCTTTGGGTCCTTGGCCCACTTGTCTGAGAAATGGGAACACTGCATTCCCCTCAGTTGGCCATAGGAAGGGTGACTGGGGAAGCCAACTAAAGTACATGCTCAGGCATGGGATCAATATTCTTTTTGTCATTGAAAGTGAAGTAAAAGGGGCGCCTGGGTGGCTCAGACGGTTGAGCGTCTGCCTTCGGCTCAGGTCATGATCCCTGGGTCCTGGGATCAAGTCCCGCATCGGGCTCCCTGCTCCTTGGGAGCCTGCTTCTCCCTCTGTCTCTCTCATGAATAAATAAATAAAATCTTTAAAAAAAAAAAAAAAAAAAGAAAGTGAAGTAAGGAGGGGGTGCCTGGGCGGCCCGGTCAGTTAGGCGTCCGACTCTTGATTTCGGCTCAGGTCATGATCTCGGGGTTGTCAGATTGAGCCCTGCATTGGGCTCTACACTCAGGGCGGAGTCTGCTTGTCCCTCTCCCTCTACTCCTCCTCCTGCTCGCTCATTCTCACACCCTTTCTCTAAAATAAATAAGTAAATAAAATCTTAAAAAAAAAGGAGAGTGAAGTAAGGGGCACTTTTTGCATTTTGTAACTATCTTTTTTGTGTCTAGAGTATTCAAGGGTTTAACTTCCTCTTAATATCAGAGACACTGCTGCCAAGAGACCCTTGGCCTCTCTCTCCAGCCCTGGGGCTGCCCAAGCTGCCCCTGAATGCTGAGGGGCTGGCTGTACAGGATTGGACTGGGGGAGTCCCTCACCCCAGGCCCCCAGCTCCAGGCCCTCACCTACAGCTAACATGCCCTGGTGAAAAGAGCACATAACCTTCCAAACATCCAACCCTAGAAGACACAGTACCTCTTTCTAGGCCCCTGTAGTAGGCAGGACCAACATCAGAGTGGAGACCCTGGTACGAGGCTGCACTTAGTCACCCAGCCTGGGGCTCTGGGAGGTATCAAGGGACACCTCAAAAGGGGCTCAGAGCTTCCTCCCACAGTTAGGTCCTGTTTTGGGCAATACGAGAGGGATACTGACTCCTGATAGAGACAGGCTGATTGGGAAGAGGAGATGCCCAGGGCACCCAGGTACAGATGGGTGGGCACTGTGTCCTGACGGGCCTCCCACCACCCACCCATCCTGCACTGGCCTCATGGCAGCTCTTTTGCCAATATCACTCCATCATAAAGACACCAAAAGGATCCAGACACATCCAAGCCATGTGAGAGCTCACACCCTTCCCTCCTGGGCCTGGCCCCCTGACAAGTGGAAGCCACCATGGCCAATTTTACAGAGGTCAATATTGGTCCTATGTGGCCTCCCACTCTCAGCCTGACCCATGGTCAGTCCTTGATATGGCCCTGCGGTTGGCGAGTATTTTTAAGAGCAATGGGGTTGGATGGGTGGGTGGGTGGGGTACAGTAAGGAAGCTATAAGTAAATTTGAGGTGACCAGCTGGGCATCCTCTGCCCGGGGTCTGGCCCCCAACCAGGTATGGAGGGCTCTACCTCTAAGAGGAACTGGATACAACATCCAAGGATATGATATATACTCTGTGATATATTGACTAAAGAGGGGGAAGAGAGCACTCCCTCTAACACCCTGACACCAAGCAGGCAGAGGGTGCTTTTCCTCTGTACAGGCGCCATTACTGTCACTCCCAAGTCTGTGCTGGTAAGAGCAGCCCTGGGAGGGGTTGGCATGTACCAAGGGACAATTCGAGGTATGTGGTCTGAAGCCTACCAGGCCCTCCCTTGCCCTGGACCAGTTACAGCTCCACCTCCTCCTCAGCTCTGAGCATCTGCTGAGATCATGCAGGGAGAGGATTCAGGCTGGCTACCCAAATAATATCACCACAAACTCAATCTCAGAGCAGAAACATCTTCAAATCGTCTGGTGGAGGCCCCTCAACCTGGCTTCCCACCTCCATTTCCAGTGTTACTTTTGATCGCGACCCTATGTATGCCCTTTTTATCCCTAAAACCTCCTAACATGCAAGTCGTGCTTTCCAAACTGTTACCAAGGAGGGTGATAAAATGAGTCTGGTCCAGGCATGCGTGTCCCTTTCCTACCTTCAGGGCTCAGAGTACTCAAGGCTCTGGGAAGTTCTAGCTGGAGAGACCCATCTGGAAGCAAAGCCTGTCAGCCTCCTGCAAACGTTCCTTCTCATCCCTCTCTGCCTGCCCCGATGTTAGAGAGCAGCAACCCCCTCAGATCATGTGTGCAGGGCCTTGGGCTTCCCCAGGGCCCAGCTCTCAGAAGAGGCCCCAACAAAAGAAGAAAGGTGACTGTGATATGTTTAAGAAGTTATCTAAGGTGATAGATGGGGACCACATTTATTGTGGTGAACACTTAATGACCTATAAAATTGTTAAATCACTATATCATACACCTGAAACTAATGTAACAACATATGGCGACTATACTCCAATAATAAATATTTTCAAAAATGTAAAAACTAATGGGGCACCTGGGTGGCTCAGTTGCTTAAGTGTTAAGTGTACAACTCTTGATTCTGGTTCAGATCATGATCTCAGGATCATGAGACTGAGCCCAGTGTTGGGTATGCTCAGAGCATTAAGTCTGCTTAAGATCTGCCCCCTCCTGCCCGCCCCCCCCACCCCCCCCACCCGGTCCCCAGCCACTGCCACTTCCACTTCTCACAAACGCTTGTGCTCTCAATGAATGAATGAATGTAAAAACTAAAACAAATAAGCAAAAAGTTAAGCCTCACAGAAAGCAGGACTAATAACAAAAGGTCATCCATAAGATGCTCCACCCCAGACAGCTCTCATCATGCAGCAGGCATTGAAAATAACCTATGTAAGAGAAACTTCAGTGGCAAGAGATGAAAATGGCCCCAAGGCCACTCACCTTGGGTCTCTAGCAGGTTCTGCACCACTTCCTCCAGGCCAACCAGGTAGATGAATTCGTTGTTGGCAGCGCTTGGTAGGAAGTTCATCTCCGGGGCAGGGGGCTTGGGAGGGGGGATTTCAAGCAGCGTCTTCTCCAGCTGTTTGCGCAGCGCAAGCTTGGCAGCTGCCTGACGGCTAGCTGGAGAATCAGCAGAAGTGACCACAGAGGCCACGCTGGTGGGGGTGGAGTTGGCCTGAGCAGAGGTGGCTGTCGTCCCTTTCAGCGACGCTGGGGAAGGCTTTTGGGAGATAACAACCTGGTCAGGGTGCTGGGGGTGCCTGATCCCAGTCCAGGATGGCACTGTTGGCTGCACTAATGAGTCTTTAAGGTAGTAACTCCGAGCTGCCTGACATCAGCAAGCCAACAGGCAAAGCAACATTAAACTCATCACCGTATGAAATGACCAATCTTGTAAAACATACTTGTTGAGGTTTAGCTAATATCCAACAACTACACAAATTTACAATCTGTATTCTGTGTTTTGTCACATGAGGACACCTCTGAAGCCATAGCCATTACCACGATCAGGACAGTGGGCAACCCCGCTCAGGCACCCTGGCCACTGTCCCATCACTATGGCCTAGCAGCCTTCCTCCCAGCACAGGTCTAGATGGCTGCCTTCTTCACAGGGGTATGACAGCAGATCACTACAGCACTGGTGGCATTTCCTTCATGAGCACCTTTGTATGTGGTTGTCTGGAGACTCTAACGTTTTACTTACCTCATGTGTCCTCATTGGGGTTATAGGGGAGAACAGCTTTTGGACCAACTCCTGTCCGCCCCTTCTCCCCTGATTTTTGGTGCTCCTATACTACTTTCTTGTCTTCATCTGGACCCCAGTGGCCAATGCTCCATTGTCTCCTTGCTCTAGTTCACCCAGCCCCCAACCCTGTCAAGTGCTTTCCCCAAAACCCAGAGCTGATCCCACCAGTGCACTTTTGTAGGGTTGAGGACCCTTCTGAAAATCTAAGGAAAGCAGCATATGCCACCCCCAGGAAAACACACACACCTGACAACTTGCACACAACACATCATAGGACTCAGGGAGCCCAGAATGGTTTCCTAGGACCCCCATCCTCACAGAGGGTCTCCAGAGCTGAACAGGTCTCCCAACACAGAGGACACCAGCCATCACAGTACCTTGGCCTGGCCTGACTTTAGAAGGCAGGGATGCTCCTCAGAACCCTGCTGGTCAGGCTCTTATCTGAGGGAGGCAGACAAAAATGTACCATGCCAGAGGAATAAGAGAAGCTAATACACCCATCAGCAAAAGCCCCTGCAGACCCAATAATTTTATCTGTCAATAAAGCTCTTGCTTCTAGCCTGGCCACTCACCCAGTCCCATCTTCCTGCCTCTCCTGGGTGGGAACAGACCCACCCCATCTCAGAGGCTCTGTACAGAGGTGAAAGGACTCATGGCTAAGAATAGATGTGCTGGTGCTGTGAGGACATTTGCAGACATGCTCCCTTCATGTGCTCATGGACAGGGAGGAGGGTAGGGAAGGCTCTGGTGCCCCACTCCCCCATCCCAGCCATCTCCAGGCCTCATCCATCCCCCAAAACATGCTGGGTCCCACACGCCCCCCAACCCTTCAGCTCAGGTCTGCACCTCTCCCCTTCTCAATACCTATCCACCTCTGCTAGACCACAGTTCTTAACATAGGACTCCAGCCCATGACTTTTATACCGCGACAGGCCCGGAAGAGCTCCAGTCCAAACCCCCATGGGGCACCCAAGGCCTTGCCTGGCTCTGAGGGAGCAGGCAGGTCACACCATACCACTCTGGAGACCTGACTATGCCTTAGGACTGGGCACCCTTGATGTGTGTGTGGGTCGGGGGTGGGGTTAGATTACATCAGCACAGCCCTCACCTGTGGGATGTTGACAAGCAGACTGGTGTTGGGGACATTGGCGACGCGGATGAGGCCCTGCTGGATGATCCTCTGTCCCTGAATTTGCACACTGGGCACAGATGCCCGGGGAGCCAAGAGGAGCGGCGGCGGCCCCGTGCTGGAATGTTGTCTGATGTTGTGGATTTGCTGTGGGGTGGGACAGGGGACAAGATGGTGAGAGGGATGGGGCGCCTGGGTGGCTCAGTTGGGTAAGTGTCCAACTCTTGATTTCGGCTCAGGTGATGATATCAGAGTCGTAAGACTGAGCCCCACGTCGGGCTTTACACTGGGCATGGAGCTTTAGGATTTTCTCTCTCTCTCCATCTGTCCCCCCACTGCACTCTCTCTCAAAAACAAACAAACAAACAAACAAAACAAAACCCCAAAAAACAAACAGTTTTAAGGCTGAATAACATTCCACTGTATGGATACCTCCCCACACACGCACTCTCTCTTCCATTCTAAAAAAAATAAAAAAAAAAATAAAATAAAATAAATAAAAAGATGATGAGAGGAACAATGGAAGGAGGGAAGGGGTGGGCCCCATAATCCCCAACCTGATGACCAGGAAGGGTTCTTTGTGAGGTGGCTGGTTGGAGTAGCCTGGACACATTCTAACACCCCACAAGCATACCCTGCTCACCTGAGCCCCCCTGACGAGTGGGGGCATGACGACCTGTGAGCTCGCCTGTGGCCCCAGCTTCGAGGACACCTGCTGCCCGCCGCGGACCAGGGGTGGTGGGATGACACTGCCAGGCATTCTTGTTGAAGAGGTCTGTCAACAGCACCAAACCCCAGATTTTAAATGGCTTTTTTTTTTTTTTAAACAAACAGGTTTGCTGTTTTGTAAAGTACATACTTGTTTAAAGGGGGGGGGGGCACTAAAATGTCTATTTACTCTAAGCACAAAAGAACAAAGAACATGGATTACAACAATAGCCATGCAGACTGGACTCACTCAGGAGTGAATTCCACCAACAAGGTAGCACATTTTCACCCACACGACCCCTACCACAGCAGAAGTCCAGCTAACCCGGGCTGGGTGCCACTTTCTTGCTGGTCTGAGGTGAGGGCACAGGCTTGTTTGAGGGAAGGTGGGCCCCTGTTCAGACCTTAGTCTTGTGTCTGGGAGTGGGAGCTCTGGCCATCTCATCCTGTGGGTAGGAGGTCCTGCTGGGTCCCACAAACTTGGGAGTGTCGAAATGAAAAGGAACCTGGCCTGCCTAAATCTTGGTTCTCTCTCCGATTTTGCTAGGAGCAGTCAAAGGAGGAAACCTCTCAGCACTGGCATGATTTGTTCATGATGTCAACAGTGGCCTAAGTAAGTTTGGGCCTCACTCCAATCTAATCATATGGAATGGGCAGCCTTTCACAGGAACTGGATCAGGACTGCTCAGGAGCCTAACACAGAGGGAACACTGACCTGAAGGGATGGCTTGCCAGAAGGAATGTTCTGGGTGCCCCGCACAAGCGGGGGAGGGGTGGTCACGGCACTCCCAGCAGAGCCTGTGGGCTGTAAGAGAGCAGGACATGTGAGAGATGAGGGAGTCGTCAGCCCCACTCCCCTCACACCCAATCCAGACAGAGGAAGGTTGGTTTTCTTCCTCTTCCAAAGGCATCAGGCTCTAAGGTTCTGCTTCCATCCTGCTAAAGTCTGTAGCAGGAATTGACTCGCTTGAAATGGGCAGAGGAGAGATTTTCCAGCACCCCTCACCCCTGGGGATGCTTGACATCACATTATGGTTCAAGAGCAGGTTTTGCCTTCCAGGGTTATGTGAAGGGCTAGTGACGGTGACTGAGGCAAAGGACCCCAGGCCTGAAAAGATTAATCCCAACCTTGGTGACAAACACCAAGTCCAGGCACTTCTTAAAGTAACATATTCCACTAGGTAAGGGACAAGGACAAACTTGGTTCACTCCACTGAGTCTTAAACAACTGGAAAGGAAACAAGTAATAGGCAGACTCTGTCCACTAAGAGATTAATAGATGCCAGGCCATGTCCACTTATTGACATATGTTCAAGTGAGAGCTCAAGCAAAGCCCTAAGTGAGACCAATGAGTATCCTCCTGTCCTGCTCCCTTAAGGGGACTTGTGTTCTATATACTCTGTCAGCTCATACTGCCCAAGACACATTTACTTTCTGGTTTACTGAGATAGTGGTTAAAGTAAAAGGAAGGGTAGCTTTAAAAAACCCAACAAAACAAACCAGACCTTGGTCTACACAGTAACCTGCATTTAGAAGCAGCAAAAGGAGCCTCAGACACCAGGGGAGACAGGAGGAGGAGCCCCAGGAACAGAGACTCTGGGGCCTGGGCAGCACTGCGGCATGCCCCTGCAGCATTAGGGAATCTATCCACAAAACCATGGTAGCCCCTGATGGCCAGCATGGCCCACCCACAGAACAGGAGGCCTCTCTGTAAATGGGTTTGGGAAAGAACTCCTAACCCAGAACTTCCAGCAGCTTCTAAGACATCTGTTTTCTTGATGCTTCCAATCTACAAGTTTTACATACTCAGATCGAGAATATTCTAAACCAAAACGCACTGTAATATCCTCTTACTCTGACTTCCTTTTTGCAAAATCTGTAATTCAAATTTCCATTTCAGACCTTGACCCTTATGCCCCTGAGGAAACTTGTCTGCCTGTGACCAGCTGCTCCTGTTCCTGGCACTGAGGTGGGCCAAGGTAATAAGTTTGGATTTCCGTCTCCTGTTTTAACTGGCTCCTGCTGACTCTTGAGGAGAGAATGGACACACACACACCTTCTGGGCGGTAGTTTCCTTTTGTATTTGACTCTGCCGCAACTTTTTTAATAAAACGAGTTTTGCTTCTTCTAATCGTAACTCTTCTTTCAGTTGCTTAATCATCCTTTCTCGTTCTTCAGGACTGCTTTTCTGCAAGGGCAAGAGAACAAGGGTTGAAAGGGAGAGCCACAGCCGGGGAGCACAGGCCCCACCATCACCATTGGGGGATATTGTCGGGCAGGGTCATCCCCCAACATGGGGACAAGGCTCACCATGAGGGCCTCGGTACTGGTCTCCTTCAAGGCCTCCTTCGTCAGCCCATTCACCCTTGGGCTTGCAGGCTGCTCATTGTCAGAGAGCACAATCACATCAGGAGAGGGGGCTCTTCTCTCAGACTTCATGTCACTGTGGAGCAGGGAAAGCAGGTTGTTACCAGAGTGCCCAGACGCTCTGCCAGACACTGTTCCCCAGGGTCTGGCACGCACACACCACAGATCCCAGATTTAGACAGTCCCAGCAAGGAGGTGGAGAGCATGGCTGCCCCACTCACTCTCCCTAGCCTCTCTCTTTGGGCGTTCTCCCTACCATACACCCAAACTGCCTTCTCTCACTGTACTCACCAAGAGGCACCCAAACCCACAGCTAGGCCCCTAGCCAGGACTATTCTTGGTGCCCACCTCTGTATACCCAGGGCTGAGGACACCTGTGTTCAAGTGTGATATGGCCGTTTTGGAAAATACCGCAGCTCCCTTCTCTACCATGTGGCTCAGTGTCCAATAAAAATGCTCAGCTTGAGGGGCGCCTGGGTGGCTCAGTTGGTTAAGTGCCGACTCTTGATCTCAGCTCAGGTCGTGATCTCGGGGTGATGAGACTGAGCCCTATGTAGGGCTCCATGCTCAGCGCGGAGCCTGCTGGAGATTCTCTCCCTCTGCCCCCTCACTGCTTGCACAGGCATGCATGTGGGCGCGGTCTCTCGCTCTCAAAATAAACAAAATCTCAAAAGAACAACAACAAAAACCAGGATCCTGGGGCTGAGGCAGGGTCTTTCTTGGCCCCTTGTCAGGGCTCCTGTGTGTGACGCTGAGCTTCTACTGTGTTGCTGACCCTACATACAAGGTCCCAGAGACAGTGCTTTGCCCCCAACCAAGCAGCTGTTTGCTGAGGGCCCAATGTAAACTTTCCCTTAAGACCTGGCCTCCACTTGTGTTGAAGAATTAGGATCCTTTTCATCAGTAGGAAAACCAGCAGAGAACCAAACAAACCCACCAGGTGGCACTGTGACCCAGTGAACAAACTCGATAAAGTTAACTGGGAGAAAGAGCTCTAGTTGTCCCACTCCTCCTACTAGACCCCAGCAAAGCAGGGACAGAGTTGTAGATGGAGAACTAGTTTTAATAGCCCACTCAACTGCCTTTTCCATTCCTGGAATGAGCTCTGTCTTTAGGCAAGGATGGGTACTGAGGACCAAATGCTGAGGGTTCATGTTTGCCCCTGGAACTTTCCCCCCAACCAGGGCTCTTCCATCTCTCCTAAAGAGCCACATGGTGGCTACACCTCAATACTCCTAACCTTGATTTGATTTAACCAGTGCAGCTGTTGGTCGAACTCTTCACAAGAGATCAGGGGCCTGGACGAAAAGGTGCCATTTCAAGATATACAGTCTCCTCAGTGGAGTGATTAATCTACATTCTCAAGTCCAGAAACTAGCTGGCTATTTATAAAGTAACCCAGGATGTCACATTCAGGCCTCACCAAACCAAAGACCAATGCAATTTGGGAACCACCACTCATTCTGTATGTCTCCCTGCTAACTGCCCACTCTGCCCAAGATCAACTTTCAAGGTGACCTCAGGGCTCCAACTATCCAGGTTTTCTGGATACAGACACAGATATTGAGGGGTAGTGCAAGGCCCCAGCACACGAGCTGTAGCCACTGGTCCCAGCCCAGGTGAGCTCCCAGGTGGCTGCATGCAGACAGAGCAGCAGCCCAGGCAGAACCATGTCTAGAACTGCAGACTGCAGGCATATCCTGAGCAAGAGTGCACGGAGACGATGGTGATCACTTTTTATCATCTTACTGAGGGCATGCACTTTTTCTGAAGGTTGAGAAGTCTAACAAAACTCAAATCTGCCTGAGGGAAGAGGGCAGGCTGAGGGACCGAGACCATCTGGAGGCTGAAGCTTCCTGAGATGGCTACTCTGACCACAGCACTCCCAGGTCTCATCTTGGCCTGAGAGTAATCAATAACTCATCCAAAAGATGACGTCATCCCCACCCCCATCAATGATCACTCAGCATCCCAGCAGCCAGCAGGGAGTGAATTTCCTGTATGCTAATCAGTCACCAAAAAGTCACGTGACAAAGGCATTTCCCTCCTTCGTCATGTGACCCTTTAACTGTGCCTTCCAACATGAAAACCATGGCAACAGCCAGTTCTAACCGGTTTGTGACACACAGCCTTCATTTTGAGAAGTGAGGTAGGGTTCAGGTGCTGTCAGAAAATGGAGGCACCCAGCTTACCCTGGGGCTGCCCAGCTGCAGGTACTTCCTATGTGGCACCAGAACCACAAGGAACTGTTGGTGTATTACAGGGGCCAGGGCCACCTCTTCCAAACACAGAGAGGCCACCAGCCCCTCTAGCTGCCCACATGGAAAACTTTCCTAAGCTCAATTTTTAAAGTAAAGGTGCTTCAAAAGTCTTCTCAGTACTTTCACGGGGAGTTCTTTTAATTCAGGAGAAAGAACACCCCATCTGACACAGGCTAAAATTACTATGGGCATTCTTTAAAAAAAAATTGTTCTAAATTATAAAACCATTTAGGCAGAAGGACAAAAGCAGAGGAAATCTAGCCCAACATGCCAGGGGGATAGCACTGTGGTCAGGTACACTGCTTTCTTGCTTCAGTCCATGGTGGGCACGTGGGCACCAAGTTTATTTGGAAGCTACATGATTTCAAGGCAAATCCAATAAGCCCATCCTGCCCATCTTGGGGACTCTTGCGTAAAATATTATGATCAAAAGAGATTTTATGTGACCTATGAAAATCCCTGGAAACAGACCATGCTTTTATCAACAAAAACGGTCTCATCACCTCCTCCCCTGTATGCCAGCCCTGGCTAAACACAAAAGTTCTGTCACTTGCTTGGAACTTTCATCAAGTTTCCTAGAGGGAAGGCAGAGATTATATAATCTTAACTCAATGACAGACCCCATGTTCACAGCACCAGGCTACGATCCCAACTGCTCACCAACCAGCAGTGTGTGCAAAGTAAAAATTTAGTGTCCTCCCAGTCCATTCCAGGGGAAACGGCCTCATCAAGAGAACAGAGAAACCATCGTTCTTGGCAGCTGTAACCTTTGCTGTTCTCTGAAAGGGCTTGCCTGATGTATGGGAAAGGGACACTTCGTCCACACTTGTTCACTCACTCACTCGTATTTGCTGAAAACCTACTAAGAAAGCAGGTGCTGTGCCAAGCAGTAGGGATAAATCCCTGGATAAAAGGCAGTTCTGTTCTCAGGATCCATCAGGAGGGACAGACCCCAAACCAGAAGGTGAGGGGCAATAGGGCATATCCACAGGTGGGAATGGACCACCACTTGCCTTGGCTCACTGAACAGCAGGGAAAGCTTTATTTTACTGGAGCTTGAAGAAATGCAGCATCTTGCTACCCCACAGACCTGCTCCATCAAAGACTGCATTTCATAAGATCCCCAAGATTCTTTTTTTTTTTTTTAAGATTTTATTTATTTATTTGAGAAAGAGCACAAGCAGTGGGGAAGGGCAGAGGAAGAAGCAGACTCTCCCCTGAACAGGGAGCCCAATGTGAGGGCTGACCCCAGGATCCCAAGAGATCATGACCCGAGCCAAAGGCAGACGCTCAACTGACCGAGCCACCCCAGAACCCCAATCCCCAAGATTCTTGCACACGCTAGGGAAGCTAAAGAGGACTGTAGGCCCAATGAGGCCTCAGGGCCAGCCTGAGGAGACTGGTATGGCAAGCCACAACCATTCCCTGCCAGAACCCTCTCTCTTCCCCTTATCTGTTGGGCCTGGCTGGGTGGGGAGAGACAGGTAACTACTTACTAGCAGTGTTTAAGGGTGGAGTGGGGGACACTGCTAGACCAAGCACCAGCCTCACCCATTCCTGCAAACACTCACCTTGGCTCCACCAGACCCTCCCCCAGTGTGTTCCTCCACTGGAGCCCATTCACACCTCCCAGGCCAAGCCGATCAACTGGCTTTTCCAGCTCCCAGCCCCTGTACCTCAGGCTCCTACTCACAGATACATCCTGCCTGGGTTCCTCCTGCCTTCACTATGGGTCACTCCATGGAATGAATGTCCCTCCACCACACTCCTGAGGCCCCCATGTAAGCCCCAACTCACACTTCAAGACACAACTTTAAAACCATGTGCCCTCAGAAAGGTCCCTGGCTGGCCTGGTCCTGGCATGCTGGCCCTGGGAGCATGATCAGCACTCCTCTAGTGAACTCATGGGGAACACCCCCACAACATGCATGCCTGAGGAAGCCTTTTTAGCTATGCCTAGTACTGTCCATCATGGGGGGGAGGAATTCAGGGCAGAATTCTGGGGTTCCACTGAAGGGCAGCACAGGCCTGAGCAGAGGCTTCCTTGCCAGCAACCAGCTTATTCACCCTCACTCTAGCAAACTAGTCCAAGGAAAGTACCTTCACCTTTCTACTGGGTCAACGCACCACCCCACAGCCTCCCAGGGTGACACTGTCATTGCCTGTTTGTCAGGCAGGTTCCCCCACCCAAGCTGGGGCTGGACAAGAGGGGCCCAGCCCTGATGTGACACTACAGCCCCAGGAAAGGGGATGATGCCACCCACTTCCCGAGAGCCAGATGGGCAGGAATTTTCCCCTGGTGCCACACTGGCTGGGAACGGGGGACAGGCCACAGGGCCCCCTCCAAAGCCTGTGGCTATGCTCACGAAAGCTCACATAAGTAGGCACTATGAACCAAGCCTGCACACTGGGGGCTTCCCCCACAAAGCCATCTGAAATTCACTTGGTTCTGTCTCTTGTAAGTGAAAAGCCCATGGCAAGACATTCCCCTCTTTGTGCCTCCTACACCAGGATAGGAATTCCTGCCCTGCTGCCCCTCAGGATTGCTGGTGAGTATGACCTCAGTGCTGAGGAGGCCTGCACACCCTAGAAGACCATCAGGGAGGTTCAGGTCCCAATCTTTCCTAAAACAGTAAAGAGATGCTTGCCATGAATGCAAGCCTGGCACAGAGCAGAGAACTGGCCATTGTGGGTTAATATTTTAATATTCTCAAAACCAGGGAGGGCAAGAATGTATCTGTTTTATGAACTGCTCTGTCCCAGCAGCTGAAGCAGGACCTGGCACAGTGGGTGCTCAGGCAACATGGCCGGTGGACATACCCACCTCTTCCTTTTCCTAAGCACCTGGTTCCAGGCTGGGATCTGTGAGTTCATGAGGAATCCAGTGATGCCTGTAGAGACTGACTGATCACTTTGCACATGTGGTGAGCTTTTTCCACGTGCAGATGGCACATTGCTAAAGGATGTGCAAATTCACTTAAAAGGATTTCTGAAGGGGCACCTGGGTGGCTCAGTCAGTTAAGCAGCTGACTCTTGATTTCACCTCAGGTCATGATTTCAGGATCGTGAGACTGAGCCCCGCGTCCAGCTCTGTGCTGAGTGTGGAGCCTGCTTAAAATTCTCTCTCCTTCTGCCCTTCTCTGACCCCCACTTGCTCGGGCACGCTCTCTCTCTCTTAAAAAAGGGATTTCTAGGGGTCCTTGGGTGGCTCAGTCGTTAAGCGTCTGTCTTCGGCTCAGGTCATGATCCTGGGGTCCTGGGATCGAGCCCCGCATCAGGCTCCCTGCTCTGCAGGAAGCCTGCTTCTCCCTTTCCTGCTCCCCCTGCTTGTGTTCCCTCTCACTGTCTCTCTGTCAAATAAATAAAATCTTAAAAGGGGGGGGAGGGGCGCCTGGGTGGCTCAGTCGTTAAGCGTCTGCCTTCAGCTCAGGTTATGATCCCGGGGTCCTGGGATTGAGCCCCGCATCAGGCTCCCTGCTTGGCGGGCAACCTGCTTCTCCCTCTCCCACTCCCCCTGCTTGTGTTCCCTCTCTCACTGTGTCTCTCTCTGTCAAATAAATAAATAAAAAGGGGGGGGCGCCTGGGTGGCTCAGTTGGTTGGGCGACTGCCTTCGGCTCAGGTCATGATCCTGGAGTCCCGGGATCGAGTCCCACATCGGGCTTCCTGCTTGGCGGGGAGTCTTCTCCTCCCTCTGACCCTCCTCCCTCTCGTGCTCTGTCTCTCTCTCTCTCTCACAAATGAATAAAATCTTAAAAAAAAAGTGGGGGGGGAAAGGATTTCTACATTCTGTGTCATTACGTCTGTCTTTTCAAGCAATAGGTCCTTGAAGTGCAACTCCTAACCTATGAGTCAGAACTGTGGTGGATGTTAAGAAGGAGCCCTAATACAGTCAACAAAATCATGTACAGAAGACCACCACACTACACCCTGATGAGACCGCCCATACCTCTCCATGTTCACACATCCATTCAGTCCTGTCCCCAGAACCTGGGCTGGTTTTATGGCTCACTCTGTGAACTACAGGAATGCAGAGGAAGCAATGCTACAAGCTTTTGAGGCAAGGTCACAGAAGCCTTGCAGTTTCCGCTTGAGCCCTGAGAAGGCGTGCTCCGGTGGGGTCTCACACTGTGTTGAGGATGTCAAGTTAGCTGTATGGAAAAAAGGTCAAAGACACACAGAGATGGGCCTAGCCATCTTACGTGAGTGACAAAGCCACTGGGAACATCCAGCCTGGTTGAAAAAGGAATGCAAGGATGAGAGTCTAAGAAGCAGCGTCCAGCTAGGACCATCCGACCAGCAGACAGGACAGACAATGCTACACCAATACATCATCACTTTAAACCACTAAGCTAGCAGGGCTGACAGCCCAGCTCTGCCCCCAGGGAACTATCCTACACCACTGTAACTCCATATTTCTCAGGCTGTCCCCAGCAAGGAGACCCACTCTAGAAATTACCCTGGGACAAAGCAGAGAGAAAGAACATGGGAAAGAAACAGTTTACCCAAGCAACCACCCCAGCTGAACCTCGAAGCCCCCCGAAAGGACCAGCAGTTCTCTGTGCATGAGGGATGGCCATGGCAAATGCAGACTTGAGAGGATACAGAAGCACAGCTCCAGAAAGGCCCGAGACCAGAGCTGCTCAAAAAAGAAAGGAAGTGAACAGAGGGTCCCACAGGAGAGGAGGGGGCCATCTGTGTGTCTGGGAGCCACCACAGCCTCAAGCATTACACTGAGTGGTGTGAATCAAAGCCAGAAAGCAATTCCGCATGCTTTTAATCTAATGAGCATCCCCATTCCAGAAACACTTCCAGAAAAGCCCTACAAGAGAGAAAGATGGTTACCACAACTTCCCAGGTTAGTTCTACCACCTGGGAACATCTCACTGGCCCCTGCACATACCTCTGGGATCTTTCATGGCCATCTGGATATGGGAGCTGCTCACTAGGACCCCTTACTACCACCCCCTCCTTTCCCACGGGGAGCCGTCACTAAAGGACACTTGGTGTGATTAGAAAGGGAGCTCTGCTGCACACAGACCCAGGCTGTCCCCCAAAGCTGAAGACTTGCCTGCCCCAGGGGATGGTAGGCACGGACAGGGGCCTGGTCCCCTCCCCAGACCTCCAGGACCCTGGAGCCCACCTGCTTCCTGCCTGCCTTCAGCCCCTCTTCAACTCCCTGGACTCCCTTCTTGGCATCCATTACCACCTCTCCCAGCCCTGTAACTTGACACTCTGTTGGCTGGGATGTCAAGAGAAAAGCCCTGAGCCTGCTTTGTAGGGGCTGGGAAGTCAGAACACATTTTGCTTCTTGGCCACAGAGGCCATGGAGGTGAGCAGCTGGGGATGAGATTTTTGAAACCCAGCCATCATTCTTCATGGAGACTTAAGGTCCAACTATCACTCTGGGAATCCATTACGGCATACCCTGCCATAGCTACCACTGAACATCTCACATGAGAAGGAGCGCCTGTGGCCAGACTCTGGCCCTGAGAGCCCATCCCCCCTCCAGGGCCCCCAGCACAGAAGAGGGCAGTCCCAAGGCACATGGCCAGAGCAGAAGAGCCCTGTGTTGTCAGCAAGGCCAGGAAGCACTCAGCCTGTCCTGCTGGGGCTCCTTCTAGGAACACAGGAGCCCCCTGGAAGTCACAGCCTGTCCAGGGAGGCCCAGAGGACTTCACTCCAACTCAAACAACAGGGGTCAGTTTCAGAAGCGTGCAGAGTCACCAAAGGCTGTAGAGACAAGGTGAGGATGGGTGAAATAGAGCACTCCCTGGGCCAGAGAAATTAGCTGTGACCCCACATAAAGGCCCCAACACCAAATGGCAATGGGGCAGCCTTTAGGGCCAGCATCCACCCAAGGAGGTCACAGTAGCTTAACCCTGCCAGCAGCCAACATGTCCAGCTAACATCTGATAACACCAGAAAGGCTAAATCCAATTCAGTATGCTCTGCTCAGAAATTTGGAAATGGGCACTTGTTACAAATGACCACAATCATAGAACTGAAAGGCTGATGTAACTTGGGTTTGGAAAAAATCACCCAAGACATTTGGAGACCCTTTACAAGGGCCATCTCTGTGCCAAACACCAAGATGCACACTTCTGTGTAATCCTCCCAACCGCCTGATCCTCACTCCACTCTACAAGTGAGGAAACAGTCTGAAAGGCATGACTTCTTGAGGTCACACACCTATGGCCTGCAGATAATCTGGGCTCACACTAGGCCCAGGCTTCTGTGGACTCTTGGCAATCCTGCCCAACTCTGGGACACCAAGGGCTGCCATGTGTACCCTGCACTGCAATGGGACCCAGGCCTCCACCATGGGTCAGATCAGCTGGGTGCCCGTGGCCTACAGAGGGCTCAATGGCACCCCAGAAAAAGCAGCAGTCAGAGGGTGGGAGAGAATGCATTCCACATGACTGTCAACTCTGACACCTCTAACTCAGGTTATCAAATACCATTTTTGGACTAAATTAAAGAGGAAAATGTTTTTATTTATTCTTAGGATCCTGGACAGCCAGCAGCATCCACATGCCAAGTCCCCGAGGTGAGAAAGAGATGACAGTGTGAAAACACGGATGTGGTTCTTGGACTTGACTGAGAAACAGCTACACATGGGCTGCCGCCTGCCCAAGAAAGCTGGGTGGGGTTTCAGCACTCTGGAATCCAGACTCCTGAAGGGCCCGGGGCCTGGGAGAATATGAGAAAAAGGACCATGGGACCCCGAATGCCATAGCACCAACGCTAGCCTCCTTCGTCTGGTCACCATACCCACATGCCAGACCAACCTTCCTCCAGGGAGGAACACAAAGAGAACCCAGGAGCACTCTGTGGCATGAAGGGACTTCCTACATCACATGAACCCAAACACACTTCCTGGGATGCCAGCTCCCTCACCAACTCACAGCAAGAGAAAGTCACCTGTGTGCAGATGAAAACTACACACCAGAAACAAACATTACTTTCCAGCTTGCAGCAACTACATACTTCTGTGATAAATGGAAAGTACTTGCTTTGCCTGAAAATTTACTGCCCCTTTCTAAAAATCTGTCTTTCAAACTGCTGGATCCTCCCCCACCTTCCCCTGACAAATCCCAACTTGCCCTTCCAGCATAGCACCAGTGTCCCCCACCCCCACCAGATCTGCTCCTGCTGCTCTGAGTACAGTAGGACCATGGGAGGCTAGTCATACCTCTGCAGCTGTGAGGACTCCACCCAGTCACCAAACCTCAATGAACCTCAGTTCCTTCATCTGCAGAATGGGATTCCACTGACCTCCAGGGGATGTTGTAAAATGTAAAGGCATAAAACGTGCACCTAGTTCACAGACAACAGCCCCAGCTCTTTCCCCCATTCTCATGGAACATGATGCACAATCAGAACAGCCCCCATCACCTTTGCAGCTATAATTTAGTTCTGAATTGACTCATCTAGCCACCCGCCCTGCAGTCAGAGGTCCCTGGGGACAAGATCTCACAATGAAGGCTTCTCTTCCTTCTATTGTCTGCCTCCAGCAGGCCATTAACCACTGCTGCCTGAGATGTGAGCACACAGCCCTGATGGACGTCCTTGTCTTTGCCCACTCTAGAAAGCCTATTCCCAGCCCACCTAAGCTCCTCTGCATTGCCCTGGGCTCTACCAGGTCGTGTTGTAACACTGAGACAATGGTCTTTTACACCAAGTTAGGACAGTAGTGCCAAACTGCCAGTATGCAGTGACACCATGCTGTAGGCAAAGCCCTGGATAAAGTACAAGCTACTACTTTATTAAACTTCAACCCTTGAGCACATGTCTTTTTAATATTCTGTGACAAGATAAAACACTTCTCCTGCGTACCGAAGCAGGACAGCCATCCAGAAGAAAAGCATGTGCGTGAGCACTCACAAGGCTTGAAGGAAGGACTGACACACTGTGGTTATTCAGACTTTGGCAGACATTTTCCCCAAAAGGGTTAAAGGAAAGCCTGTTTCTTCGGGAACAACTACCACTATTTGTTGCCAATGATAAAGTCCAAGCTTCCAACAAACAAAATATAAAACTTTGGAAAATTTGTGTTTATAGCCATGAGCCCAAGAGGTCAGACATTAACTAATCTGATTTTGTCATATTGAATAATGCAATGTGTCAGTATTTCAAAGGTCTCTGTAACTCTGTAAACTACTATTTTCTAATGTTCAATGGCATTACAAACTCAAACATGAGTAAAAGATCATCCAGGGGGTGAAGACACAAATTACCCAGGCAGAAGAATCCCAAATAATTTGTGTAGCTGCTTTGCTCTTGAGGAGGGGGTGTGGGCTACATGTGGTGACTTCCTTCCAAGGAGTCCAGCATAGAAAGAGGGGACAGACTAACTTTACAGTGGAGACAGATGCCACCTCAACCAGGTGATTAAGGTCAACATCACAGTGAAAAGTCAAACTGATGGCATGTGGTGTTGATACGGTGTGGTAAGAAGGGTACTTTTCATCTATGGTCCTCCTCAAACCCATTGCCCCAGGCCAACCATGAAAAAACTCCAGATAAATCACAACTAAGGGATTTCCCACAACACTCATGACCAGTTCTCAAAACTGCTGAGGTCACCAAAAACAAGAAAAGTCTGAGAAACTCTCTTAGCCCAGAGGCGTCTAAGAAGATAGGATGACTAAACCCAGGACAGAATTAATAAATATTTTCAAATTTCTAACAAAGCCAATGGACAACAGATATTTTTCACATGGCCAAGACTTAAAGGGGGTTACACCAATGTTTTCAGCAAAGGGTTTCCCGTGGCAAGTGCTAGTCTGAGCAAAGGCTCCTGAATGGAGTCCTCCCGACACATCATGGCCCACATGGCTTTCACTTGATGCCAAAGTTGTGTTTTGAAAAGACAAACATACTAAAAATTTCAAAGGACTCACCCCACAGATACCCCATAATTTCCCTGTAAGATCTATTCAATTATAAGCCAACAAAATTCGGTAACCCTGTTCTTGTAGCCGTAAAAGCAGCAACTGGACAGGCTCTGCAGTTACCCAGTTCACAGAGAATATGGCACCGCCCAGGGAAGCCTAGACACCCTGCATCTGCAGATGAGGAGGCCAACCATAGACTTCCCTTGGAAGTCAGCTGGGTGCCCCAGGCTCCCAAGGCCAGGACACTATCCTGTCCATCTCACACCCCATTCCCCCCATACCTCCATTCTCCAGGCAAAGGCATTTCTCCCTCCTCCCAACATGTCCACCTCCACCCTACAGTTCAGGTGTCCCAAAAGCTTCTGGGCTCCACCCAGGCCCAGAGCCTTAACTCTCTCCTCTCCAGAGGGCACCACATGGCCCACCCGTCCCACCTGCTCCAGAAGGTGCTCTAAGGCCCTGCTCTGACCTCCACTGTGGGCCTTCTCAGACCCTCTCACCAAACCCAATGGCTCAGGGACCTGGAGCCCCTGAGCACCCCAATTTCTGGGATGTGAGCTCCCCAAAATATGCTACCCAAATCACTCTTTCCCACACTGCCCATGGACACTGCCAAGTCCTCTTGAAGGAAGGTAATGCTGTGTGCCTGGACTGGTTTTCTTTACAGTGTGGCTGTGTTAAAGTTGCTTCTGAAAGCTATCAAGGCCCTGCACTGAGGAACTCTGCATCGTACTAAGACCGGAACAAAGCTTTTCAAAGTGGTTATTTACATCCCAACTATTTTTAAGATTTAAGCTCTAAAAATAAGCAGTGTTAGGGCTTGGGACCCAGGGAAGGGGATTAATAACGTCTGGTATGTCTCCCATCTCCACCCATCGGACGCTCCCCACCTCCTCTCCCACCCCACCCCCAGGCAGGCCCCTCTCACTGACATCTATGCTGTTTCGGCAAAAGGAACTCAGCGTCTGTGAAGGCAACTGACCCTGCTGCCACCACCTGCCTCCCACAGGGCTGTATGACCATTCACCTGCCCTCTTCTCCCTCATTCTTGGACATCCATAAGTCCCAAGGCTTCTTCCTATTATCACTGTGACAAACATTATTAGACCACACTGGGAGCTTCTAAGGCTTAAGAACGACCAGCCCCACTTCAGAGGAGACAATGAGCTTCACGAGGGTGGAGTAAATGGTACCAGGGCACATGGGGATGTGAGTGGAATCAGGCTGCTGGACACCCATTTTCTTTTTCCCACCTGCTACTCCCCTCAGATTCACAAAATACAATTCACATGCTCATCCCTCTGAAAAAACAAAAAACAAAAAACAAAAAAGCCACCTTGGAAATCTCTTGCCATCAGGCCAGCTCTCCTTTTTCTTCAGGGCACTTTCTGCTGAGAAAGGTCTGCTCAAGGTCTGACTTTTGCTTGCCCCACCTGGAGTCACAAAGCACCACCCCCCCTTCGTCCCACTGTTTCACCAGGCTAGGTAGCCACAAGGGACATGACGGGATCCCTCAGGCCAGTGTGCTTGCCATCCCCCCCAACCTTCCAGGTTTGTTACGATTCTGGTATAGACTATTTTCAATACAGCAGAGAAATGGCTGCAAGATATAAAGCAAAGCAAATGAAAGCAGTTTTAGCATAGCAGAAGGCTGGTCAGAGCCCTCACGTACTTCACAGGTGAAACACTTAAATGATCTGCTACAGCAGCCAAGACACCAGTCACAGGATGAGGAGTCTGTCATCATGTGACAAAG
The DNA here is from genome assembly GCF_009762305.2 of Zalophus californianus. Lineage (NCBI taxonomy): Eukaryota > Metazoa > Chordata > Mammalia > Carnivora > Otariidae > Zalophus > Zalophus californianus. Next base: position 14,683,047 of record NC_045595.1, on the reverse strand, counting down.
CACTAGCAGGAAGACGTACTGAAGAGGTATCAGAAACTTCAACTGCAGGGGCGCCTGGGTGGCTCAGATGGTTTAGCGTCTGCCTTCGGCTCAGGTCGTGATCCCAGGGTCCTGGGATCGAGTCCCGCATCGAGCCCGCTCCTCCCTCTACCTCTGCCTCTCTCTCTCTCTCTCTCTCTGACTCTCATGAATAAAACATTTAAAAAAAGAAAAAAGAGGGCACCTGGGTGGCTCAGTCGTTAAGCGTCTGCCTTCAGCTCAGGTCATGATCCCAGGGTCCTGGGATCGAGTCCCGAGTCGGGCTCCCTGCTCGGTGGGGAGTCTGCTTCTCCCTCTCCCACTCCCCCTGCTTGTGTTCCCTCTCTGTCAAATAAATAAATATAATCTTTAAAAAAAGAAAAGAAAAAAGAGAAAAAAAGTTCAACTGTAGATTGAAACCAAATAATTTCAAAATAAGAAAGTGATCTGCTTAATCTACAAATCTGCCCAATTCACACATGTGTAAAGAGTTCATGACTGCTAAAGGATGAGTGTTTACAGGTGCTTACTTCACTGACTGTACATAGTGGCTTTCTGGTTCCTGTCAGGGCCACCATATCCCCAAGAAGGCAGGCACTACCCACTGAGAAAGAGATAGACAGCCCCTACATGACCAGAGGAAGGTGTTATAAAGGCAATGGCCAGGTGGCTTCTCACCTGTCATCAGGCTGGCTTACACTAGGCCCCATGTGAGCTGGGTCTCTCTGGGAGTTAGAAACAGGACACCCAGAGTGTGTCACTCTGATAGCCCAGCATTACCTAATGAGTTTTAGAAGTATAGGTGAACCCCTCAAATTTCAATTTCAAACCTGGGATAAAGATATGGTTCAGAGTAAAGGCAGGTAGACAGAAAGAATTGGGATGAGGAGCCTACAGGGAAGGGATAAAGCAGAGAATGACACAAGAGCGGCCACAGCTAAGACAGGGAAGGAAGAACAGAACCAGGAACAGATTTCAGAAGGAACATACCTCTTGGTTCCCATACACTAAACACGCTAAGAAAAGCATGCAGGCCATGGAGATTTCTAGTTGGAGCTGCTCCCCGAGACTGCCCAGCCTCTCCTGGAAGTTACCCAGCAGTAAAGACAAAGAATTAGCAAGTAAAAGCAGCAGCCAGGCCACAACAGGTGCTGCGGAGGGCCTAGGCTCCAGGGAGCCTTCCACAAGAGTGCAGGAGCCCCCAGACTCTGGGAAGTGGTGGTCACACGGAAGGAAATAGGCTTTTGGCTAAGGGACTTCCAAAGCTCTCACATGTAAGGGGGGGGTGCGTTGCAGGGGTCCAATCCCTATGAGGAAGTTTGTCAGAGAGCCAGGGTGAGGGCCACAACCACACCTACCCAGGCTGTGCAAGAACCCAAGCCATCACACCCACAGCTGTGTCACATTCACCCAGCTCACTCAAGAACACACATTCCAGCAGACAGCTGGCCAGGCCAGGCACAGCTGTGATGGAGCATGGTCCTGAGAACAGAGTAGGTGGGGGTTCAAGTCAGTACATGGCTGGCGAAGACCCCATTTCCATCCCCACACGGGCAGCCAGGGCAGCAATGATCACCCTTCTATCACCGTGGGAAAGAGGTAACAGTCACACAAGCAAGCCAGGACCTGGACCCAGACCTCTCTATAGACTCCATGGCTAAATTTGTAAAGAATGATGATACCAAACTGAGAATGAAGCAACTGAATCCCCATACCTGTGAGTAACACAGTCCAGACATTTTGCAGGGGGAAGGCCTGGCAGTTTCTTTAAAATAATTCAACATGCACGTATTCTGTGACCCTGCAATTCAACCCCTAAGTATTTAGCAAGATAAATGAAGGACTAATGCCCACGCAAAGACCTGTAGGAACGATCACAGTAGCTGCACTCACACCAGCCCCAAATTGCAGACTGCCTGGTGTCTATGGACAGGTAAGTGGGTACAGTGTGCCTAACCACACAGGAGACATTCAGCAAAATGCTACATACAACAGGGATAAATCCCAAAGCACATGGAGTGAGAGAAGCCAAACCCCACTGAGCACATGCATGATTCCGCTTCTAGAATCCATTTCTGAGAAGAGGCAAGATTAGTCTAGGGTTAGAGAATATACCCTTCTTGACTGGAAACGTATAAATGGCTCCTTTTTATGGTGACTACTAGGTTCTGTATCCTGATAAGGCTTTGGACTACACAGGTGAAAAACACACCAGGAGAGGCTCGCTGGGCTTTACTTCCTCACAGGGCAGGGAACCCCAGTTTTTATTCTTCCTCTCACAAGAGGCTGCTTGTAAAGAGCATCTGCCAAACAACAAGAACTCAACCTATGACCTAGGGAGTCATCTTGGATAAGTTAAGGGATGCAGCCCTCTACCTGCAGGCCCCATTTCTACATAGAACAGAACAAGGCCATCCACATAATCCCACATTATAGACAATAGGCAGCTGCACCATCATGTTACTTTCAGATTCATTTTTGCTTTGTAAGAGAACTCAGGCATTGACATGAGTGTGGGATGATGTGCCCGAACACAACACACCACTCCACGACAACCAAGCCCTGTTTTACTACCAAACGAGTAGTGACGTCCCTGGGCATAGAAGAGGTGACTAGTTTAAAGATGTGTCATCCCCATGACACCCTTGGTGAATGCCAAAATCTCTAAAGAAAGATGGGACAGTAATTCTGTCACATCAAGAACACCAGCTTTAACAAAAGGGCCCTGCTTTTGCAGGCCTGGTAAACAGAGGGTGTTTTTAGTGCATTTTTAGTCTGTTTAAGTTCGCAAGTGCTTGACTGAGGGAGGTGGAAAGCCAGAAAAACTAAAGCCAAGAATAGCTCTAATGGCTCAGATGTTATTGCCAGTAGGCCACGGACCCTCAGTGGCAGACAGGAGCCCCTTCTACCCAGAGGGCAGGCCCTTGGTCCGAGTGAAGCCCTGACCTGTAGCAAATGAGATGCATGATGCAAAGAGGGATGGGGAGAGAGGAGGGAGACATGCAGCTACCCACAGGCCACACACCCCAATAGAACCCAGGATGGGAAGTCATCAGAACATCTGCCCCACATCCACTGAGGCCCATGTAGCAGGCTATTGAGAAGTGGAAGCTGGCCTACTTGTCTGTCCCTGCCTCACCCATGGGACCCAGGGAGCCTCAGCTGTTTCCTCCCAGGTAAAATGAGGAAGTAAAGACAGGTCTGCTTTGGTGCCTATGGACTTCCATCCTCAGTGAGCCATACCCCTTAACCTCTGGTCTTTCCCCAAGACCTCTGCACAGTTTCATATTACAGTACACCAGAAAGTAGCTGTGATTAGCCCTACCCTTTCTATCCCCAAGGACCACCACAGTGCAGGCCACAGAGTCAGCCTGGTCCTGGCCTGTTAACAACCCAGGGAGGGCTAATGTCTCAGAAAAAGGCATATACAAACACGTTTTCAGTAAAGCATGGGGGTGGCTGTTCATGGAGCCCCCACCCCACAAAGGCCCAGAGTGACAAGACACCCAGTCCTTACCTTTCAGGGGCAGAACCTCTAAAGAAGAGGTTCATGTTTTATTGAGTTAAATGCTCCTCCACCCAAAAGGAGGGGGGGAAAAGGTTATTTATCACTTGTGTAAAGTGTCAAATGCAACTAACATTGGTCATATTACACAAATAATCCCAGATTATTTCTAAAGATCAATGACTTGTGAAACAGAGACTCTCTATAGGAAAGTACAGTAGAATCTACTTATCACAGAAACAAAACAGAGAACCCAGCATAGCTTCCTCTGCCTGCCCCAACTCTAGCCTCTTCCAACAGTCCTGACTTGGGGTGGGGTAGGGGGAGGGAAGGCATGTGCCCATGACCTTTGGGTTGGTCTCACAAGTCTAGCAGACTCAACTTCCACCTCTGTGAATTTCTGTTTTCTATGAGCACGTTTATAGATGCCAGAACAGAAACCAAACTATTTTAATCTCATTAATTTTTTTAAATGTCCATATTGAGGTATAATTTACATACCACTAAGATTCATTCACTGTAATACAATTCAATGATTTTTAATAAACTTAGAATTGTGTAACCATTACCACAATCCAATTTTAGAATACTTCCACCACCCCCCAAAAGTTCCCTTGTGCCCATGAGATGTTAATCACTGCTCCCAGCCGCCCCCACCCCCGGCCTCAGCAACCATTGATCACTGTCGCTATAGTAAGTCTGTTTTGGACATTCCCTGTAGATGAAATTATACAACATGCAGTCTCTGGGTCTCTTCTCTCCCCACCAGCATGGCTAGTCTGAGGTTTATCCATGCTGCAGCATGAATCGGGAGTTCATTTTTTAATTTCTGAATAGTAATCGACTGCATGGATACAGCATGTTTTATTTATTCTTGCTTGGCTCTCTGGATTGTTTCCATTTTTTAGTTATTATGAATTATGCTGCTATGAACACCCATGTACCTGTCTTTGTGTGGACACGTTTTCATTTCTCTTGAGTATGTTCCTTGGATAGAATGCAGGGTCATGTGGTAAGTTCATTTGTAACTTTGTAAGAAACTGCAGAATGTTATGCCATTTTACAGATGGCATACTTTAGCAAATTATGAGGGTTCCATCTTCTCCATATCCTCGCCGACACTTGTTACTGTCTTTTTTTTTTTTTAAATCAACCATCCTTGAGACTTGTTTTATGGCCCAGCATTTGGTCTACCCTGGAGAATGTTCCATGAGCATGTATAAAGACGTTTTCTGTAGTCACCAGCTACTCTATAGATTCCTGTTAGGCCAAATGGGTCGACAATGCTCTTCAAGTCTTCTAGAACCTTACCAATTTTGTTTAGTTGCTCTACCAACTGTTAAGAGTGGAATACTGAATTCTCTAACTGTAACTGATAAATTGTCTATTTCTACTATCCTATCAGTTTATGCCTCAGATTTTGGGGCTCTATTCTTAGGTGCATATACATTTATGACTGGTACGTCTCCCCGAAATATTATTATAAAATGTCGCTCTTTGGCTCTAGTACTATTTTTTCATCTTAAAGTCAATTTTATCTAACACTGATAATAGTCACTCTAGCTTTCCTATGGTTACTTATGGTATAGCTTTTCCCATCATTTTACCAAAGGATAAAAGCATCCTTAAATCTAAGAAGTGTCTTTTACAGACAATATATAATTAAGCTGGATCTTGCTTTTTTTTAATCTAGTCTGACAATCTCCGCCTTTATAATTGGGGTGTTTAGACCACTCACATTTAACACAATAATTGATATGACTGTATTTACATGTGCCATTTTGCTAGTTGTATTCCACACACATTCCTTTTTTTTTTTTGGTTCCACTGTTCCTGGCTGACAGTCTTCTTTTGTGTTAAACATTTCTTAGTGTACCACTAAATTTTTCTGATTTCTTTTTTATTATGAAGTTATTTTTCTTAATAGTTGCTCTAGAGATTATAAAAAACATCTTATTAATTTACCACAATCTGCTTCAAATTACTAATTTGATTCTGGTAAAAAGTAGAAAAACTTTACCCCAGTGGAGCTCCATTTCATTCCTCCTGTTTTGTTTGTCTGACATATCTGTCACCATTATAAACACAACAGATTTTTGTATGCCTTTGGTCAATTTCCAGAGAGGTGAATGGTTATTTTTGTCTATTATGACCAATGTTAGTTGCAGTTAACACTTTACACAATGTTATGTGTTTTAAGAAGAAATGAGAATAAAGTCTTTTATATTAGCCCACATATTTACCATTTCCAGTGCTCTTTTCTTCCTGGGAACCTAAATTACCAACATGTCATTTTCTTTCAGACTGAAGACTGGCAGGTCTGCCAGTGACGGATTCTTTTGGTCTGTATCTGAAAATGTCTTTTTTGCCTTTTTCTGAAGGAGTTCTGCTGGACACAGAATTCCAGGTTGACAGTTTTCTTCTTTGAGTACTCTGGATATCATTCAACTCCTTTTGGTTTCCATGATCTTGGGTGAGAAGCTGGCTGTTAATCATATTAATGCTCCCCTGTATATGATGAGCCCTTTTTCTCTTGCTACTTTTAAAATTTTCTTTTTCTCTGGCTTGTAACAACTTGACTATGATGTGTCCAGGTATAGATCACTTTGTATTTCTGCTACTTGAGGTTTGTTGAGCTTCTTGGATGAGTGAGAATTCTCCTCACATATGTTTTTGCCCATTATTTCTTCAAACAGTTTTCTGTCTTGCCCCAATCATGACTGCAACCTTGGGCTAACAGAGTCATTGTCCTTCCCCATTTGCCCATCTCTAAGACTGTCACTTCAACCAATAAGGCCACGGGCCCAGGGCTGCTGCCCAGAACTCTCTTAAATTGAATGAGCCTCATCTCACTCCTGCAGAGAAGGGGTTGGTCTTCACAGCCTGTACCTGACAGGCAGAAGTTCCCTAGCAGTAGAACTGGGGAGAGGGCATGAAAGGAGCACCAGGCTAAATGCCACAGATTCTCCCTATTCTTACCCAAAGTTCAGTAGTTCCTTAAGCACAAACACTTCTCAGATTATTGTATGCCTCTGGTCAGTTTCCACAGTGCTGAAATGACTGACATTTTTTTGGCAATTTTATCCTGTTTTATAGCTGTGGGTGGGTGGGGTTGAAAATCTCTCCTCACTCAATCACTGCTGGAAATTACCCTCCAGCTTTGATTTATTTTGAAAATAAAATTCACACAAAGTGGGAGCCTAGGTCAGAAAAGCCGCCAGAGATGGAGAGGAGAAACGTAGAGAGGCGAAGAACTGACTTTTACCCTTTTGTCTGCCTATGTATGCTACACATCACCCCAATATAGTTTAAAAAAAGTTTTATCTTGGTCATTTTAATTTACCAGCCACTTCCTTAAAGAAAATTATCTCTCCTAGAAGCCACCAGAAACTCCCTTTAATCTTCAAAAAGCCCAATTTGAGTCATAAAACAGCATAAGGGGCGTCTGGATTAAATGTCTGCCTTCAGCACAGGTCATGATCCTGGGGTCCTGGGATCAAGTCCCAAGTCTGCTTCTCCCTCCCCCTCTGACCTTCCCCCTGCTCATGATTTAACTTGTGTAAAATGAGTAAAGAAAATCTTAAAAAAGACAGCGTGAAAGAAAATGAGGCAGTTGTAAAACAGAGCCAAACAGAAATTCTAGACACAGAATACTATGCAACAATGAAAATGAACTAACTACTGCTAAACTCAACAACATGGGTCAATCTCACAAACACAATGTTGAATGAAAGCAAGCAAAGGGTACAGACTGCATAATACCATTTATTTAAAGTACAAAACCAGGGGCGCCTGGGTGGCTCAGTCATTAAGCGTCTGCCTTTGGCTCAGGTCATGATCTCAGGGTCCTGGGATCGAGCCCCCCATCGGGCTCCCTGCTCAGCAGGAAGCCTGCTCCTCCCTCTCCCACTCCCCCTGCTTATGGTCCCTCTCGCTGTGTCTCTCTCTGTCAAATAAATATTAAAAAAAAAAAAATAAAGTACAAAACCAGGAAAAACTAATCTATGCTGTTAGAAGCCAAGAAACTGGTTACCCTTGGGGTAGTGACAATAAGCAGGCATAAGGGGGCTCCAAGGTTGTTTCTTGATTCTAGCTACAGGGATGTGTTCAAGTTTGTGAAAATATATCAAGTGGCACTATTCTGTACTTTTCAGTATGTGTCCTTTATCTCAATTAAAAAAACAAAACTGAAATTCTCTCAGAACCATCTAAAATTGGCGTGTTGGTCTTATAAGATTCAGTGAACCTGAAGCCAAAGAGCTTCAACCCAACTAAACTATGGTTAGTACAGCTGTGCCTTTTGATCTGCCCAATGTGGGATTTCACACTAACCTGGGAACCAATGGAACAACCATACCGTGATACAGGGAGGTTCCTAAAGGGATGTTCTCAAGCCAGATGCTCTTAACAAGGATTCAAAGACTGCCTATTTCTAACACAGAAACTGGGGCCACGCACTCCAGAACAGATTACAGTTTTAGAATGGCTGTGGGGTATACCTGATCGTATGATTTTTGCCAAAATTCAAAACTGTACTTCTCAAATTAAACAGAATATTCTATGTGGGAACTCAGGGACATACTAGCTCTACATGTGGACATTTTGAGTGAAGACTGAAGGATAGTTGCCACCAACACTTCCTCCCCACACTAGGACCAATTCTGGGTACACATCTGTCACCCAATAACCTGCAAGGCAGAGATTATCACCCATTTTACTGATGAAGAAACAAAGACTAAGACCATCTGCACAAGATCAGTCAGGGAATATGATGTGACCCCAACTCCGCCTGCCGGCCACCAAAGCCAAACTCTTTCCACACTCTCATACTGCTCCATGAGTGTCCTGGGGCATCTCTAGTCCTGTAGGATCACCCCTGCCCTGTGTGCCTGGGTTAATCCATGATCCCTGCTCCCTCGCATCCTTTGTGTCATAAGGATATCATCCCCATCAACCTCAGAAAACATCACATTGTCCAAGTGACCTTGGGTTGGAAGCCAATAGGTATAATGGAGAAGTCTGGAAGCAAGAGGCCCAGAGGCCAAATGTAGCCCCAGGCTATATCAACAGAAAGATCTGGTAATCTCTCCCTCACAATCCACTGGGCTGCCCTGCAGAGGAGAAAGGTGATTATAGAAGAAAATGCACACCAGGAGCCCAGGAACACAAGAACCCAGCAGATCTTCACAAACATGGGCTCTTCCTCCTCCTCAGCTACCTGAGACAGCCCCTGAAACACTACTGAGGACCAAGTCAGACAGAGGGAAAGGAGGCCCAGACTTACAATTTTATTTCTGAAACTTTCAAAGAGGCCTCTGGTTTTAGAACAGGGACAGCAAAAAGCAGAGCCAGACAGAAAAAGGCCTTTTGGGGTAGTAGAAACAGAAAGTACCCCCACCCCACTTTGAATGCTTCCCCAATAGAAGGGGTTGGATTTTCCTATTTATCTCAAAGAGGTTAAGAATTGTAAAAGCTGAGAAATGTCAGGCCAGATGACCTCTGAAATCCTTAGGATTCTGAAAATCTGGACTCCAAAATGAATTTAACATGAAGACTGCAGGGTGGAGTCATCCCTGTGTGGGTTAGTCAACACTCATGGGAAGAGAAGGTGCTCCCAACTTCCCTGGCTCTGCACCTGCTACCCTCACCCTCACCCCCCCACTCCAGGCAAACAGACACGGAAAGGGGTCTGTAGGGGAGGACTAGGGGGTTAGTGAGGGAGGGCCAGGAGGCCATGCCTATACCCACACACCCACTGTGGCATATCTGGCTCATAAGACATCTAGGTGTGAACATTCTGGAGAGAATGGTTCTCTCACCAGAGCTCCAAGGGTTAACAGTGACAGCAGATGCTAGGCCCAGATTTCTCTTTACAAGAAAAGAATGTTTCTGAGTGAAGAAATTGGGGGGAAGGAGGGTATGACAGGAATGACACTGAGTCTTAATTCTTTCAAGTTTTTTCCTTAAGAACCTCACAAAGCTGAGGATCAGGAAAACTACTCTTGAAAGTAATCAGTACTAAGGAGAAACCAAAACACACCACAGAAGATGAACAGAGTGACCTCCTCCTTCATAATGTGCTGCCTATAAGGAGTGGTGGCACATGTGCGAGGTATCCCTGAGCTGGCCTCCAGACTCTGCCCCCAGCCCAATGACCCAGAAAAAGTGTAGAACCCCTGCCCTCCTGAAACCCAGATCTACAAAGCAAGGAAATACATTCAAATTAAAAACTCCAAGTTTTCCTACAAACCAAAAGCACCAGTTGAACAGACAACAGGTGTGAAGACTTGCTGCCTTACAGGAGAGCTGATGGAGAATACTACCCCTCCTCTTGTGAGAATCACACCCTCTGCCACTGACATCCAGGCCCCAGTGGGGAGGTCTGTCCAGGACAGCACAGTGATGCCAGGACTGGAACCCACAGCCATCTCCACCATAACTCACCCAAAGCTGCTTCCTGCAGACCTGAAGGGAAGCCTCATCCCCATCTCCTCACCACCTCTTCACACCCAGGAGACCTGGTTCCAGGTTCCTCCTGCTCACCTGTATGAGGTACGCATGTCCACGGGCCCGTCACCCGCCTGCCCTTCGCATCTGCCCATGGTCGTCACCTCTGCCCCCCTCAGCAACCCTTGGGCTGGGGCTGCTCCTGGCTCAGGCGTCACTCTCATGTCTCCGTCAGTGTTTAAATCTGAAGACAACAATCCTCTCTCCATTTTTATTTTCTTGCTTTCCACATCATCCTCTGCTGGGTCCCGTTCAAGCGCTCGTTTCTGACTCCGTGTTCGGCATGCTTCTTCAGTCATTCTGAACTTTGGGAGAAGGAGAAAACATGACATTTAAACTTGGCACAACCAAGTTGCTACCTTCTTAGAAACTTCTCAGTGTCAGCTTGGAGAGTTTTCCTTGCCACATGCTGTTAGCGGAAGTAGGCATAACAAATGCAGGACCCACAAAGTATGCCCAGGACCTTTCTTCACTGCCTGGGGAAGGCTGGGCAGGATCAGTGGAGCATCTGGGGAGCTGAGACATGTGGGGACCTGGATAGGAACAATGGAAAGTGGCTGCTTATCAGAAAGAAAAGGAATTCTCTGTGCTCCAGACTCAAAAGCAAATAGAGGAAAACTGTTCTAGATCTGAACTCCCTGCCTATGGGATTCGGAATACCTGCCCTGGATTGGAGGTGTCTGGAATCCAGCAAAGGGAGACCACGCTGTCCCAGGAGCAGGGTCACTGCCCAGGTCCAGCCCCGCACTGCACTGACTCAGGTTGACCCTTCTTTTCCCCTTTACTGAGGGACAGCCTCCTCACTCCCTGCTCACCTCTGGGGGGTGAGAGGTGGGGGTCACGTTTAACCCTCTGACTGCCAGTAAGGTAAACTTTGAGTGGGGTGAGAGCTGGCCTGTCACCGTGCCAGCACCGTGTACCTGCAGCACACACATATCTTGATTTAAAGAAAGAAAAGAAGAAAAAAAACAGCTGAGTCAGTTTTTGATCCCATGACATCACTGGGCTCCACATGACCCTTCCCAGGATTCAGTCTGAGAGACAAAGCACTTTCCAGAAAACCAGTCTGAACCGGTTCCAGACAACAAGCTGAAGTGTTGTTAACCCTCACGGAGACAGGACGGAGGACAGCGCAGTGATGTCTGTCTGCAGGGAGGCTGCTGGCATTCCACAACAGAGTCTGGGACACAGGCGCTCGCTCTTAAAGGAGCCACTCCAAGCCCAGCCTTGATGTCCCAACAAGGCAGGACACAGGAAATAAGACTGTAAGAGTCAGGATCTAAAAAGCCAAGCCAGAGTTCATGAGGGGACAAAAAAGAATTTAGCTGCCAGGCTCTAGTAGAATTCCCAAAGTGCCAGTTCTACACAGGATAATACGCATTCACACCTACCAACATGGGGCCCATTGAGGAATACACGACGGGCCCCTCAGAGAATCTCAATTCATACCTGTGGTGTGCCTACACTGAAGGCACCTGTGTCCACAGGCACAGGCTCTACCTGTGTCCACAGGCAGGGCACCTGGCACCTCAGTTTCCTCACCAGTGAGTATCCTAGGAGGCCTGTCCTGGACAGGGCCAGTCATCCCCAGTCCTGGAGCCCACCTTCTGGGAGGCTGGGGGCAACATGGGGCAATGAAGGGGCCACATCATCATATATGGGACACACTCCTGAGATGACTCACTCACAATCTTCTTTAGGAGCCAATTCCACAAATGAGCAATAGTGCAGGGCCTTGCCCAAGTGGCCCCTTTGGTGGACTTAAAGTGAAAGGAAGGAAATGGACAGCTGCTTCATGCTCCTGGCTAAGAAGGCAGAGTGTCCCATATACACTCGTTAGGCCAGTGTGGCCTGGCCAGGGCACTCAGGTTATCTGCTCCTACAGGCAGTCCAAATGGGTCAAAATGAGCAAGTCTCCTGGTGGTCATGTCACCCCCACAGTGCTCCCCACCCATGCTAAAGGAGGGTAGGGCTGGAGAACTCTGAAACTCAAGGGCATAGGAAATCAACAAGACCTCCATCTGCCCCCAATCCCTCCTGGCATCCTAGCCTGTGCCTGCCGCCCACCCTGTACCAACTGCTCAGTCCCAGTCACCCCTCAAAAAAAACCCCATCCCCGCCTCCCATTCTATGTGTGGATATGGTCTCCTAACTGGCTCAGAGAAAGCAAGGAATGCCCCCTTGTCCCTCTTAGCCTAAAGCTCTATGCTTCTGTCCTTTCCTATGCCTTCACAACAAACCCTGTCAGCCTGCTCACTGAGTCTATCAGTCCCGTCTCTGTGAGACTGCAGATAAGTCACTGCCCTGAGTGTCAGTCACCGACCCCTCCCTCACTGTGGGCACATGGGTCATCTTTCCTTGGGGACTCCTAAAACAGGAGCTCCTTGAAATTTGGGAATTAGACAAGAGGAACAATTTCAGTAGCTGCCTTGGACAGCAGGTAGCTGTGCTCCCAGGACCAGAAAGGAGCTTGTCAAGATCAAAGAGGAGAGGAGACGAAACCAGAAAAGAGGGAAAGAGGGCCCCCACTAGAGTCAGAAGAAATTCTGTCCCTAAGGGAAAAGCTCCCAGTCTGGCCTGGTACACACTGGAGAAGAGGGAATGAGGTAGATACAGAGGATGCCCTCCCAATACTGTACTCAAACTCCCCCATGCTTCTCCACTCTGCCTCTGCTCCATCTTGGCACCCTCACCCACACACCCACCCACCCACCCTGCCAGCCAGCACAGTCTCTGGCCTTGTAAGCTCCAGGCTCCAATCCATGAAACTCATCCAAACCCAGACCCTACATGAAGTCCTTCCTCTCAACTGCCCACAAAGATAAGGAGAAGGGGGAGAACCAACAACCAGATTGCTGTGTACCAGGTCATCAGACTGGCAAGGTAGTGCCCACGTGACCTCACTTCATTATCACTGGTGTAAAACAAGCAATGGCAAAGAGCCAGAGCAGAGCCTCACACCCACAGGGCTGCTCCTTCCAGCCCCAGTGACCACCCTGGGTCATAGGGCCCCCCACAGCACCCCAGTTTGGGTAGCTGATCAGGGTCCCCAGCAGAGGGCACAGAACATAGCCTGTTTATGCTCTGTGTGCAGTGTCAGGGTAGCTCACTCTGAAGCTGAGGGGCTGGAACCCTGCCAACCCTAGGCCCAGAAATAATAGCCATCCTGGCAATGCACACATGCCCTGCCCCTCCAGCTCCACGTCCCTCCAGCTCTGGTGGGGGATTCTTGGGGCGGGCGGGGGGGGGGGTGAGCAGCTACACACCTCCCCCACCACAGAAAGGACCAGCATAGCTGGAGGGGGCACGGGGCTGACCAAGGCAGAAGGTGCCTCCAGCTCTGCACCCCACCCCCTGCCACGCCTTGGGTGGTACCTACTCCACACCAAGGTGGTTGCCTTAGAGGCCACATGGGGCATTTGCTCCCAGGGAGGGCAGGTGCTGGTAAAGAGCAGCTCTCCCCTCCTCTCAGCATGAAGGACCAGTAGCCCCCGCACTTTAGGGCTAGCGGCCACCACCCTGCAGGCATGAACCCAGGATCCAGCCACAAACCTATAGGGAAGAAACTAGCCTTGAGGAATGAAGCATGACCTACAATCTCTGCAAAAAAGCAGTGAGGAGGTACATCAGAATACTTTCTAAAGAGCAGGTGACAAGGCTGGATTACTATGATAGCAAATTAGGATCTGCTTCAAAATCCCTGGCCAGTAAGGGTAGAATGAAGGGAAAGACAAGAGAGGTTCTACCACAAGCCCATTCAGGAATGGCCAGCCCACAAAGAGCAGCTTTCCTACTGAAGGGGGATCCTGTGCTGGCACTACATGCAGGCAGGGGCAGATCCTGACAGCAGCATGCCCACTGTAAAGATGAGGCTCCCAGGACTGCAAGGCGGCCTAAGGCACAGGATGCTACCCAGGAAGCAGGGCTAGAACCCAGGTGGCCTCAGCCCCTCCTTCTCACTCTCTGCAAACACAACCAAGCCAAGCAGAGCCTGCTCTAATACATCCTCAGACAGGGATGGGAGAGCAGAGAGGTGGGCAAGATGAAGCCCAGATCTTCCTCACTCCAAGAAGGGAGGTTGCAACCACACTAGAGGCTACACAGGCACAGCACAGAGCAACCCCAGACTAAAGGGGCCACCAAATCATAGGTGGAATGACAACATGGAGCTTTGGGTCGGTGCAAATTGTAATTGCCTCTACCAAAAGCTACTTTAAAGATTTTATTTATTTATTTGAGAGAGAGAGAGAGAACACACACATGCGGGGGAGGGGGCGCGGTGAAGAATCTCAAGCAGACTCCACACTGAGCATGGAGCCTGACATGAGGCTTGAACCCACAACCCCAAGATCACGACCTGAGCCAAAATCAAGAGCCGTCTAACCAACTGAGCCACCCAGGTGCCCCTACTTTATTTTAATAAAATGCCACTGTCTAACTGATCTGAGAACCTCAGGAGAAAAACCTGTCTAAAACAACTCCAAAGGGGTGAATGATGTAGAAACCAGAATTTTTAAACAAGACTCAGGAGACCAACGGAAAGCACCTGGCACAAGCTGAGCACACAACACCAGTAAACGTCTCTTGATGATTAAAAAAAAAAAAAAAAGTAAATAAACACAAGTCATGGAGCCATAACCCTAAGGCATTATCATTACTATTATCTGTACTTGGAAGCGTTATTTATACTACGCTGTTACTAACACACCAGCAGGAATACTACCAGTAACATTCCTGTTCCAAGCATGAGAAAAGTGCTTAGCAATACATGCTTGGGAGAAATGACCAGGCTGATGCTCTGAAAAGTGGACCTGGGGTGCTCTTTCCAGAGCTCAGAGAAGAGTAAGCATGAGGAGGTGGGGAAAGAGGGTACTAAGTGTGGCCTGCCCTCAGGGGGAGCATGGATGGGTGGGGGGAGATCCAATTTGTTCTAAAGGATCATCTGGCTGATCTGGGGATAGACTAGAGCTGGGGTGGTGGGGGAGCAGTCTTGGGAGGCTTCTGTATCTTGTGGATCAGGATGGGAAGG
Organism: Zalophus californianus; assembly: GCF_009762305.2. NCBI lineage: Eukaryota > Metazoa > Chordata > Mammalia > Carnivora > Otariidae > Zalophus > Zalophus californianus. Next base: position 14,667,988 of record NC_045595.1, on the reverse strand, counting down.
AGACTGAGCAGTGAAGGAAACATGACCAAATACTAAGTATACTTTAGAGGATACAGACAACACAACATGCCAACAGCTGGATGGGAGGCAAAAAAGATCACTTTGTTTTGTTTGTTTTTGCCTGAGCAACTGGAATGATGGAATTGATCTTCTGAGATGGGGAAAGAGCAGATCTGAGAGAAGGCTGGGAGTGGGGTAGTTTGGACATGCTGAGCATGAGTCTACCAGACCCACGCAGGGAGAATGAGGAGCGTCTGCTGACAGGTAGAGGCCTGCACATGGCGCAGCCACTGTCTTCAGTAGCATAGGGCACCCCTTCCTGTCAGGAAGGAAGAAGGGCCTGTGATGCATCCAATGCCAGCTGGGTGACAATGAGATCCAGACACTGGCCTCACTTGGCACTAGCCAATCTCCACACTCAACACACAGGCTCTGCTCGGTGGGCAGTTCCATCAGGACTCAGCTGGGCACCCACCACCAGAGTGCCCCAGAGGAGATGCACAGTGCACGTGGATGTTTGTGTCGTGGTGGTCCTGAGGCTGGGGCTGTGCTGCCCCCCTGCACGGCCTCCCCCTTGTCTCCTGCCTGAACCCAGGAATCCTATCCACCCTCCCCAACAGCCTGAGGAAGCTCAGAAAGATGAGTCCCAGACCTGTACACCCTCTACCCACCCTCTGGAGGCTCCCCACATTCTTGACAGTCAAACCCAGGCACCTGAGAAGGGTCCAAGGAAGAGAACAGCTAAGCTGTACTTTGGTGCCAGCAGCCTCTGGCTGACAGGCAAATGTCTTCCCTTCCAGAACAGAGACCTCACTCTGTTCAAGTCCTGAGCCACTCCCTGATGCATCTCTCTGAGCGACAGTAGCAGAGATGCAGTGGCTGTGTTCTGGAAGGAACTCATACTAGAGACGCCAGTTCTCAAGTTTTAAACGTCAAACCCTCTTAAGGCCGAGTATAAGGGATGCAATTTAACTTGGGAAATAGAAGGATGATTACAACAGCCAGCCTCTACTATCAGACACAACCGAGAACAGAAGCCAGATCTCAGGGAACTGGCTGAGGGAGATTGTTACTCTTTGAGCCTCAGTTTCCCTACACATACCTCATAGACATACTACGTGAAGAGACACACAGTGATGTCAGAAATAACTTGAATAAGAAAATCAAATTGCAGAATAGTATAATACCATTCACATGGCTTAAAAAGGCTTTCTTCAGAAAAAAATACTGAAAAAGCTTATTAAAATCAAAAGTGAAAGAAATTGGGCTAAAAGCCACAGCACTCATTTCTGAGGAATAAATTAAGAAACTTTCACTTTCTGTATTAAATATTTCTGTATGAAATTATTTCTAACGATGACTTCATATCAGTCTTATATTCAAAGAACACAAAGATAAAATGGAGAGCTAGATAAAGTAACACTCCAACATGCAGAGACTGAAAACTGAAAGGACAAGTGTAGTGGGAGTGAGACAAGGGAAGAGGGCCCTTTGGAGGGAAGTGCCCCCAGGCCAGAGGAAGGGTGTTCTGTAATACAGGGAAATCACAAGGCTGGCTCCTCCAACAGGCAGAACCAAGAACATAAGACAAATATGCAACCGTCACTGGACTGAGAGGGGATGCTGCTTCGACCTTGCCATCCATTATTAGCAAGTGTCTATGCAGCTTAAGAGTTCACCCTCTGCGTCACTGAAGAGACTTTCAAGCTCTAAGCAGTAAACCCAAACCCTTCAGCTCATCCCCACAGCCCACCTTCTACCTGGGCTGCCAGTTGTGAATTGGCTGCCAGGCCACGGCATCAGTGTGGGCTCACTCTGAGGGAGCTCCTCATGAGGACTGCCCACAGCAACAATCCTTATACTACTCAGCAGCTTCATCTCTTTTCCAAGCTTGTTGCTAAACTCTTCCATGTAAGAAACTTCATTTTCCCATTCACCTTCATATTCAGTGTGGAGCCTGAATGAATTTCATGTAGCCTCATGAAATGTACGATTCCTGGGGTTTGCCCTATAGGTCAAAATGAAGCAAACAAGTACTTTCATTAAATACTCTGCATTCAGGGGTGCCTAGGTGGCTCAGTCATGATCTCTGGGTCCTGGGATCAAGCCCCATGTCAGGCTCCCTGCTCCGCAGGAGTCTGCTTCTCTTCTCTCTCTCCCTCTGCTCCTCGCCCTGGCTTGTGCTCTCTCTCAAATAAATAAAATCTTTAAAGATTTTTGTTTTAATTTATTCATTTGAGACAGATACAGAGAGAGCATGAGGAGGGAGAGAGACAGAGGGAGAGGGAGAAGCAGGCTCCCTGCTGAGCCAGGAGCCCGATGTGGGACTCAATCCCAGGACCCTGGGATCATGACCTGAGCTGAAGGCAGACGCTTAACCATCTGAGCCACCCAGGCGCCCTCAAATAAACAAAATCTTAAAAAACAAACAAACAAACAAAAAACCAAAAACACAAACCTCTGCGTTTGGACTTGTACAGACAGAGTCTCACAGACTGAGGCTGAGAAACAGGAATCTGGGGAGATGGTCTAGGCAGGAGAGGGCCAAGCCACTGAGGGAGGGTCTCAGGCAGAGGAAGGGAGCCACATGAATCCTGTGCTACAGGTTTGCTCAAAAGGAGAACTAAGTCTTACTACTCACTGACTGAAGCTGGATTCTTAACCCTTAGGGATCTGAAAACCTAAGATATTCCAAAAATACAGGTGTTTTCTCTCTTGTACACCATCAAGAAGGCACTAGGCCCAGCTGCCTGGCTAGGAGCTCCCTGGGCCTTCAAAGACCTAGACTAAGAGGATGCTAGGGAGACCCTCCCTGCAGCAGTCTTGTGACCAGGGTGGGGGTACACCCACACATGCTGGGGGGTGATAGCTGACACTCACCACTCACTCAACAAGCCTCTGCTTGTGGAAGATGAGCATGTCACCCAAGGTGGGGAAATCCAAGTCTAGGTAGGCGAAGAGTCTGGGCCTGAAACCAGGTCCACCATTCCTTTCTACCTGGCACTCTCACAAGCTGCCCACTGTGAACATTCCACTACATAGTCAAAAGGCCTTTTGTTAAATCAAGTTTAAACAGTTTGTTTTCATCTAGAGTGACAAGCACATGGTGGGGCTAAAATGATGCTTGTGCTAGTAAGGAGTAAGATAAAACAGCCATCCTCAAAGGAGAGGGAACTGAGCCTGAGGAAACTAAGATTTGCCCTGCCCAGGGCCAGGCCAGGGAAGACCCTGCAGCCAGAAGCTAAAGGGACACCCCACAGTCAGATGTCACCACCACCCACCAAGTAACAGGCTACATGACAGCTGGGCCTCAGTGTCAATGTTCCTGTATGTCCCTAGCCCTGGAAGAGAAGAATGCGGGCCACAGAGCAGACAGACAACAGATACCTGATGATTGAACAAATATAAGTTTTATGGAGAGGAGCTCCCAGTAGGGGAAAGGGGGCTGGTCCAGACACCTCAACCCCATTTCAACACTGAGATCCTCAGATCATGACCCAAGTTTATTGCTCCCCTGCTGTTAACAGAAATGTGGGGTCTTCTTACTTTTAAGGGCAAAACACCTAACACTGAGCTTTTACGTCACATGGATCACCTCAGATGATCCTCATAACCACCTGTGAGGTAAGTGTCATCATCTGCCCCCACCTTACAGGTGGAGAAACTGAGGCAGGTCGTAGTCAGCAAATGGGTGAGAAATGCTGGGAACTGAAGCCCATACTCCAGGCAGTCCCAATTGAAAGACCCCATTAACCACCCAGAGTCACATCTGGGTGAGGTTTCCAAAGGATACTGGGAGCTCCTCATAAGTACGAAATTGGGCTTGACCTCTCACCTACAAGGTCCAGATGAGATATTAATGATTACAACTTTATGTTGTTGAGTGAGATGTTTTTGATGTTTGCTTTCTAAGTACAGTAAAAGTTCTGCTGGTGCACAACATATATGCATTTCTAAAAAACCACGGCATACTGCAAAATTATGCAATAAAAACACAGGGCTATGGGAACAATAGGGTTAGGTACACAACACCCCAAAACTTCATCATGACATAAAGACAGGAACCTGATTTTTAAATGGTAGCACGTTAAACAGCCAAGAAATACACAAATGCTACCTGAAGCTTGACCCCTCGCCTGAGGGAAGACCTGGCATTTGCTGTGGCTGTTTTCTGAGTTACTGTGACATGCTGGAAGGAGGCTGTGTGACCCCAAGAGAAAATGGTGTGGCCTAGAGGGGGCCTGGTGCATATCTGAGGTGTGTGCATTTCCATTTTGTGTACTGTCAGGTGCTCTTTTAGCTGGGAGCAATTTTCTGGATTCACCTAGTGCAGGAGTTGGCAAACTTTTTCTTAAAGGGACACAACACAGTAAATATTTTCAGCTCTGTGGGTCATTCTGTTTCTGTCCTGATTACTCAGCTCTGCAGTTGTGATAGTACGTCCTCAAATGGGCACAGCTGTGTCCCAACCAAACTTTATTTACCAAAACAGACCACCAGCCTGTGGGCCATAGCTTCCCAACCCCTAGCCTGAACCTGGCATTTCTCCTGGACAAAATCATACGTAACCACACACAACATATGTGTCGTGCTTTCAACTCTGCCCTAATATATCAACAACAAATATGCTTTTCCAAAATAAGTGTTATCAGAGAATTGACTACAAAGGAAAACAGGTTTCTAAAAAGGACTTGAACATGTAAATTCAATCTGAGCCCAGGACTCAAGGTTACCCCTTTTGACAAGTCAAAAGAAATTTAGTTTCAAAAAGTGCTGAGTGCAGAGAGCTCACCAAAGGGTCAGCCTGTCTCACTATATGGGTCAATTTTATTCCATCCTAAAAGCCCTACACACTCTCAAGATAAATAGGTCCATCGTATAAGGAAATTATGTGCTATAAACTCAATTACTGCAGTGGCTGAAACCTTAACCCACTTACAGAAGCAAGCGGTTCCTCAGCACTCATGCCTGAGCATCAGACCAAAGCTCTAAGGAAAAGCACAGGGATGTGAAGGACCTTGATGGGCACAGGGCTGGGAGGGGATGGGCTGGGGTGAGTCCTTCTTGAAATAGGGATGTTTGGGGCACCTGGGTGGCTCAGTCATTAGGCGTCTGCCTTTGGCTTGGGTCATAATCCCAGGGTCCCAGGATCAAGCCCCTCATTGGGCTCCCTGCTTGGCGGGAAGCCTGCTTCTCCTTCTCCCACTCCCCCTGCTTGTGTTCCCTCTCTCGCTGTGTCTCTGTCAAATAAATAAAATCTTGAAAGAAAAGAAATAGGGATGTTTGAGCTGGGACACAAAGTGACTTGAGCACACTGGGTCTGATTTGCTGGAGGACCAGGGGGTCCTTGGGGATGTCCTGTAGTAGGAAGGGAGCTGCAGGGCCCAACTTCTCCAGGTGACCGGGACTTTCCTTCACCCTTGAGGGCTAGGAAGAAAGGGGTCATCTGTGCCAGGGAAACTTCATGAAGGGGGGGTGGGGAGCACCCCTTCTGGGGATCAGGAGGATGCAGATCCATACCACAGTGCCTCCAACTGCCCCACTCTAGGACAGGTCTTGGACAGACAGGCAGCACTGTCATAGCCTTGCACCCTGTCCTGCCCCACAGAATTGATAGAAATCTCTCTGCAATCATGATCTTCACTTGGTACATTCTGCCTGCAGCTGCAAGAGAACCCCAGGGACCTTCCTGGGGACCTGTCAGGGGCTCAGACTCCACTTAGTCACCACTTTGGTCCTTCAATTCTGCTGACCTTTATGTGAACACTGGGCCTGACTGGTGGGCATATCACTTCACCCCCAGCCTGGTAGTGTCCTATCAATCCCACATTGGGACTGCCTGGGCCTGGGGTCTCAATGCAGGTTTTCTGAACCTTTGGCTTTGTGTTAAAAGAAGTGAACACAGCTCACCAGGTGGACAACCACTTTATAAAAATGAGACACATGACCCCACCAAATTCTTCTTTGAATCCTGTTGAAGGGGCTTAGTCACTCTTTCAAAGGCTTCTCCCAAGTTGGACAATCTATCAACCTCCAATGGCCATAGTGCCTGGGCTCTGGATTCTGGGGAGGCGGAGGGCAGTGAGAAGAGAGGGAAAGGGACAAGGAACACATAACCCCCCAGACTTGGGATCATTTGACTCCACTCAATGGACACCTTATTGGTAGGAAGACATGGAAACTGGGGCACTGACAGTTACCTCCCAACTCCACAAAGCTGCAGCACACCAAGCAACTTTGCACTACAAATATACATGTATGTGCACCCACACTCATGCATACTCATAGACACATGCACCCCCACACGTGCACAGAGTTTTTATCCCCTCCTCCCACTTCCAAATCTTGCCCAATTATCTCAGAAAAGGTCTTTCTCTGTTCAATTCTGAGCAAACGATCAGCATTTATTATGGGTGATCAGTGTCCATTCAACTTCTGATCCACCTATCTCAAAAAGGAAAACCCTGAAGTATGAAAATGAGACTAGACACAGGGGCCAGAATCACCAACTTCTAAAGCACATGAAGAAACCCAGAGCCCTACGGGGCCTCACATGAATCCCCATGCACCTCAGCCACTTTAGCCCACACTTCCCCAACCCCTGTCCAAGACAAATGATTTCATACCTGGCTGGATCAGCAGAGCATTTTCAAATCACCAGCACTGCAACCATGTTCATTTCTACTACTTTGTGCATACTGTAAGTTAAGATTCCAGAGAAGGCAAAACCTAACCACTCTTTACTGTTGTTTATCTGAGTAATGCCTAAACCCAGAAGGGAACTTCTGCAGCACAAGAAGCCTGGTCAGTTACTAACTACCTAGGACAGTCCATCATCTCCTAGTTCACAGCCTGTCTGGCCCAGCAGGATGTGGATGCTGACAGGCTCCTAACAAATGCTGATACCACACCAGACAGTGACCTCTCCAAGGGACCAGTGACCCAGTGGTGCCTGCTCTGTGGAGGGTAGGAGGAAGAGTAGCTCAGGGCCCCCACCTTCATGGGAGCACAGACCTAATAAAGGCTGTGAAATGCATGTGCTAATCACCATTTTATTACAACTCAAAACCAGAAAAGAAGTTCACTCTGCTGGTGGAAGGGAAGAATTGAGAAATGCTTCATTTGAGCTGGGCCCCAAGGGCAAAATCTGGACTTGTAAAGAGAGAGGGAGGAAAAAATGATAGAAAAGATGAAGTGGCAAAATATATAGGTGTGTGAAAACCCATCTCCAAAAAAAGGAAATGAAACCAAATAAAAAGAGATCAAAACTTTTTATTTATTTATTTTTAAAAGATTTTATTTATTTGACAGAGAGAGAGAGTGAGAGAGGGAACACAAGCAGGGGGAGTGGGGAAGGAGAAGCAGGCTTCCCGCTGAGCAGGAGCCCAATGAGGGACTCGATCCCAACCCGAGCCGAAGGCAGACGCTTAAGGACTGAGCCACCCAGGCACCCCAGATCAAAACTTTTAAACAGTTGTTTTTTAAATGGGATGAAACTATGTAGAAGGAAAAGGAATCCTTGGACCACTTACATTCAGTGTGAGAGGCTCTCCGTGATGGCAGGGCCTCCCATGGACTTCCCTGGGCACCCAGGTACCCTTCAGGAGTTGAGGGACTGGGAGAGGGGTGGAGGTCAGAACCAGCCATCAGCCTGTGAGAGTGAGAAGGGCTAGAACCTGTAACTGGATCCTAAAGGACAGGGTGGGAGGAGGAAGCCCTAAGAGCTGTGAAATGGAAGAGTATGCTCCAAAGACAAATATACACAACTTAAATCAAGTGCCTCCAGTCTCTCCAACAAACAAACCAATCTGAGCACTGGCACTCTCTTCAGGGGATGACCTCTCTGCTCCTAGCCCCTACAAGGCTCTCCACCTAACCCTTCTGGGAAAAAAACGCCATTTGTAAATGCAGTGCTCAGCTTGGACCAAGAACCAAAAGGGAAGGTTAAGTTCAGGAGCA